>NW_028317916.1:5266250-5592000 GCF_062004578.1 Staurois parvus
TAATTAATCTTTCGCCCTCTTCTCTCCTATATATCTGATCTCCAGTTTGCCTCTCTATGTGACCTGTATATTATCCCATTGACCTCCCTTATCTTTCACATCTGCACATTAATCCCTTCATCTCTATTCTCCCACTGTACTTTTATTAACCCCTTCATCTCTCTCTCCCTTTGTGTATGACCTCTGTGCGCTGTATATACTGCACCATTGCTACATTCTGTGGTTTAACCCCCTCAACATCAGCTTATTTCTGCATATCCAAAACATTGTATCAAAATATTAGATCACTTTGGGGTGTCTGCTTTCCAAAATGAGTCATTTTAGAGGTGTTTGTACTGTTCTGCCATGTTAATTTTAACAGAAAGTAAGAAAACTTTTTTTTCAGGTTTTTGGCCTTTTTTCTTTTATATAGTAAAAAATAAAAAACAATGGTTAATAACACAGAAAAGTTATCTCTGTCTCAAAAATTACATAAAATTAATTTGGGTACAGTGTTGCATGATGGAGTAATTGTCAGTCAACCTTTTACAGGACTGAATACTGAAAATGGCCTGCTAATGAATGAATATTACAGGCTGGTACAAAAGAGGTTAAACTTTGTATAATTCTGACACCACATAATTTTCACTCCATGTGACTGAAAGGATCCTAAAGGATATCTGTACGGAGAGAGAATGTGGAGGCTGTCATTGCTTACCTGTCCTCAAATTCCTAATTGCCTGGATATTGTGCTGATTTAATAGCTTTAAAGTGGAATTCCAGGCTAAACCTAGCTGATCCTAGCCTGTTTAAGAAAGATGTATATACTTACCTATTTTCAGGCCACTTTAGTATGGTCACATGATCTTCCCTATGTCAGCCTGCGGCAGCTGCAACGGAGAGGTGAGAGCACACAACAACTGAAATGCCTGGGAGTGGTGATGTCACCCATAGGCTCCTATGTTCCATCCGTTGTTGGAGCAACCTCTTCCCCCCTGCAACTGCCTCTGGCTAACACAAGGGACCTGGATCATGTGACCGGACTGGAACAGTCTGAAAATAGGTAAGTATATACTGTACATCTTTCTTACACAGATTAGTCAGCTTAGGTATGAAGAGGGGGAACAATCATTTTTAAGATTAGTTCAGCCTGGAATTCCAGTTTAATCTGGAAAAGCATGCATATCAGAAGCTCTGATTTTGAATGCTGCTTTCTTGTCCAAATTCAATTACTCAGAATGTCCTGAATTCCTTGGTTACTCAGCAACTAGTATTTTAGAAGCTAGTTAGTAATAGCAATTTTCATATTTTTCCTAAATTTTCTCTAAGTACATGCATCACTCCCCCAACAAGTGACAACAATGGGCCTGCAAAATGAGTTGTGTGGTCAGGTCCAAGAGTGAGTTGCAAGCAGGATTATACACAGACACTTGCTTGATTTCAATCAACTGATCTCCTAACTGCTTTCCTGTCTTTGACCCCATGCCAGCTATAAGACATTGCTTTTTCTGCCAATGCTTGGAGGCCTGATCTCCAGAGTAATAAGATAGTGAAGTGACTCTTGCCACCTCACTGTGGACTTTGGAAACAGCTGTATTATAGATGACTTGTATTACCTTGGGTTTTCATTATTAGTTTTTTTCTTGTAAGTACAATATGTATTTACCCTTGTATAGAGATGCAGCATTTACAGAAATTACAGAAATGTCCAGAAAGTCATAGGGAAAAATCTTTTTTTCCTGTTTTTTTCTGAAAATTTTTTTATTTTTTTAAACAATTGAAAAAAAATTCAGCATGGAGTAGTTTTGCAAATTGAAAGTCATTTTGTTAAACTGGGAATGTGAAATGCAGTGTATGTAAAATGAATATGCCTGAATTAAAAGTATATTTTATTCAGTACATAAACTAAACTTGCTTTTTAAAATTTGTGATTATCCAGAAGCAGCAGAAAGAGTGTTTCTGGACTGAGAACTCTGGAGGGAAAAGCTGCTTGCACTTTTATTATGGTCCTCGTCCTTTAATTCCATGAAGTATTTTTTAATGTCTTTAGGGTACCTCTAACATGCCAAGTGTTTTGTCATCCTACTAACATTTGAAAAGAATTTTTTTTTTCTCACAATATGTGCAATTGCTCTCAGCAGAAAATGCACTGTGGAAATGTTAGCAAACTCAAGATGTTGGTTTCACCATTTCACTGAGAGGAGAAAACAATACTGTTCAGACTATAAGGAAACATTATACTGTGATGGTGGAGAACATTATTGGAATCATTTAAAAGTTATAAAGATAAAATAATTTGACAGACAAATTTACCTTCTTACCTGTCAAATAAGGCCTGAGAGGGGGACAGAAACTATCATCTACTGTATCTCAATAATCACCCAATTGTAGGAGGTACAGGATGGACTAGCAAAATAAACTGGAATCTTTTCCCTGCAGTGCTCGCCTAGTGGTAGAAATGAAAATTTTTCTTGTCTGAGAAAAGCATTGAGAAGTACAGTGTTACTTGGATTGTATTCCTGGATTTGCTTGTCTTCAGCTGAAAGAAATTGCAATAATTTAAAACGCTATATAAAGTCTTAGAAATCTTTCATGAAGGTCTTCATGTTATATAGTTTGAATACCATATACTAGTATTTTATTTATCATTGTAAATAAACATGATTCACACTCCAGGAAAAAAACCCAACAAAGTCTTTGGGTAAAAAAACAGAAAAAAACGTCAGGGCCTTCCCATCTCTATCCTTATACATATTGGTCATTGACTAATTTGCGGAGGGGGGGGGGTTACCCTGGACTTTAACCACCCTGTGCATCTAGGCTATAGATCAACTTATTCTTGCAATTTCACCATGCTGGGAGAATAATAGCCTGTGTGTAGTTCATGTGATCACCAATCAGCTAATTAGCTAATCAGGATGACTACTTTGAAACAAGAATGCTATGTTTGTAGGCTGTGTGCTGTTTGAGTTTGCACAAGTCCAGACTAAGGTTATGGAGAGAAAGTCAGGAACTGATCCTGACTGATCACATAACCAGTAGCTCTAAGGTACCCTGTGATTAATTACTTTGTTCTTTAACAAACAATCCCTCTTCCTGAAGCAATTCGTCTCCTTCTCTTTCTTGCAAATAGAAAAGGAGATAAATTTAGTAGGCTAAATTGATTGATAAAAAATGTGTATTGACAGCTCCTATTCCTACTGAGGGGGTGACACATGAAGGCAGATGTCAAAATAGCGAATAGGCAGTGAGACATTTACACAATCTCAAAAGATTCATTCGGAGCTGGGAGCAACCCAATCCTCTTTTCAATTCAGCCAAGGGATAAATGCAATGGAGAAATGTTTGCACAGTAAAGCCATGTTTTGTCAATACAAATAAAACAACCAACTGTCACTCAAGAATCTATTTTCTGATATGTTGGAATATTTGCTGCAATAAACATTTCTGCCCTCCAATAAAGGTGCCTATTGCTAGTCCCTTATACAGTCTGAATGCCACAATTGATTAAGAATATTGGCTTTTTTATCGACCTTAGACTGAGCATAGGCAGATAGGCATGATACTGAGAGCAGCAGGTGTTGAAATATAAACTTTTTCTCAACAAACCCACCAAGTCCATTGTGTTTAAATGGTCTATTGTTAATAGGAATAGGAACAAGTGATCCCCTAAGGTGAGGAAGGTAACATTCTATTATAACTGAAACTCTAGACAGGAATCAAAGTACTTCCTGTGATGTGGTGATATAGGGGTTGATTTACTGAAACTGGAGAGTGCAAGATCTGGTGCAGCTGTACATGGTAGCCAATCCGCTTCTAACTTCCACGTGTTCAATTACGTTTTAACAAAAAAAAAACAAACTGGAAGCTAATTGGTTTCTATGAAGAGCTGCGCCAGATTTTGCACTCTCTAGTTTTAGTAAATCAGCCCCATAATGTCTTATGTTTTAAGAAAGCTCTGCTACAAAAAGAGAAAGATCTGCTTAAATCTTTAGATCTACCTTACATGGTATAGCTATTCAATAAAATAAACACCTGAAAGCATTTTCTAAACATGGGTTGTTCATGTTCCTTTCCATAGTTCAGCAACATATTTAGTCCTCCACTGTAATCTGACTCCTATATTTTCACCAGATATTACTTGTCAGATGAAAAACAAAATTAACTTACCCCAACTATATCAGAAAATGTATGCAATATTAAATGGCTAACATAGCACAATCCAAATCCAAAGAAATTCAGTAATACACTCTGCAGCTTATGACATCTAAACTTCTTTCACATTTAGTGAATCTCCAAGATCACGCTCCCCTTAGACTTTAGCAAATATAAATAATATTAGTGTAAATATGGTGCTGCTCATTAGTAAGCTCAAAAGCCTCAAAACATGCAAACAATATGTACCGCACACCTTGAATACTGTGAATTAAAAATAAATACAAATTATTGCCTCTATAACTCATGTGCAAAAACAAGCTCAATTTTTTCCCCCGTCCTGTTCCAGGTGTACAGACAGCACTAAAAATGTCACTGTATCAAAAGCTAAAATAGAAGTTTGGGCTTTAGACAGGTTTTAAGTCTAAATGTGAAAGAATGTAAACAATATGTACCTCACTCCTTGAATACTGTGTTTTAAAAATAAATACGAATAATTGCCTCTATAACTCATGTGCAAAAACAAATACCAATGTGACTGCTTTCATATAATAATAACAGTCCATTTTTTTTATAACGCTTCAAATCCGACTTCCATTCCCAGTGTGCAAAGGTAAGGTCACCCAAGAAACAAATGTTCCTCCTCTCTTCCCAGAAAAAGTATATTTTCAGTGTGTGGTGTGTTACTTGGGTAAGGTATCCCAAGAAACAAGTGTGCCTCCTCTCTTCCCAGAAAAAGTAACACACCACACTCTGAAAACTTATTTTTTCTGGGAAGAGAGGAGGAACATGTGTTTCTTGGGTGACCTTACCTTTGCACACTGGGAATGAAAGCCGGATATGAAGCTTTATAAAAAAAATGGACTTTTATTATTATATGAAAGCAGTCACATTGGTATTTGTTTTTGCACATGAGTTATAGAGGCAATTATTCGTATTTATTTTTAAAACACAGTATTCAAGGAGTGAGGTACATATTGTTTACATTCTTTCACATTTAGACTTAAAACCTGTCTAAAGCCCAAACTTCTATTTTAGCTTTTGATACAGTGACATTTTTAGTGCTGTCTGTACACCTGGAACAGGACGGGGGAAAAAATTGAGCTTTGATACAAAGCTTGCAACACATTGGCAAACATAGGATAGTTGCATGCCACTATTAGGAAATTTAGATACATTTCATAATGAATGCTAAAAACGACACTTCTGACACCAAGCATGGTCATCACGTATGTCTTACTGCAAAGAAAACATAGATTTCTTCCTATGCAACACTCTGGTAAGCTTCCTTGGATGTTTTGCTGGTGATATTTAGAAACACAAGACTGTAGAAGTTGTTTTTTAGGATCCCTCAGTCTGCAACAACATAGTTTAATGGTTTGTAAATCTCTATCATAAATGTTATGTATTAATGTTACTTAATATGGAAACAGAGCTGAACACAGAAAAGCTCTAGAAAACATTTCATTATAACACTGTTATATGTTATTGTTTGAACTTGATGAACATTTATATAACTGTTTATTTATTATCATAAAGTCTGCTCTTGAACATTAACAGTCCAGTTTACCTTTGTTAGCCATTTTCCAGTAGATGTGCAAAATAGGTACAAAGGGTCTTTTTGTCTAAGCCTGTTTATTACATTTCTACAGTTCTGACTGATATCCTCTTTGGAATAGAAAACCTAGCCCTTATTGTTCATGTTACTATTCTGTTTTTACTGGCTATGAAAATTCTTTCCTTTGTGTGTGCCTGGCTCACGTCTTATTGAATCTAATAAAGCTGGTTAGGATATCTAAAGAGTTGACACAAAGGACTGCACACTCATTTAAAGGTTATATATCACAGATAACGTTAAAAGACAAATGCACTTTTTATTGTACTTATATTTTTTTTCACCTTCTCTTTGCTTCAGTACTTTCACTATAGATCATACTTGTCTAAAACCTTGCTCCTTTAATATCTGCTCTATGGGGCCTGTTAAGTACTGCACAGCCTATAAAACTTCACAGCTCTTTACAGCTGTGCTCTTATGGCTTCTTGCAGCTTGGAAAAGCTCAGTACAGCATTTATTGACTGAAAAAAGAACAAACAGGAGGACGCAAACGCCTTGTGCATTACCAGTGATTTATTGTTCACAAAGCATAGATGACAAATTGATACCCTCAGAAGTGGAAAGTGAAATTGCATAAAACCACAAGATGCCACAGACAGGGGAATTGCGTGTGTTCATGAAACCCAGCTGGACTGACACGTTTCAGAAGCATACCTCCTTCCTCAGAGCTATGCTAACCAACATTTAATAGAGTCTTGACTATATATACTGTATATATATATATTGAACCATATCTGAGCCAAATATACATTATTTATATATACATGATTGCAATATAATACTGTCAGGGAACACAATGCAGTTTGTCCATGTAGCTCTGTGTATAAATACCATAAAGGATCGTTTATGTAAATATCTGCTCAGTATGTTAATTTATTCATTTATATATTCATCCCTTTATGTGCTCTCTCTCTACATATATATATCTATCTCTATATCTCTCTATCTATCTTTCTCTCTCTCTCTCTCTCTCTCTCTCTCTCTATATATATATATATATATATATATATATATATATATATATATAGTGAGGTCTGATGAACCCCAAACTGTGTGTGAAGGAGATAGGGGAACCATACTGAACACCATGCCATGATCATTTTCACCACAATTCGCAAGTTGGTAACAGGGTTTAATCTTGTATCTGTGCTAGGCATTCATGGCCGGGGATACCTGTAATGGAACACAACCCACATTAAGATACATATGACACAAAGCAGATAAAGTTAGATGGAATACAGGCATGTCATAAACCTCCCCTAGCAGTGTCTGCAAAAAGACTCGTAATGAAGTCTGTTATAAATGACCTGTCATAAACATTCTGGCAAAGCAACTTAAAACAATACTTATCCTGAATCTGTTTTTATAACGTACTAGAGCCAAATGTTACACATAATCCTTAATTTCTGGAAATTACTTAAAAAGTAATTACACACCTATATGATGAGATCCAAAAGGCTAATAAGATACATGACATTAGGCCTAAAAAAATTGTAAATATGATCTATATCATGTTTGATATCTAACAAATCACAATTTCATTATCTCAACAAAAAATATTCTGGATTTCAGATTGTGAAACTTTGTAACTATAGATGTAGTATTAATCTCTAAAACACAGTCTATCTTGAAAATTTAACAAACTTTTCGAAACTGGCTCCCCTAAGCATATCTCCCTCCACTCCATACTGTCTTAGAAACCAAGCAGTCAATACCCAGACATTAGAAGTCTACCCAAGTCCCTTCCTTGCTAGAATTACTTGACCTATTAAATGACATAGACTTGATAAGGCGCATGCGCTCCAAAGGAGTTGTCTAGGTTACCGGCCTGGCTTGCGCTCCAAGGCCAGGATCTTCCTTCCGCTTCCTCTGAGATTGCGGTGATGTCATTTTCAGAACTCCGCGATTCCATCTACCCATGGAGTTCTCTCCAATTTTGACATACCTGAGGAATGGACAATTCTCCCACCTTGTCATTGCCACCATATTCTTTAAATGTTTTTACCATTACACACTTCTATTAAAGGTACACCTCCACATAATGCATATGGAATGCCTTTAGCCTTAGACAGAGAAAGTGACAGTGGTACAGCTGTGGGATCTGAGAGTGTAATCATCACAGTATCCTCACAGAGAAACAGAGACCATTTTTAAAGTCAATTATTTTCGGTTATCTGAATATATTATTGATATGTAGCAATATACAGAAACAGTATGATTAAAAATTGTACCTTTTGTTATTAAAATGTGAGCCCTAATGTTTCTACACATTGTCTTTTAATGTCTTTGATAAAGGTAGATTGGAATAATGAAGTAATCATAATGCTGCAGACTGCAGGCTAGATTTCTTAAAGTATAAGCTATCTCAACATTTCATATTCCTGATTTTCGTCTGTTGTGCCATGTACTTGTGTTAAAAAGTATCATGTTTTCTTTGCATTGCTTCTTTTGTGTGAAATTCCTGGTGATCATGACAGTCACCCTGCTTTCCTATTTTATACTGACCACCCTAGGCATGTGAGCACATTCATCCCAACGTGGTCAGTTTTTTTTACTGTGTTAGGTGCACAGCCTGCCTGTGCTCCAATGGCCAAGACTTTTGCTGATATGCCCCCCCTCCCCTGCACAGCTCTTCACTGGGAAGATCAATGTACTGCTTTCTCCTTGCCTGCTGCTGACACACACTCCTGCATTCTCCACCCCAGCTCTCTAAGCCCCTTATGCAGCTGAGAACAGAAGTTATGTGATCACGTGATCACTTCTAGAAAAAAATAAAAAAATGATATATATATATATATATATATATATATATATATATATTATATCTATACACAAATGTTTTGCCTGTTTTACAAGGTGATAGTTCACATATACTTTAAAGCTTGCCTTCTTAAGTGATTGGTGTGGTGTTATGGCAGTTCACATGAAAAGTGGCTACAGAGGGGTTCAATTGAGAGACATTTTGATACATTTTTACTTTGACAGATCACAGTACAAGAAGCAGCAGAGGGACTGAGCTTTGTGAGTGTGCTAGATTTTTACCATGACTGGCGAGGGGCTAATTTGTGTGAGAAGTGTGTACTCGGCATTTAAAAGCACACTCATCAGGATTTTGCCTAAACAAAGATGCAGCCCACCTAATGTAAAAGAAGAAAAAAATAATTGTTAGGCAGTACTGTATTCTCTTCTAGACTTATTATAACACAATCAATTATTACACAATATTTATCATCCATGCACATAGGATGAAAAACTATCCAATGCTAAGCCTTATTTAAGCAGGGAAACAGCCAGTGGGTTCATGAAGCACCAATTCTTATACAACCTTCTGTGACTGAATGTACAATGAGATCATAAATAGAACAAGTGAGCGCTATATGTCAGGAGCTGCTATAGCACCAAAGGATACCAAATAACCTCTAAGACATATATATAGAAAAGTTGCAGCGCTAAAATTCCAACTAATGATATAAAAATCCAATAAAATATGCCAATAATCATAAATCATCATAAATTAATCATAAAATTAAAGTGACTTGTGACAAGGTGCCAAGATTCACAAAAATTGATAAAGTGACTTCTGTGATGATGTGAAGTCCGTCACGATTGAGTGACCAGTATTGCTACTATAGTGATATAGTAATGTTCCAATGTGAATGTGGAAGATCAAATTATCTCCAAGAGTAGATGTTCCATCCAATACTGTGGTGAAATAACCAGTATGATAAAGACTGTGCACTCACCAGATGCGCAATCAGTCAGCGCATTTAGAGACAATATTCTCTGCAGGTGAACCTGAGGCTCCTATGTGGATGGATCTGGTCTGGTCAGAAATTCCCCTCACTACGTCGGTCAGGATTCAGAGTTTGGCTGTGCTAGGCTGGAGGAGACGCTGCCCTTCTGGAGAGGAGAAGCGGAAATGTAAACATCCCTTGTGATAGAGATGAAGCACAACAGAGCTATATGAAAGGAGATTCAGAGCCATGTTGACAGCAGGAGTGAGCAGTGAGGGGAATTTCTGACCAGACCAGATCCATCCACATAGGAGCCTCAGGTTCACCTGCAGAGAATATTGTCTCTAAATGCGCTGACTGGTTGTGCATCTGGTGAGTGCACAGTCTTTATCATACCGGTTATTTCACCACAGTATTTGATGGAACATCTACTCTTGGAGATAATTTGATCTTCCACATTCACATTGGGAAATTACTATATCACTATAGTAGCAATACTGGTCACTCAATAGTGGCGGATTTCACATCATCACAGAAGTCACTTTATCTATCTTTGTGAATCTTGGCACCTTGTCACAAGTCACTTTAATTTTATGATTAATTTATGATGATTTATGAGTATTGGCATATTTTATTGGATTTTTATATCATTAGTTGGAATTTTAGCGCTGCACCTTTTCTATATAAATTTACAATGAACACAGCCTTGTTTTTAATAAGATGGCCAGAATTCATCCTGCTTAGTACCATGACTTACAATATAAAGGTTGCTCACCTTCAGCTGATATGATAATAATTCAGTTATATTTTCCCTACTTCAATAAACAATTTACAGAGGCAATTTAATCATTTCACAGTTTAGAGTTTAAAGTCAAACAAGGACTTGACTCTTATGCACAGGTATCCTTTGAACAATGAAAACCAGCGCAAACCCACATGATCAATTACATTACTCAGTGTAAAAAAACATTAATGTACTAATAAAATTATATATAATAAATTATATATAAATTATGTTGATACAAAAATATATATATAAAATTATGAGTCCAGTGAAAAAACAAAGTGACAAAAAATCAGAAAAATCCCAGAAAGTATATATATATATATATACAGTATATAATTAAAGTCCCGTGACAAAATTAATCAAATTATTTTATAATATATTTTCCATATGATTCTTCCGTGTTACGGATCCCTTCACCATCCACCAGTGCAAAAATCAACATTAACCGCACTCACCAGATAATGGTGAGTCACACGCCTTTCAGGATTGTTAAGGGCTCCTGGACCCCCTTTACTTTCTCTGAGACCTCCAAGTGCTGTTTCCTCTCATGTCTAGGTACCTCTTCTGCTTACTCCTCTCACCGAATCCCCCAAAGGAAAATCAGGAAGAAGAAAAGACCATAGCGTGATACCGCAGTAACTTCTCCTCAAATTAATCTCTCCAGACCACTCACATTCTTTTGCGGGATATAGCCCGCTTTTTATTCAAAACAACAGCGATTCTCTTCAAAATTGATCCACTTTTCATGTACACCGATTATATAAGGATTATATAAGGACCCCACAGTTTAGTGTGCAGCAGGATGGCAGACCTCAGCTACAGACTCTTCTCCTTAGACTAAGATGGCCCCTTGGAACGCACCGCTCGGCGTGCGCTCCACTCACCGGAAATGACGTCAGACGACGGACCAGGCAACCGGAAGTGCGTCAACGCGTTTCGCCCCACCCACAGGGCGTTATCAAGGTCTTGATAACGCCCTGTGGGTGGGGCGAAACGCGTTGACGCACTTCCGGTTGCCTGGTCCGTCGTCTGACGTCATTTCCGGTGAGTGGAGCGCACGCCGAGCGGTGCGTTCCAAGGGGCCATCTTAGTCTAAGGAGAAGAGTCTGTAGCTGAGGTCTGCCATCCTGCTGCACACTAAACTGTGGGGTCCTTATATAATCCTTATATAATCGGTGTACATGAAAAGTGGATCAATTTTGAAGAGAATCGCTGTTGTTTTGAATAAAAAGCGGGCTATATCCCGCAAAAGAATGTGAGTGGTCTGGAGAGATTAATTTGAGGAGAAGTTACTGCGGTATCACGCTATGGTCTTTTCTTCTTCCTGATTTTCCTTTGGGGGATTCGGTGAGAGGAGTAAGCAGAAGAGGTACCTAGACATGAGAGGAAACAGCACTTGGAGGTCTCAGAGAAAGTAAAGGGGGTCCAGGAGCCCTTAACAATCCTGAAAGGCGTGTGACTCACCATTATCTGGTGAGTGCGGTTAATGTTGATTTTTGCACTGGTGGATGGTGAAGGGATCCGTAACACGGAAGAATCATATGGAAAATATATTATAAAATAATTTGATTAATTTTGTCACGGGACTTTAATTATATATATATATATATATATACTTTCTGGGATTTTTCTGATTTTTTGTCACTTTGTTTTTTCACTGGACTCATAATTTTATATATATATTTTTGTATCAACATAATTTATATATAATTTATTATATATAATTTTATTAGTACATTAATGTTTTTTTACACTGAGTAATGTAATTGATCATGTGGGTTTGCGCTGGTTTTCATTGTTAAAAGTTTTTGGTCTTTTGTACCTGTGCACAGCAGCATCTCACGGGGTTTTATATGGTAAATAGGAAGTCCTGAGCGCTGAGGTTTTGTCTTTTTACAGGTATCCTTTGAGCTATACGTTCGTAAACAGTAATTGCAGTAAAATGTACAAATTAAACTAAGCATGTCTGCACAGTATGTACAAGGACAGTCATAGCATTTGAAATATTTATGTTAGTTTATCAAGAATCACTATAAACTACATAACCAGCCTTTAAAATGAAAATATAGTGTATTTTCTGTGAGTACAAAGTTTGAGTTATTTGTTTTTACCATAAAGAGAGCCTGTCCTTGACACCCTATAAGTATGATGTTATACTTATATGGAGGCCTCAGATTTTCAGCTTGGATCATAAGGGTCTGAGTTTCAGATACTCATGGTAGGTTTACTCTAAAGCCCAACTCCAGCTTGTAATACAAAAAAAACCCCTGAAAATAATTACTTTTCAGCAAAAGTTAAAAAAGCAGCTCTAGCTGCAATGTGCACCCATTCCACAAGCACTGTCCCTTGCAGACTCACCCAGTCACGGATCCAGATCCAGTCTTCTTCAGGGTTGAATGATGTCCAGTGTCATTCAACTCACTTCCTGTGAGTCCAGAATGTCAAGTTCCTGCCCTCTGGATCTGCTCACCACTGGAGGGTGAAGACAACTCATATTGGCATATCTATATAAATTGCCAAACGTATTGAGGCACCTGCCTTTACATCCCAGTCTTAGTCTGTAGGGTTCAATATTAAGTTGGCCTACCCTTTGCAGCTACAACAGCTTCAACTCTTCTGGGAAGGCTGTCCACAAGGTTTAGGAGTGTGTCTATGGGAATGTTTGACCATTCTTCCAGAAGTGCATTTGTGAGGTCAGGCACTGAAATCGGACAAGAAGGCCTGGCTTGCAGTCTCTGCTCTAATGCATCCCAAAGGTGTTCTGTCGGGTTGAGGTCAGGACTCTATGCAGACCAGTCACGTTCCCCCACCCCACACTCGCTCATCCATGTCTTTATGGACCTTGCTTTTTGTACTGGTGGGCAGTCATGTTGGAACAGGAAGGGACCATCCCCAAACTGTTCCCACAAAGTTGGGAGCATGAAATTGTCCAAAATGTCTCGGTATGTCAATGCCTCAAGTGTTCCCTTCACTAAAACTAAGTAGCCAAGCCCAACCCCTGAAAAACAACCCCACGCCATAATCCCCCCTTCACCAAACTTTACATTTGGCACAGTGCAGTCAGGCAAGTACCATTCTCCTGGCAACACGTCCTTCGGTCTACCAGCTGCTTGGCCATGAAAACCCATTCCATGAAGCTCTCTATGCACTGTTGTTGTGCTAGTCTGAAGGCCACATGAAGTTTGGAGGTCTTTAGCTATTGACTCTGCAGACAGTTGGTGACTTCTGTGCACTGTGTGTTACAGCATGCACTGTCCCTGCTCTGTCATTTTACGTGGCCTACCACTTCGTGGCTGAGTTGCTGTTGTTCCCAGTTGCTTCCACTTTTTTATTATACCACTAACAGTAGACTTTGGAATATTTAGTGGCAAGGAGATTTTACAGATTGATTTATTTCACAGGTGGCAACCTATCATGGTACCACACTTGAAATCACTGAGCTCCTGAGAGTGACCCATTCTTTCACAAATGTTTGTAGAAGCAGTCTGCATGCCTAGGTCCTTGATTTTTTACACCTGTGGCCATGGAGGTGATTGGAACCCCTGAATCCAATGATTTGGAGGGGTGTCCCAATACATTTGGCATTATAGTGCATATATACAGTACTCAGCATATATTAGTACACCCCAACAGATTTGTCAGAAAACCTTTACTTTACTTTCAGAATCAACATTTTCTATAGGACACTATACAACAAAATACTCCCACAAACGCAGGCTATTGATTACTAACATGATTTGTTAACTTGCACACACAAAAAAGACCATGTTGCATAAATCAATACACCCCAATGAATGTCTTAGGAGCAAAGCTGAATTTTAGACAACAAAATCCTAATTAACAAGAATTAAACTACAGGAGAGTCTAATTATTCATTAAACAGATTTCCAGCAGACAGTTAATTATAAAAGGGTGTTACTTAACAAAGACAACCCCTTCCCATTGTATGCTGTCAGCAATGGCACCACATGGAAGGGAAAGGCCTGAGAAAGAAAATTATTTCTTTTGAAGACTACAAGAAGATCAGCAAAGCTTTACTTATCAGTCAGAATACTGTAGCAAAAGTGATACAAAGATGGAAGTGCAACCATCTCACAGAGATGTACAGGCCATTCACGAAAGTTAACACCTTGACAGGAGTATTTTCTGATGAGAAGGGTTGAAGAAAATCACCATGCAAGTTCACTGCAGTTAGCTAAAGAAGTAGAAAGCCAAACTGGGTTGATTGGTTCCCATGACATAATACAGCGTACACTGCAGAGGAATGGCATGCATGGGTGTCGTCCACAAAGAAAGCTTCTCCTAAAGCCCTCCTATAATTTGTCAGGGCCCATGCTGAAAAAGAAGACTACTGGGACTCTCTTTGGAATTTGGGATTTTTTTTGAACTGATGAATTCAAAACTGTATGGCGCCACAAAGGTGAGGCGTACAAAGAAAAATGCTTATGGTGAAACGTGGTAACAAAATATGTAATAAATATTAGCTTACCATTCCTTAGATGTGATGGCTGCATTAGATGTTTTTAAAATCAGGCACATTTTTTGTAAGTACGGAAAAATATATGTTGATGCTGCCAGAAATTATGTGTCCTTCCTGTGTAAGGAGTTAAAATTTCAATGTTGTCAGCTTTTTGTGAACTGCAGAACATCTCCCCCTATGTTAAGGAAAAGATGAGATTTGGATTTTTTTTTGTAGTCTGAATCTGGAGAGCTGCCTAGGGCGACAATACTTATCCTCTGTACATACAATACAGTGAGTGAGCGTTGTCATACTGAGACAGAAAATGTGTTATTGGCAGGGTCACTGGGGGAAAATAAAGGGGAAAAGCTGGAACAAAATAAAACTTAGACAACCACTACGTCTAAGGATTGGTAAGATACTATAAGTACTATATTAAAGTTGGTTTGGGGTTTTTAAATCAGAACAGGGCTTGAGCGTAGGTTAAAATAGTTTTGTTGTATCAAACAAAGGAAGCTGCTATCTTCTAGTATGGAAAAGGATGTAACAACTCTATGGATCTCAGAAAACATGCTCAATGCAACAAATGCAGTCTAGTGTTATCAGTTCATAAGGTTTATGGCGCTAACTCTTTTAGTATTGATTTTGTAAGCATTAGACTTATTTCTAAATTTAATTTGTATCTAATCCAAGAGAAAGAATATTTGCTAACATGCATAAAATACAGCTGATTTCAGCATATTTGACTTGACAAAACAATGCTGAATAAAAATGTAAGCCAACATATTTATAGAAAAGGTACACAAAAATTGATTTACCCATTGGAGTTAAAGGGCCACCTTTGGCTGCAGTCACAGTTGAAAGATGTTTGAAGTAAATCTCTAAAAGTGTTTTGCATCTGAATCGTTCATAATTTGGATGAGGATTGTTGGTGAATAGCAATTTTGAATTATCGCCATACATTATCAATTGCAATAAAATCTGCACTTTGATTAGGTCTATTTGGACATTTTTCAATTTACATAAGACATAGCAAACTGGTAAGTGCGCCTTTACCAATTCACATGTATGAAGAAAGTCTATTGACACGTGAATAACTGCTTACTGAAGAAACCCAGTTTTAAGGCTGGCTACATCCACTTCAGGTTATGAATAGCTGAAATGAATTTAGTCATTTCAAATATGTATGCATTTAAGATAGTCATCCTTTTATTTTTTAAATTATTTGGAAAATGATGTGCAGTTTTCCATTTCAATATTATTTTGCTTAGATCAGTTCATAAACTCTCAATTAAATCAGTGTGTGAGGCATACTGGTGCCGCTCCAAGCTGGGAAATGAAAAGGAATCACCTCATCAGAAGGGGGAGCGGTGTCCACAAATGGTTCCAGCAGCATTCATACAACCAAAGAAAGGACACCTCTTTGACCAGCCCATGGAGTCCGGTTTATGAAAAGGCCTCAGCTGCCGCTACGACTATGCCCTCTGACGCATTTCGCACTGCCAGCCAGGGCTTGATCACAGAGGAGAACAGAGGGCATGGCCAGAGCAGCTGCTAAGGCCATTCCATATACTGTTATCCACGGGCTGGTCAGAGCGGCATCCTTTCTTTGGTTGTTCCAGGTAAATCAGTTTTAAAGCAGAGTTGTAAAATTGAACCATATAAAAAAAAGTCCAAGGAAATGAATACTTTTATAAAGCACTGTTTTTAATTAAAACCTATCCCAGTAAATGGTCTGTCAAGAGTGAGGGTAGTTTTCATTTTTTGTAAAGCAGTTATGTTAGCTAACATGTATGATGAGTATACAGTATGGCTTTAGGAAAGTCTTGGTATGCTGAATATACAGTTTTAAAGCTGCGTGGGTTCGCCTTTTCAGGGTTAAAGGCTAATTTCACTTTTCATTAAAAAGTAAGAAATTCCCTTCTTTTTGCAAAAAAAAAAAAAAGTGTATTTATTATTTTTTAATACAGGAGCCATCAAAGTATTCCAACCACGATCAGCAGATTGTGGGTGCAATGTCAGGCTCCTGCACACACTACCTGCAGCTCTGTTGCCCGTACAGAGCTGTAGGCAGCATGAATGAACTATGAGTGTGCTGATCAGTGCGCCCGCAGTCCATTCAAACTACAAGTCCATCTGCCACAGTGACAGATGGAACTTGCCATTTTTTCATTCAAAGATTCCTGTGAATGAATGATGTGGCTGTGTGGACCAAGCAAAGAAAATCCATGCTGTTTTTAAAATTTGACATTGGGTGAGGGGAGAACAGCTCCTGCCCACTGTCACTCTGAGGTGGGTGAGAAGCGAAACAGGAACATGTTAAATGTTACACCCCCCTAAATATAGGTGTAACATGCAACATGTTCTGAAAGGTGAACTTACCATTTAAAGCAGGTGGTGAGAAGGCAACATGCCCCCCCTCCCACACACACACCATCACCACCTGTCAAGCACCATCTGAAAACAAAACATTGCTCTTCAGAGGGGCCACAGTATAGCCTCAAAGAGCCCTAAAGGTTAACAACAGCAGCTGCTACTGAAAAAAGTTGCACCACTTGCCTGCCCCCTTCTGCCTTCTACATCATTCACTGAACCCATCCTTTTATGGTGGATTTACTAAAGGCAAATAAACTGTGCACTTTGGAAGTGCAGTTGCACTCTTTATCCCTAGAGCTTAGGTAATGTAGTAAAGCTCCGCTGATGTCCATCACCCAATCATGTGCAAGCAAAAATGCTGTTTTTTTTTCCTTGCACCTAACTGGGTTTTCTTTAAAAAGTTAAACAGTGAAACCACACTTCCAAAGTGCACAGTCTGTTTACTTATAATAAATCCACCCCTTATTGTCCCATAATGCATCATGTTCTGTAAACGGGCTAAGGAGATCCTATCATGCATTTGCTCTGCCGCCATTCACAGAACGTGATGCATCCTGGGACACAAATAGTATGAGTTCTGTAAATGGCAAAGAGGACAAAAGGACCTGAACTGTGGAAGCTGTGCCCAAATAAAGCACAAAGGGAGAAGCTGACTAGTCACTATTTTTCCTGCAGTAGATATTTCCCCATTACTGACCTACCATGCCTTTTTCTATACCGCGTCTCTGTGTGTAATTGGCCATCGCAGTAGCAAAGCAAGGCTTTGCTTCCTCATGTCAAAGCTACACCTTTGGTGCCTAGTGATCTGATGGCTGGTTGGGAATTGTAAGTAAAAAGCAGCAGAAGTATGGAAAGCACAGACCCACAGAAAGAAAGAAGCAGAAGCAGGTAGATCTTTGTACTACAGGTCCTCATGTACAACTTCCTTTCTAGCAAGGAGCACAATAGCCAAATCCCACTTTTAATTTCATGAGACTACTAGCAGTGCCTGAGAATATACCATATAGATATATAGCTATGACGCTGAAAGCACTGGACTACCTAGGTACAGCACATTTTCTGTTTTTTCAAGAGAAATTTAATAAAGCAAGGTAACTCTTTTGAGGGTACTGCTTAGGCATAATTAACATTTCTAGATTTTTTTTATAACATAACGCTTTTCAAATTCAGGTCTACTTTAACTTTATCACATTTGGCCTACACAATCTTCCGATCTCTTTTGATTTAGTATTTAGTCTGTAAAAGTATTCCATATGTAGTAGAACTTTACTTACACACTCAATACCCTTAAGGCCCAAAAACACTTGGGCATGGTTTAATCTTAGTCTGAAAACACTAGTCCAAAAATTATAAAATTCATGAAGAATTGCATTGAACAGAAATTTAGCAGCTTTCTGAAACCTCTGAAGTACCATATATTTGTATGAGAGTATTGGCTTTATTCTTGGAGTGTTAAATGTAGACCTTCAGTTACCAGACCCCACCTGCCTCCCAAGAACTTATTTGTCAATGAGACCACCTGTGAGATATAAGGACACAAAACGGATGATGGCTACTCTCTTTTTTGCACCCATGGATGAAAACTGTTTTACGATCATAATGCTTGTACTACTGCTTTACCAAAAGGCTCATTTATTTACTGAGGACCACTGGAAAAGATGGAAGGTTGCAGGAGTGGGGCTAAACTTAACATTTACAGGAAAAGATAATATTTACTAACTTCAATTACCTATGTCTCTATGCATGTTTTCCTAATGTTTTCAATTTGAATTGCCCAAGTTTGGGACATATTTACATATATTTACACAGAGCAAAGCAATAAATTCACTCTAATACAGCACTCTCCAGCAGCATATAGTTAATATTCTGTCGGGGCATGTTCACATCATGGGTTTGACTTACCAAAACTGGAGAGTGCAAAAGTGCTCTGCATAGAAACCAATCAGCTTCCAGGTTTTATTTTCAAAGCTTACTTGAACAAGCTAAAGTTAGAAGCCGATTGGCTACCATGCACAGCTGTATCAGATTTTGCACTCTCCATTTTTAATAAATTAATCCCCATGTCTGTTGAGCTGTGTTTTTCTGCACACCACCATACATGTAAAATGTGAACAGGATCCTGTTCACTCTAGACCAGTGGTTCTCAACCTTTCTAATGCCGCGACCCCTTAATACAGTTCCTCATGTTGTGGTGACCCCCAACCATAAAATTATTTTCGTTGCTACTTCATAACTGTAATTTTGCAGTGGGAGGAGTAGTGCCACATCATTGGTGTCAGTGGAAGGAGTAGTGCCCCATCACTGATGTCAGTGGGATGAATAGTGCCCCATCGTTGGTATCAGTGGGAGGAATAGTGCCCCATCACTGGTGTCAGTGGGAGGAATAGTGCCCCATCACTGGTGTCAGTGGGAGGAATAGTGCCCCATCACTGGTGTCAGTGGGAGGAATAGTGCCCCATCACTGGTGTCAGTGGGAGGAATAGTGCCCCATCGTTGGTATCAGTGGGAGGAATAGTGCCCCATCGTTGGTATCAGTGGGAGGAATAGTGCCCCATCGTTGGTGTCAGTGGGAGGAATAGTGCCCCATCGTTGGTGTCAGTGGGAGGAATAGTGCCCCATCATTGGTATCAGTGGGAGGAATAGTGCCCCATCGTTGGTATCAGTGGGAGGAATAGTGCCCCATCATTGGTGTCAGTGGGAGGAATAGTGCCCCATCATTGGTGTCAGTGGGAGGAATAGTGCCCCATCATTGGTGTCAGTGGGAGGAATAGTGCCCCATCATTGGTGTCAGTGGGAGGAATAGTGCCCCATCATTGCTGTCAGTGGGAGGAATAGTGCCCCATCATTGGTGTCAGTGGGGGGAGTAGTGCCCCATCATTGGTGTCAGTGGGGGGAGTAGTGCCCCATCACTGGTGTCAGTGGGGGGAGTAGTGCCCCATCACTGGTGTCAGTGGGAGGAGTAGTGCCCCATCACTGGTGTCGGTGGGAGGAGTAGTGCCCCATCATTGGTGTCAGTGGGGGGAGTAGTGCCCCATCATTGGTGTCAGTGGGAGGAATAGTGCTCCATCACTGGTGTCAGTGGGGGAGTAGTGCCCCATCACTGGTGTCAGTGGGGGGAGTAGTGCCCCATCACTGGTGTCAGTGGGGGGAGTAGTGCCCCATCACTGGTGTCAGTGGGGGGAGTAGTGCCCCATCACTGGTGTCAGTGGGAGGAATAGTGCCACATCATTGGTGTCAGTGGGAGGAATAGTGCACCATCATTGGTGTCAGTGGGAGGAATAGTGCCCCATCATTGGTGTCAGTGGGAGGAATAGTGTCCCATCATTGGTGTCAGTGGGAGGAATAGTGCCCCATCATTGATGTCAGTGTGGTGGAGGGGAGAATAGTGCCCCATCATTGGGGTCGGGGGGGGGGAAATAGTGTCCCATCGTTGGTGTCAGTGGGGGGGGAATAGTGCCCCATCATTGGTGTCAGTGGGAGGAATAGTGCCCCATCATTGATGTCAGTGTGGTGGAGGGGAGAATAGTGCCCCATCATTGGGGTCGGGGGGGGGGAAATAGTGTCCCATCGTTGGTGTCAGTGGGGGGGAAATAGTGTCCCATCGTTGGTGTCAGTGGGGGGAGGAATAGTGCCCCATCGTTGGTGTCAGTGGGGGGAGGAATAGTGCCCCATCGTTGGTGTCAGTGGGGGGAGGAATAGTGCCCCATCGTTGGTGTCAGTGGGGGGAGGAATAGTGCCCCATCGTTGGTGTCAGTGGGGGGAGGAATAGTGCCCCATCGTTGGTATTAGTGACAGCCTGGGCTCGCTCTCTCACTTACCTGTCAGCTGTCTTCCTTCTCTGGCCGCTCTCCTCTTCACTCGCTCCGGCAGCTCCCTCGATCTGCTTTGATGTACGCGCGCTGCCGCTCGGCTCCTCCTCTCCAAGCTCCACCTCCTCGCCGGTGATTGGCCGCCTGTGTGCCTCTCCTGAGCTACAGTTCCGGTGGCCAATCAGCGGCGAGGAGGCGGAGCTGCTGAGCGATCCCGGAGGTGTGGCCAGGTGACAGGAGCAGCGTATCATCCCGCCCACACATCGCCGGAGAGAGGAGCGGTGTCTCGGTTCCTAAGACCATCGGAAATATGTGTTTTCCGATGGTCTTAGGCGACCCATGGGAAATGGTCGTTCGACCCCCAAAGGGGTCGCGACCCCCAGGTTGAGAACCGCTGCTCTAGACGTATGCAGTGGTATACAAAAAAGACACAGCTCAATAGATATGGTATGAACAAGCCTTCACCCTCTCATCGCTCTGTTCACCTACTAGGAGTGAAAGAAGGCCCTGTATAAGCTATGAGTTGTTGGAGTCATAGGGTTATGGACTCCCTGTGTGATGGTGCTGAGTGCCCAAGTGCTGTCATGTTGAGTGAGTCACAAACTCTCTCTTACGAGGAAGAACATTGTAGATAAAAACTGTTTTAAGACTACCAATGACCAATCCAAAGTATTTTTTAAAAAGTGCAAGTTAATCCATAAACATAAATAGAATATTATGAAATAAAAAAAAATAATTGACCTAAACACAAGCTGTGTCTCCTTAAAAGGCCATTTTGTTGCGTAAACAAACTGAAAGTATCACAGTACATAAAAACTGTAAAATTGTTCCAGACTTTCTGCGAACCACACAGAACTGGGAGATCTCTCCAGAACCATATCTAAATCAATATGATCAGAATGTTGCTATCCCATGTCCACACTACTACTTAGGAATTGGTATTAAAATCAAGTGGTGCTAAAATCAAGTAACCAGATAAATGTGATTATCCACAGTATATAGCATATAGCCACTAAGCACAAAGTTATCTTAAAGCAATAGGGCATTATCAGTAAATTATATTCAACACTAAAAACAGCATCTGAAGCAATCCCAAATGATGTCCACTTTACAACAGACACATGTGCAGTGACATCACAAGCCACTGAAATGTGATGTGTACCAGTCAAGTGCAGGGAGGAAAGGGGGACACACAGGGGCCCATTGCTGTTATAAGAAATGTAGCAATAGAAGAAAAATTACCCCTGATGAAGACATGGAAGACCAGCAAAACCAGTTAGGTGTTTGTTATACCTGTTGCTAAACCAAAGGAGAACCACATATTACCTAGACTCATCACAGGAATATGGTTGCAATACCTTTTCTGAGTTAATTGATTGAAAGGATAAGTGATTGTGAGTTTACACCATTGCACAGGCCATGGCTCTTATATGGATTTAGATTGCTGTATGAGAGGATATACATCATTATACACTGTAACTGTGGTTGCACATGGAGAGTTGTGGTCTTTGATTAGCAATGTAATTAAAGATGTCACTGTTAATGGCTGGAATTTATTACTGCCAGTTGGCTTATAGCCCATAGTAGATGTAGGGTGTATGCTATCTCATGTACTTATTGAGTTTCCCTGTAGCACAGTTTTGAATGCATGGGGTTTGAATCATGATCATGGTACACACTGTTTTTCTGAGCTCACGATGAGATACCAGCTGGTTTATATGCTTTAAAGTGTCTGTTGATGTCTTGCAGCGTGTTTCAACAGCTGATTTATTAATGATCCCCTTGCTGCATTCTATGGACAATGCATAGATATACTAATTCATGCATCTCTCTGTGAGTAGAAGCTATAGCTTTTTGTGTCTCTTGTATATCCTGGGCCACTCTAAGTTGGAAATGATTGACTCATACCAATATAGCTTTTTATAAAAGCACTATACTACAGACCTGTCTTTTTAGGATTTACTTGGTGCAACATAGCAAATGGAAAAACATGCAGTAAATAATTGGTACTTTAGTCAGACCAGTTATAAAGTTATTTTATAAAGCTGCTTGACCCACCATGACATTGAGGATGCCAACGCACTTAGTCTGCTCACCTGATGTTCCAGTTAAATCCTGTATATGTGGAAACTTGCATGACATAGAAACACATGTAGTGTATACACCTTCAATTCTAGTTTGATCTGCTATGTAGTACTTTGTTTGCTTTACCGTTATTGTGGATGCAATCACATACTGCACATTCTGCACAGGTTGGGTTTATTGCACTGTACATTAAAATTTGTGTGCTATACCTCCTAATGCTGATTAATATTACAGGGAATTCAAGTGGAACATTGCTGATGGATGTAAAAATATAATTCTTTTCACGTTGTTGCAGACTGGGCACTGGTTGGAGTATTGTGAATATTTTGGATACTTTCAAAACAGTATAACTTGGAATATCCAACTTCATTGTTGTACATTTGTCATTTTCCAGCATAAATCAATCTAGTTTGTTGTAAACTTCAGATGCTGTTTATAGTGTAACACATACTTTTGTGATAATTTACCATTGCTTTAAGACTGTTTTGTGCCTGCTGTATATGTCATATGCTGTTGGTGTAATCACTTTTGTCTGTTTACTAGATTTTAAACCCTTTTCCACTGTTTTCACTGCACTCGGTGAATGTGTGATATCAACATTCTAATCATATTGGTAAGGCATGGATCAGGGGAGATCTCCCAATTCAGTGTGGTTTTAGTACATATTTATGTTTGTTATGCTTTTTTTGTTGTTTATGCAATAAAATGGTCTGTCAGCACCATATTGTTCTACTTATCTTTAAGGAATAGTTAGTGTTTTTAAATTAATTATAGAGCCCAATCTGATTAAATTTGGTGCTTCATCCCAATGCAGGTAAATAGAAAATGAAAGCAAAAAAGGAGGAACTGGCCACCACACCACATAACAAAAAATTCAAAAGTTTATTACAACAAAATTATTGGTCTATACTGTAATCAATACAACCACCATGGGATATATACAGGTAGTAGTCCATATAAACCCCAACGCATTTCAAACCTTTATAAGAATCTTCATCATGGGATTTTTTCAAGGTGGTTACATCTAGAATGCAAGTGAGAAATGTCACAAACATACAGGACATAGTACATATATTTTTTATTCAAAATTATCAACCTGAAGTAACTTACTGGACCAATCTATATAATATATACAATTCATAGGGGTAGAATAATCAACCCATATAAAGACAGGAATCAAGCTGTTAAGGTACAAAGGATGTCAGACAATTCTCCCACTGGATAGAGAGACTTGTCAACAAGTCTCAAGGTCAAAGGCTGCTACGTCCCTAAATTATGTCAACAAGAAAATAGTCTCCCATGGGACTTTAACCACATCCCCGCTGCCCTACAGCAGATATACTGCTACAGGACGGCAGGGGTGCACAAAATCACATATATATACATGTCCGTGCCACAATTTGTGGCTGTCAATCACCGGGTCCCGGCCAGTGATTACCCGCCGCCGCCCAGAGATTACCAAGGATCTCCGACGGGGAGGAGGGCTGCTTTGTTTACTAACAGTCCTCCTCCCTGCCGGGTCGGTCACCCCCCAGTAAAACACTCCCAGCACACAGCTCTTTGATCGCCCCTCATGTTAACCCCTTCCTGCTCAGTGCTATTAGTACAGTGTCAGTGCTTTTTTTTAGCATTCATCACTGTATTGGTGTCACTGGGGATGTCAGTGACACCAAGTCAGTTCCCCCCAGTGGCAGAATGCCTGCCCCAGTCCCGCTATAAGTTGTTGATCGTCGTCAATTTTAGTTAAACAAAAACAATTGAGTACTGTCCGTGATACTTTTTTTATTTGCACTAACATACAATTTTGAGGACAAGCTTTCGGGGTATGTCCCCTTCTTCAAGGTCTAAGCAGTACTATTAAAAATCACAAAGTTTAAGCAGAATGTTAGAATGGATTGAGAGAAAAAAAAAAAAAAAAAGGGCTACAGATAAGATACATCAAAAGCGAGGGGGGGAGGGGGGGAATACTACACTCACACAGAGGGGGTCAAGTTTTAGCTAATAGATAGTCATAAAGCTGTCGGATAGTGGTTGAGGAATCCCATGTCCAAATTAAGACCGTTATCTTTAGTGTCAAATAGAATTATCATTCTTAGTTCAAATGTTTTTCTTTCCTGGATGGATTTAAATTTTCCTTTCAGAACTAAAATATTGAGGTCTTCCATATTGTGGCCTGGTTGTGAGAAATGGTGTCCTACAGGTGTGCAGAGGTCATCTTCTTTATGTTCCTTGATGGTATGTCTGTGTAAATTCATCCGTGTTTGCAACCTCTGTCCTGTTTCACCAACATAAGATCCTTTGCTGCATTTTCTGCACTGGATAAGGTACACAACATTACTGGAGGTGCAGCTGTATGATCCGGAGATATTGAAGATCCCTTTTGAGTGTCTGACACTTTTTGATGGATTGATTTGGTTGCACAGCTTGCAGCGTTTCTTATTGCAGGGTTTGCTTCCATTATTTGTGGCATCATAATCAGAAGGAAGTTTCCTACTGATTAGTTTATTTCTGAGGTTGGGGGGTTGTCTGAAAGCCAGTATTGGGGGTTGCTGGAATATTTCTTTCAGAGTTCCATCCTCTGCTATGATGGGTTGTAAATCTTTGATTATTTTTCTTATCCCTTCTAGTGCCGGGTTGTATGTAGTTACTAGAGGTACACGGTTGTTTGTTTTTTTCTCTTTGTACTGAAGCAGATTTTCCCTTCGGGTTCTCAAGGCTGTGTTTATGCTGGTGTTGATAGTTTTGTCCTTGTAACCTTTCTTATGGAAGGCGTCTGCTAGTGTCCCAAGATGTTTATCTCTGTCTCTTGGGTCAGAACATACTCGGTGGTATCTAATAGCCTGACTGTGTATGATGGCACGTTTCGTGTGTTGGGGGTGGAAGCTAGAACTGTGGAGGTAGTTGCATCTGTCAGTGGGTTTCCTGTATATTGAGGTGTGAAGCGTATCATCCCTGATGTATACTGTGGTGTCTAGGAAGTTGACCTGTGTGTTTGAGTATTCCATTTTTAGTTTGATTGATGGATGAAAAGTGTTCATCAATGAGTAAAATTGTTTTAGATTTTCTTCACCTTCCGTCCATATGATGAAAATAACATCAATATAGCGAAAGTATCTGTATGGTTTTTGTTCCATGCTGTTCAGGAATTGTTCCTCCATGTCAGCCATAAATAAATTTGCATATTGGGGTGCCATTTTACTTCCCATCGCAGTGCCCATACATTGAAGATAGATGTCCTTATTGAAAGCAAAGTAGTTGTGTGTAAGTATGAATTCAATGAGCTGTGTAACATCCTCAGCAGTGTATTTGTTGTTTGGTGAGGATGATAAGGATCTGTGACATGCAGGAAAATTTAAATCCATCCAGGAAAGAAAAACATTTGAACTAAGAATGATAATTCTATTTGACACTAAAGATAACGGTCTTAATTTGGACATGGGATTCCTCAACCACTATCCGACAGCTTTATGACTATCTATTAGCTAAAACTTGACCCCCTCTGTGTGAGTGTTGTATCCCCCCTCCCCCCCTCACTTTTGATGTATCTTATCTGTAGCCCTTTTTTTTTTTTTTTTTCTCTCAATCCATTCTAACATTCTGCTTAAACTTTGTGATTTTTAATAGTACTGCTTAGACCTTGAAGAAGGGGACATACCCCGAAAGCTTGTCCTCAAAATTGTATGTTAGTGCAAATAAAAAAAGTATCACGGACAGTACTCAATTGTTTCTGTCGCAAATGCACTAATACGGCTACAATCACCTCAAGTTAAACAAAAAAAAATTCCAGTATCTATACCACCATTTGTAAACGCTATAACTTTCACGTAAACCAATTAATTTACACGTATTGGGATTTTTTGTAGCAGACATGTAGCAGAATACACTTTGGCCTAAATTTATGATGAAATTTGAATTTTTTATTTTTTTTACTGAAAAAGTTTAATGTCAAAAGTATTGTTTTTTCTCAAAATTTTTCGGTCTTTTTTTTTTATAGCGCAAAAATAAAAACTGCATAGGCGATCAAATACCACCGAAAGAAAGCTCAATTCGTGGGGAAAAAAAGGATGTACATTTTATTTGGGTGCACCGTAATGCAAAAAATGGCCTGGTCAGGAAGGGGGGTAAATCCTCAGGAGAGCAAGTGGTTAATGCAGCCATGACAACATGAGTTATGTTAAAAATATGCTTTATTAATGCAAAAGTGTTCCTTAAAAATAAAATAATACAATTCATGTCATATCTCTGGCATAGCTACATACAATCTGTATCTTGAAATACAAAAATGTTTGATCGGTGTCAGAAGCAATATAAAGCACAATTACATGTCAGACTAACAATTAAGATACAATTTATCCCCAAAACTGGAACAAATAGAACTCTCCAAGGAGCCAACAGAAAGCCAGTGAAAGTGTAGTAGTTGAAATAAAGGTCTATTATAGAACAGAGCCAGTCGTCCAGTTGAAACAATGACATGATATTGTAAGTTTTTAGGTTTGGGTATATCAAACTTTGTTTACCAGCAGCCACACATGTTATCACAGCTCAGATTCATTACAATACATTTACTGAATGGAGAAGTACTTCTCCGCAACTAGATGCCATTAATCTTCTGGGTTAAACAACAGCTAGTGACATTCAGCCCACTTACTCAAAGCTTAAGCTGTCATGGATTCACCCAGTAAAGTCACAGTAAGTCACAGTAAATGGTGTTCATTAGGCGATTATCATTCGGTTCAGCAGTATGGACCGCCTATCATTGCTGTCAGAGAAGAGACCTATGACATCATAAGACTGGTCAGAAAATACTTGGAAAAGGTACATATCAATTTTTTTTTAGAAACGTTGACATTTGTTTTCCCACAAATAGACTTCATCTTTAAAACAAACCTGTTGTTTTGCCCCAAGTCAATAAAGTATAGGTTTACTATAAATCTACAGCATGAAATTCAAAATTAAGAGTCATTGCTTCTGGGATAGATCTAAAGGGTAATTCAAAGCATAAGAAAGCCCCCAAACAAAAATGTAATATAGATGGCTCTTTTTCTTAAAGAATAAGTGCAGGTACTCCCCCTTTCTGAGTTACCCCTTGTCTCCACCTCCTACCCACCTGTGAGCACCATTCCTTTCTTCCACCCCCTACCCTCCTCCCAGTACACCATCTTTCGGAAAATGCAGAGTCATGTATCATTTTGTGGTGTCAAGTAATTTGTATGAAATTTGATAATGATAACAAGAAAATCAGTAAAATAGATCCCCTGCAGCCAGCAACAATAGATTTTGCATGAGAGAGATCAATAGACCAGCCAGCAACAATGGATACCCCTAATTAGAACTGCAACATTAGAACCCACCACAACAATAAATCCCCATCAGCAACCATAGATCCCTCAGCAAAAAGCAACATTAGACCCTCCAGCACTCCTCATCACCTCTTTCTGGAGGTGCCAGAACTGCATTCTCCTGCATTCCTGCCCTGGCTTACCTGTCCTTCGATGTAACGGCTGCATTTGTTTTAATTTTCAATAAGTATAGAAAACATATCTCTCAACTTTAGACTCTTATAAAGATGATCAGTCAGGAAAAGGGATGTTGTTATGCAGAGTACACCATAACAAAAGTGGGTTCGCTTTTATAACACTGAATATCTAAGCATGGTTTTAAGAGGCATTGTTAAGTAGACTCTGAGTCTACTCACAGTACACACTGCAGACATTTGCAGCAGTCCTTGTTCCCACAACGTAATCTGCAAATATACTGTTCCACAGGTGACAGTCTTAATAAACACACATAAACCTCAGGACAAAAAATTATTTTTAAAAACTCTTCCATTGCTTATGGTTTCTGTCTGAGCCTACCCTAAAGAAGGATTTCAATAAAACACTTAAGGGCTACATAGAATCCGAAAACTGTTGAGAAAATACTTTGGTCAGGAGTATGTATCATACAGCACAGCATACTGAGTGCAGAAGGTAAGATTATGTAACACAGTGCCCCTTACACTAATGGTCAGTGGACAGGAAAATGCCTTGGCATTGGTGGTCAGTGAGGGAAAAAAATGCCCCACTGTTGGTGGTCTATGGTAGAAAAATACCTGGACTTACTTGTCAATGGAAAAAAATGCCTGGCATCAATGATAACTAACATTAGTAGGAGTTTTTCCTAGCACTGGTGTCGGTGGTCAATGGGAAGAAAATATGGCCCAGAGTCTGTGGTAGGAAAAAATTCTTCCCCCTTAACATTCAGACCTCAGATCACCCCCCTTAACATTCAGAACCAGACCATCATTCTTACCTTCAGACCCCTGATCATTCCCCTTAACATTCAGACCCCTGATCAGCCCCCATTAACATTCAGACCCAAGTTTAGCCTCCCTTCAAATTCAGACCCAAAATCAGCTCCCCTTAATATTCACATCTTAGATCAGATCCTTCAAACCCCCCATTAAATTCCAGATCAGCTCCCCTTAAACTCCTCTTTAGATCTCAGATTGGTCCCCTTTAAACTCCTGTTCAGGTTCCAGCTTAGCCCCTCTTCATACCTTACATCAACCTGCTCCTCTACCCCTGTCCATCAGTCTATAACCCCTTAACACCTCAATCCCACGCAGAGCCACAGAGCACAATGAGAAAGTCTATCCCAGACTTCCGTTGCAGCTTAGAGTCATGTGACATTTTAATCGCATGATGATACACTGTAAGTCGGTATAGGTTTTCCCCATTCTCCTTTATGAGCACCGATCAGATACTAGGGGATTGGGTTCAAATGCAAAGCGATTCCATTGGAAATTTGTACTGTAAGCTATAATGAAAGCAAAAAAACAATTGTATCTTCCTTCTGTTAACTACCAATCTCTCCATTTCCCTATAATTGAGAAGAACAAAGGCTGACATAACTGAAGTCCAGCCAGGGTGACAACCATGGCTCCCTCCATAGATTCAGTGGAGAAGTGTGTTATTCACAGGATTACCAGGTGAAAATAAAGGGGAAGAGGTCTTAAGAAAACAATAAATAAATAAATAATAATGATAATAATACTTATGCAGCGTCTACATCTAAGGACTAGTAAGAAATCTATTACATTTTGTTTCTGGGCTTAGATACACTTAAGGGACTTTACAAATTCTGCTCAGAGCTAGTTGAATGCTTTGTAGATACATGTTGAATTTGAACCTGAATATAAAAAGCTTATTATAAGCAAGATGCACTGCTTATCAAGCTATAGTTAAATACTGCTGCATTGTTTTGTATTGGCAGTAATGTATGTACAATTTAATAGTAGCCTTTTCAGTGTGCTGTCTTTTTTTTAGTACCCTCCTCACGTTCCCTGGCATTAGCTGGAAATGGGTTTATAAACTAATTTCAAACTCGTTTAACTACAGTTTCCAGATCTACTTGATAATTGAGGAAATTAGTTTAGAAATAGTATCATAATTCACCAGATTTAATATCCATACAAAACAGAGTAAATAAACGCTGTAGTGTAAGTTGATCGATTAGCTAAATTCACAAAATATATCTCCTTTGAATAGTAGCTTTGATATGAATATCATGCTTTAAGATTAATTACATTAATTAATTCCAATTAAACATTACATGAAACTGACTGTTTGCCTGCACACTTATTTCCTATATATAGTACAGGGAACTTTATCCCATTAGATAGATAGGCAGATGGTAAAATCCAAAGACGCAACTGACTAGTGTAGCCCTCTTTGGAGGGGTTTTGAGAAATGGCCTTCCCCGAAAAGGATATTGTGCTAAACCAGTGGGTATATAAGAGAACCAGAACCTTCACTAAGTGGAAGAGTGGATTTGATAATAAAGTCGGCAGTGCTTCAACTCTGGAGAGGTCCTCCCTTCCTGGGAAATTTAAAAGTAATCTAATCAAAGTAATTGGGAGCAGATGAACGATATAACATTAACTTCACTGCTCAAAAACATTAAAGGAACATTTTGAAAACACATCAGATCTCAATGGGGAAAAATATCATGCTGGATATCTTTACTGATATGGACTGGGTAATGTGTTAAGAATGTAAGGATGCCCCATCGTTTGATGGAAATGCTAATTATCAGCCTACAGAGGACTGAATAAAAAAAATCAAAGTGAAAAAATTATGCAGCTGGTTAGTCCATTTTGCTGAAATTTCTTTGCAGCAACTCAAAATGGTACTCAATAGTTTGTATGGACCCCAACATGTTTGTATGTATGCCTGACAACGTCAGGGCATGCTCCTAATGAGACAACAGATGGTGTCCTGGGGTATTTCCTCCCAGATCTGGATCAAGGCATCACTGAGCTCCTGCACAGTCTGAGGTGCAACCTGGCGGCATCGGATGGACCGAAACATAATATCTCAGAGGTGTTCTATTGGATTTAGGTCAATTGAGCGTGGGGGCCAATGGTATCAATGCCTTCATCCTCCAGGAACTGCCTGCATACTCTTGCCACGTGAGATTGTCATGCACCAGGAGGAACCCAAGATCCATTGCACCAGTGTAGGATCAGAATGGGTCCAAGGATTTCATTCCGAAACCTAATGGCAGTCAGGGTGTCATTGTCTAGCCTGTAGAGGTCTGTGTGTCCCTCCATGGATATGTCTCCCCAGACCATCACTGACCCACCAGCAAAACAGTCATGCTGAACAATGGTAAAGGCAGCATAACGTTCTCCAAGGTTTTTCCAGACCCTTTCACGTCTGTCACACGTGCTCAGGGTGAAGTTGCTATCATCTGTGAAAAGCACAGGGCACCAGTGGTGGACCTGCCAATTCTGGTGTTCAATGGGAAATGCCAACTGAGCTCTATGGTGCTGAGCATTGAGCACAGGGACCCCTAGAGGATATTGGGCCTCACGCCACCCTCATGAAGTCTATTTCTGATTGTTTGGTCAGAGACATTCACACCAGTAACCTGCTGGAGATCATTTTGTAGGGCTTTGGCAGTGCTCATCTTGTTCCTCCTTGCACAAAGGAGCAGATACCAGTCCTGCTGATGGGTTAAGGACCTTCTACGGCCCTGTCCAGCTCCCGTAGAGTAACTGTCTGTCTCCTGGAATCTCCTTCATGCTCTTGAGACTGTGCTGGGAGACACAGCAAACCTTCTGGCAATGGCACGTATTGATGTGCCATCCTGGAGGAGTTGGACTGCCTGTGCAACCTCTGTAGGGTCCAGATATCGCCTCATGCTACCAATAGTGACACTGACCCTAGCCAAATGCAAAACTAGTAAAAACAGTCAGAAAAGATGAGTAGGGAAAAAAGTCAGCCTCCATCTGTAAAACCATTCCTGTTTTGGGGATCAATGTTGCCCATCTAGTGCACCTGTTGTTAACCAGTTCACTACTGCGCTATAGCCGTAGGACGTCTACAGCGCGGTTGTCTGGTTCTGGGACAACGTCCATGGACGTCATTCCAGAACACGCCCCCTGCGTGCCCCCAGCGGCACACACCCGGCGCTGCCGGACACAGCTGATCATGGGATACAGTAAACGGCCAATCACGGCGGCCTTTTACCACGTGATCAGCTGTGTCCAATGACACAGCAGATCACTTGGTAAATACAGTTGCCAGTTATCTGCTGCCAATAACCGGTAATTGTCAGAGATCAACACTGATCATCAGGGCACTGATGATCAGTGCCCTGATGATCAGTGCCCAGCAGTTCTGCCACCTGTACCCAGCAGTGCCGCCCACCTGTAACTATCAGTGCCACCCACCTGTGCCCATCAGTGCCACCCACCTGTGCCCCAGTGGCAATTATATACCACCAAAAGAAAGCTCTCTTTGTGTGAACAAAATAATAAAATTTTCATATGGGTACAGTGTCGCATGACTGCACAATTGTCATTCAAAGTGCGACAGCGCTAAAAGCTGAAAATTGGCCTGGACAGGAAGGGGGTAAAAGTGCCCAGTAGGCAAGTGGTTAATTTCATTAACACCAAAGCAGCTGAAACAGATTAATAACCCCCTCTGCTACTTAACTGACCAGATCAATATTCCAGAAGTTTAATTGACTTGATGCTATACTCTGATTAAAAAGTGTTCCTTTAATTTTTTTGAGCAGTGTATAAGTATATAGATGCACACCATTATAAAAATAATATGAGCTTTATCTAATAAAAGATTAATAATAATACATACATCCAATGTAAAAACAGGTGTTATCAGCAAAGGGCCCAACAACAGTCCTGGTGGAATTGTGCACATACAGTCATGGCCAAAAATGTTTGCACCCCTGCATTTCTGTCAGACAATGTACCACTTCGCCCAGAAAATTGCAATTACAAATGTTTAGGCATTCTCATGTTTATTTCTTTTGTTTGTATCGGTGTGACACAAAAAAGTGGATAAACAGAAAGCCAAATCTGACACATTCCACACAAAAACAAATAGATATACTGTATAAATACTGTAAAATTACATTTATTATTTTAAATTATTTTATTTATTTTTGTCCTTAATGCAAGCCATTCCACAGCATTTTGAAGCAAGCTACTGTACATATCTACATATATCTAGGTCAACATAATTTATTTATATAGTGTTTTGTATGTATTTAGGGTAGTTTAGATCATTTCATGTAGTGATCTTTGTATTTGTGTTTTTATCTTGCGTGTTTAATTATTATTCATGTACTTTCACTTACACTTTTTTTAATTTTTTACTCTTTTTCTTTTTGTGAAAATAAATTAAATAAATTAAATAATAAGGTGCACATGAACAGATCCAAGATAGCTGAAAGGAGCTTTCTTAATCCCAAGCTTTTTAAAGCCCATCCCTTCATATGTCTTCTGTAGACGTTTTTTTTTTTTTTTGCATAAGCAGTGCAACAAACTAAATTAAGAATTTCCACTTCAGTGAAATTTTGACAACAGAGAAATCAGTACTTTTGCCCAATATCACTCCACTCATCCCCACTGTGTGATGTACAGTATGTACATGTATGTTTATGTTCTCATAAATCACCTTGTGCCTTGAACAATGGCTTTTATTCCTATCACAAGTCAATGTGAGAATTTAGTTTCAGGAGATGCCCTCCTGTTAGGATAGGATGAGATGTTTTCACTGTTCCTTAGAGCTGACATCTGTCTCTGATAGGCAGCAGACTTGCATGCCAATGCTGTTTCTCCAGTATGCATACCATTAAAAGCTTCAACTGTGAGAAAGTGGGCAATACTTATCATAGGGATTGAGTGTATGTCTGGGCATTGTAAATGTCTTGTGCAGCCCTGATCATAGCAATGCTCTTCAAGACCTGCTGTTTGTGCAAGCCTCACATTATTACATGCAAGCCCGGTTTACCATCGAATTTACAGGCTCTATAATTATGCACTACAGTGCTGGATAAACACCATCAATTTACAACAGTTCCACTCCATTGGGCATTCTCAGTAAGGCATGAGTAATGTGAAATAAAAAGCAATCTGTACCCAACAAGAATTTATATTTTATGTGTATGGCTTCAGTCCCTTGAAATGTCATTAGTTACTATGGGTTACTGCATTTGCGCATATTATTGTCATTTGCTTTAAACTTGACAAGTTCAATAGTAGCAACTCCAATTTAAAAATGGAAGATCAGCAACACAGCTAGTTGAAAAATGAATGGCGATCAAAGTAATAACACAGTAATAAGAGTGAGAAAAGACCAAGGTACACAAATTTCCACTTGTTTGGTAGCTATACCTTGGATAGTGTACAACTGGCATGAGCTGCTAATCAGAGGACTATGCATATGAAAGAAAAATATATTTGAAATATATTTTAAAAATATTCTTCCAAAATATATTGACATAGTTAAATAGTTACATAGTTAATCTGGCTGAAAAAAGACAAAAGACAATCCAGTTCGACAATACAAAAAAAATAAAAATAAAAAAAAAGTTATAATCCTATACCCACAGTTGATCCAGAGGAAGGCAAAAAAAAACCCCAGCAAAGCACGATCCAATTTGCTCCTGCTGGGAAAAAAATTTGTTCCTGATCCTCCGAGAGGCAATCAGATATTCCCTGGATCAACGTTACCCATAAATGTTAGTATCCAGTTATATTCTGTGTGTCTAAGAAACAATCCAGGTCTTTTTTGAAGACATATATTTGAAATATTTTGGCCATATTCAATATATTTCAAAATATATATATATATATATATATATATATATATATATATATATTGCATTTTGAAATGCATTTAATTACAAAATATCTGAAAAATATTTTTAAAAATACATTTCAAATATACTATATGTCTTTAAAAATACAAATCTACATTTTTGGAATGCATTTACAAATATATGTAAAAATATATGTTAAAATGACTTTTTTAAATGTTAAAACAAATCAGAAGAATATGTTTAATTTATTTTTTTTTAAATAATTTTCATATATTTTGCAATATATAAAAAATGCATTTCAACATACACTATATATTGAATATGGCAAAAATTGTATCATTTCAAATATATGTTAATATATTTGGGAAGAATATTTTTTAAATATATTTCAAATATATTTCTCTTTTTTCTGCCAGGAAAAATGTTTCAGATTAGATTGTAAGCTCCTTTGGGGGCAGGAAGTCATGTAAATGTTCTCAGAAATGCTCTGCAGATTTAATGTAAGCACTATGGGTAAAATAAATACAGTAAATGAGAGAGGCAGTTATGTTAATTACTGAAGTGTTACAGCGTACTTCATTATAAACTAACCTGTTCGTTTAGCCGCAATGTTACATGAATCAACATACATTATTTCCTGCCACATTCACACTGACAGCCATCAAAAGCCAGACAAAGTAGCCTAGTCTTCCTGAGGCCAAGCCAGCTGCCAGTACACTTGCTTTGTATTTGAAAGCCTACTAAATCAGCAGTCAGGAGCATACAGAACTCGCTTTATCATTTAACTGAATGAATCTGTGTCGTCCTTCACTATACAAATTTTTGGCAGGCAAGGTTGCTTAGAACAAAGGATATTCATCAGCCTGTGGGAAGACAAATCATAAAAAACACATTTCACATAAAGACTGATATTAAAATATATGAATAACTGCAATCAACTAGCATGACCATCGCTGAAATATTACCCGTATCAGACGTTCATATCCTCACATTATCGCGTTTTATAGAAAAATACCATTCAACCGAGCAGTAGTGGTATCTTCCCTCGGAAGGAAAAACATTCAATTATCGGATTGTGAACAAACATCTTTTCAAGGAAAAAATTTTTTCGATTTAATAACACAATTCGTGGGCATGAAAACAGCATCTGTGTGATTACTTAAAAGAAGTCTGAAAAACTATGTGTGCATTTTTCAATAACAGCATTCTAATAAAGACCCAGCTGTATCATTGTGTTTCAAACTGTTTTCAATTCAAAGATATGCTTTGCCTTTTTTAGTTGCCACCCCTCCGCAATTATACCTAATGGTGTTTGTCATTGTTGATGGCAATCTATTCACAGCTGTTGTGTACTTCTTGTGTATACAGTGCATTATGGTTAACCGTCTTTCCAGTTCAGGTTAGCAGTGCAGTGGTATCTAATGTACAAAATGTGCAGCCCCCCCATTAGCAAGTCTTGTGTGCTAAGACGTTAAGTGAATTTAATTAGGCATATATTCAGAATCATTCCTTTTTTTATTTTAAGCCAGTTATAAATTAAAAATTGCATTTGTAATGTGTTTGTACTTATGCAGCTTGAAATCAGGAATGGTTAATGCAAGTAAACACTGATTACTAGGGGAAAAGATTTTATGTCAGCATCCTGCAGTATTTATTTGAAGCATCTTTCCCAAATTATTTATCTTTCTAAATCACAAGTCTAATCTGAGCTGAACAGAGCAAGAGCTCTATGTAAACACTGGTAAACTACAAGCTGGGTTGGATCTAATTTGATATCTTTTCATGTAAAAAAAATGATGTAATGATACTGGTAAAGATAGGATAAAAGATGACAGCCTTGATTTTTTTGCAGCTATGGCTACAACATATTGAGCTTGACTTACTAAAGACACATAGAGTAAGCTGTTCACTTTGTAAAGGAATTTTCACTTTCCAGGGGAATTTTCTTTTAGCATAGTGAATAAGTGGGAGCTCTGCTGACTTTCTATCAGTCATGTGCAGAAAAAACAGCTGTTTTCATTATTTTCCTTGCACATGATTGGGTCTTCTTTGCAAAAATGTTTTCACCACATTCAGTAAACTATTGGAAATGCCCATGGCAAAGAAAAAAGCCTATTTGCCTTTAGTAAATTAACCTTCTTATTTACATATTTATTTCCCGTTAGTGACACACATGGAAGAAAAATATATTTGAAATATATGTTAAAAATATTCTTCCCAGATATATTGACATATATTTGAAATGCTACAATTTTGGCCATATTCAATATATTTCTAAATATATTTATATATATATATATATATATATATACATATATACATACTGCATGTTGAAATGCATTTTTTATATATTACAAAATATATGAAAAATATTTTTAAAAATATATGTACATTTTTTTTTCCATATATCTTGTCATAAAAACACATTTAAACATACAGTGTGTATATATATATATATATATATTTATTTATTGAAATATATTTTGAAATATATTGAATATGGCCAAACTTGTAGCATTTCAAATATATGTCAATATATTTGGGAAGCATATTTTTAACATATATTTCAAATATATTTTTCTTCCATATGGGGAGTCAGAGGGGTCGGGTTGCTAAAGGCAAGCAGGCTGTTGACTTACATGCAAGTTTTCTTATTTTTGGGTGAATGGGGTGAAGCTCTGCTGACTTCACTCATTCATTCATATGCCAGCAAAAATTGTTTTTATTTTCCTTGCATGTGATTGGCTTTCACTACATTCACTAAGCTAAGGGAGAATTCCCCGGTAAAGGCAAAAGCCTATTTGCCGTTAGCAAATCAACCCTATTTTTTTTTCTGGCAAGACACTGATGGATTTCATCAGAAGAAGTAAGCTGTGCACCAGCCATGGGTCCACAAGAGTAGTGTATATTGCTTGTGTTGTATATTACCACCTTCTTGGAAAACAACCAATCAGTAATAAACCAAGAAATGTATGCAACTGTATGACCAGACAGAGAAAAAGCACATGATTATTTTTTTTTGTTATGGGGGGGGGGGTTGCTGCTAGGAGGGAATGAAAGATTACATATACTACAGATGTGTGTGTAGGGAAGAATATATAGACTGCTGATGGAGGATAGTGTAAATGAGATGAATATATCTTGGGGGTAGAGGAGAGGGAGAAAAGTGGGGGGGGGGGGGGGAATGAATATTTTACTGGGAGGATAGAAAAAAATGAATTTATAGTTGGGGGAGGGTCAAACACTTTAGATGAAATCTATGGTCAGAGCCTACACTTTCATTTTATAACTTCAGCAATGCAATAGCAATACAAACAATTATTTAACAATACAAATATTACAAAATTTTCTTTTGTGTTGTGAGTTCCGCCTTTCTACTGGCCACCTCTTTCTACAACTTCCTGGATTCCCTGCATGTTTTGCAGCCTCTCCTCTGCCATTTACTTTCAATTTATAAGGGCTACATATCCCATTGTACCTTACTGCCTGCAAGCTGTAATTTCTGTACTCACTCCTCCTCCTGAAACTCCTCCTCTCAGCACCTCTGTAGTTCAGAAAGCAGGCTCTGTGAATTTTGTGACACAGCAGTACCTACTCACATGACAGTAAATAGGTGTCATAGAATTCAAAGAAGTAAACATGCAATGGTCTTCACAATGTAAGTTTGCAAACTTAAGATTGTTCACTTTATTAGGAGTAGGCTAGAAATAATCGAAATACAATGTGGAAATTAATATATGCTTTAAATTTAGACAATAGGTGTACTTTAAACACCCAATTAAGTTTGACAAATGTAAAAAATTTTCACCAATAAAAAGAAGATTTATATATCTAATGCTTGTACAAACAGCACTGTCACTTTATAAAAGGAAGTGGAAAACCCACCGATCTTACGGGGCCTAAAAAAAAAAACCTGCTGTATTAATGGTAGTGACAGACTTTGGCATAAAGGTCATTTTTTTTATTTTTCCCACAGTTCTGTATTAAGTCTGAAATAAAGATTATGGTGTCCTTTTATGAAACAAAGATCAGCAGCGATCCTGGGGAACGTTTGCTGATCTCCAATCATTAGTGGTTTAGGAAACAGAGATGATCAGTGGAAATGTTCTCCACTGATCATCTCAGCACACAGACTGCCAGTGTATGAAGGAGCGATGTCAGCCCTTCCCTGGTGATCTGTGTTCTCCCTCCAGATTCTCCAGCCCAGAGCTGGAGAATCGGAGGAACCACAAACGAAGCAGCGATAATTTACCTCTGCTTAGTAAACGGTGTTTGACTGATCTCTTACTGTAATCTCGGGATATTATAGCAAAAGCAACTGTTTTCCAGCGTTTGTAGATCGTTCTCCCTTCGTTCGGAGAACTGATCTACACCGCTTCATAAAAGGCATTCACAGTAGAACTGTGTTCTCCGAGAATGCCGGAGAACTGAGCAGCGGTAATTTACCACTGCTTGATAAGAGGACACCTACATATACCTTTATTAGGGTCTGCTTCAAACATTTTTATACAAGGACTGTACTGGTTTTGCAGATGGTATATTTAAAATACAACTAGTCAGCACCTTCAGAGAGCTCAAAAGCCACTTGCAGAGACAATGTTTAAATTACCTTTAATTTTTGAAATACCAATATAGGCAAATTCATTTCCAAAAAGGCAATTTTCAGAGGTAGTTATTTTCTTAAAAACAATGGGTTTGGTAGCCGTATGATTGCTGTGCATAGTGTTCATTTTGGGACATCCCTCCCACATTTGTCAACTGAGATGTAATTGGGGTGTAAAAATAAAAGTCTATGTAGAAGGAATACCTTAACATAGACACATCCCTCAACATCTGGCTCTTAAAATACATACATTTGCAAATAAAAAGTGTAGTGCAGTTTTGGATAGAGTGCTGTGGCTGTGGAAACTGTGGCTGTACTCCAGCAGGTCCACCAATAAATCCAATTATTGTGTGGCTGTATTTATGTTAGAAAAAGCTAAATGTACTTGTGGACCTATCTGAGAAGATACCTGAAACATTTATACCCAAACCATGTATTAAAATCATATAAGTTAAGAGGGCCTTTATTTTGAATGATCATTAGACACACTTTGTAGATCTAGGACGACTTGAAAACCATGTCTTGTTCTCTAAATCCCAAGGGAACCCTTTTCTTCCCTTCGGGATCTACTTTGCTTCCAGCGTTCCTACACTATTTGGGTATTCTACATTTTGAAACCATCAAAGACATATACAAGATGAATACTAGAACTGTTTTCTAATATCTCAAAATCAAACATTTTTTACAATAACATATTCAACAAGCTGCTAATTCCTCCTCCCTGGCTGTTTTGAGGGTGTGTTCTTTAACAAAGCTGCAGATCCTGGCCTTTTATTGCTGATGTATTCTTTGTTTTCCTCATCAACAGCCACTGCCCTCCTCTCCTTACTGGCCAACTGGGATTTAAACTGGGAACACCACACCACGGAGGAAAATGGGTTAGAATGTTGTGAAATGTAGCCAAGAGCTCCTCTAACATGTTGGCTGTGGAAGCAAACTACAAAGTCCTCCTCCACTAGTACTTAATTCCCCTGTATATTTCACAAGCAATTCCAACCCGCTCCCCACAACATTTTCATGATTGCTGGGTTGACAGACCCTTCAGATGCCATGGTGGGACTGCCCGAAAGCATGTAGATTTCAGATTAGAGTTTATCATGATATACATGGTCACGGGTAAATTCTTTTGTAAAAACCCTTCTGATGCACTCTTGCTTCGGCAGTCCCAGGAATGCACTGGCACTCAAGGTGTTAGCGGAGAGTGAATGCTAGTTGGACCCTCTCCTATGATGACACTTTAATGGTTAACTGAATACAGTACAATATTTCATCTTTTTGCCTAGTTCCCTGGATGTTTATATATGGACTTATTCCCATGGACTCACTACATGCATTGATGTATAGTATATTATGCTTCAAGAGTTTTTATGAGACACTATTTTCCACGTATTATTATTATTATACAGGATTTATATAGCGCCAACAGTTTGCTCAGAGCTTTACAATATAAAGGGAGACAATACAGCAACAATACAGTTCAATACAAGAGGGATAGGAGGACCCTGCTCCTTGGAGCTTACAATATAGGAACTTTGATTTATTTTTTATTTAGTAAGTGTATTTGTTGATATAGTTACACTAGTTTAATTACAGTTAGATACTGTGAAGTTTATCACATTACATGTGTTGCAGTATGTCAATTTTTTGTTGGTTTACACTGCACATTTTATGTTAATGGTTTGCTTGGTTTGTGGTGAATGCACAAGCAGTGTCAGTAGAAAACAGTTGTACACCTGTAGGTAGCACAGAGGACCTTTCATGAATTGTATTTTTGAACTATATAATTTTTTTTATAGGATCCTTCAATATTACGATGGCTTCTCTAAGCCTGCTGATTTCTTTATTCTGCTATTTATCCTTCAGATTTTCAAACACATTCTTAAAAACGATAAAAATTTATTGAGAAAAAAAATCATGGACGTTATAATGGAGTAAATTCTACAATACTGTCATGGATGGGAGGGGCTATATTTTACACCTTCAAACTTTAGTAGTTTTTAATTGGAAAATAGTCAACAAAGCATATCTAACCCAAGAACAAAAATGACATTGCAGCTTATCACTCCTGTGTGATGGCTACATTCTTTTTTTCACACTTTTTAAATTTATTTTAACCTGGTAATCCTGCCATTAACACACTTCCTGAGGTGACAACCATACTGGGCAGCATTGTCACCTTAGGAAAAGGATTGTGAAAGGACTGCATAAACCTGTGTTTTATTTTTTTTAGTGCTGTCAACTTGAGTCAGAGTCCTAGCAATGTGATAAATGAGAGTTCTAAAAAGAAGTCAGTATTGTACTAGTCTGGTGAAATCCTTCCAGTGTCATCCCCACAACTGTAGTCAATGTGTTCAACCATCTAGTAGCTGATCTCCCTCTGAGCCTGGTACCTTCAATCTTTCCAAACAATATTTCCCTCACCAGTGATCTCCCTCTTCTAACAGTGTAACCAAATTATGACAGTCATAACTTCATCATTTGAGCTTCTAGTGACATAGCTGGTTTAATCCCTTTCAAAATTGAAATATTAGTTCTATGGGCGGTCCATGGCGTTTATAAAACCTTCTCCAGCACCAAAGCTCAAATGGGTCAATCTTCTTTCTGTCTGGTTTTTGTTGTGTCCAGCTTCCACAGCTATAATTGACAACTGAGAAATTGAGTCCACCAACAAGTCTGATCTTCCTTTTGGGTGTAATTTCTTTACCATTGAATACTTTGTCAAGAGTCTTCATTGTGTGGCTACCAAGTGTTGCTTCTTTGTTTATGAAAGAGCCCAGCAGAATAAAATGCTTTACAACTTCTATTCTATTACCATCAAGCTCAAAATAGTCATCGTTTTCTGTGTTCTTGATCTATGTCTTATTCATATTCAATTCTAATACCATGTTTCAACTTTCATTTTTTACTTTTCTCAGTATTATTATTATTATAATACAGGATTTATTTAGCATCAACAGTTTACACAGGGCTTTACAATATAAAGGTGGACAGTACAATTACAATACAGTTCAATACAGAAGGACTAGGAGGGCCCTGCTTGTGGAGCTTACAATCTAGAGGGAGCAGGAGGTGGTACAAAAGGTAACAGCTGCAGGGGATGATCTGATGAAGGTGACTCAAGCACAGTTCTTGGGTGGAGTTGGCTTAGGCTCAGTAAACACAGCATATCTTCTTTGCTGCTGGTGGTGAGAATTGCATCATCTGCATAGTGCAGGTTGTTTATGTTTCTGTTGCCAACTTTGATACTGACAGACTCTTTTTCCAAATTTGCATTTCTGAACATGACACCTCATGTTATTGAAACCCATGTTATAACTGTATAATACCTCCCTCTTTTCTCTATAACAAGGGGAGGTGTTTTGTAATCCATGGAGATAACAGGGAACAATGGTCACTGATAACAGTCCAGAGGCAGAGAGCACAGGAAGTTACCAGCTCACAAAATTTCTGGTTGGATGAACAGCTATTTTCTTTTACACTCTTCAAACAGATATAATAAAACACTTTCATTGGTATATTTAAGCAGACCAAAAGGGAGCAAATAACAGAAATTTATTGTTAGAGTTTACATACACTTGGAGACTTATTTTCACCCTGTAGTTTGAAGTCAGATGGGTAATTTTTGCACTGTATCTTCTAATAGATGTGTTTATATTCGACTGTATTTTTCACCTTGGATTTAGTGTGAACTGCTACCTTTCTGTCAGATGAGCATGTTGTTGAATTATCACAAAAAGGTTTTGCAAAATCTAAGCACAACATTTTTCAAACTTTAAAGCAAAAGTTTATTGTATTAACAAATGATAAAATAATTGGTCCTATCTTGCAGAACGTGTACGTTCACCTAGCTAAACACTATTGAAGCGTTCAAGGCATTTTTTACACTTATTTGGTTTAAATACAGAGGGCAGTTATTGCTAATGTGTACATGGGTTTACAGTGATCATACAGACTGAAGGACAGCAGCATGAGCAGAAAGATAACCTTGTCAGTGCAAGTTTCTCCTTCTTTGACCAATCAGCAGGTAATGGGTATGACATTTTGACAAGCACTTTGGACTAAGTTGTTCTTCTGCTGCAGTGAAGGTCAGGGATATGGCTATGCTGTCTAGCAGGAGTGGCTGGACCATTAAATTGGCCATACAAAATTACATGTCTATGACAGGAAAAACAGTAAATATATACTGTATATATTTGGTGAGGGCATGGTTATTACTTTTGTTTTGTAGCTCTGAATCATGAGAATTCCATCAGGACTCTGCCTGCACAGAGTAAGAGCTTGTTTGCTCTTTGCATGTTAATGAAGGACACCTCTGGAGTCTCCAGTTTTCTGTCAAATTTCCCTTATTATGCACATTTGCAATGTAGGGACATTGCATGCTTTAAAACACTGTGCAATAACTTGTTACTATATAAATAGTAGAAATAAAAAAATGTAGTCCAACTGTATATTTAATTGATTGGAACTTTAATTGAAATACTTTATTGTGTTGGTTCAAAAATGTGTTCACTATTGAACTAGCTTGCTATAAAATCAAAGAGGACGATAGTTGTTGGCAAATCAAAGGATTTCTTGTACTCTTGGAAGAGTACACAGAGGCTAGCCTGATATGGGCTTTAGTATATATTTTCTGCAAATACACATAAAAAGGTAGTATATTATTTTTTTATTTTAAGTGCACCTTTGCCCAGGTTATGGACATTAAAAATGTATATTCTTAACAAGCCGTAAAAGAGATTTCAATTTTAATGCATGATCTCTCTAGCTGCTTTTAATGTGAAATAATCCATTCTCAAAGATCACAACAAAGACTCCATAGAGTCCAGTTTCAGTCTTTCTAACAGCTTAGAAACACCAGCTGTGATTTCACCTTAGGGGGCTGTCAGCCTGTCAAGATTTTTTTCTATCTAACACAACGCCTGTGAAAGTTATTATTTTTTTTTATCCTTATAGATACAGAGGTGACTAAGGGCTTGTATTAAAGTGGAAGTAAAGTCCATTTTATAAGTTGTACCTACAAGTAAGCCTATAATAAGGCTTACCTGTAGGAACAGTGAATATCTCCTAAACCTGCACCATTTAGGAGATATTCAAACAGCATGCAGCTGGTGACGTCACCCAAGCATTCACTCTGAAGGGACTGCACAGCGTGCTGGACCTTCAGAGCTCCATGCGGCAGCCAAGGGCTCCCACACGCATGCAGTGCATGTAGTGCATACTAGTATGCATTATGACCTAAACTTGCAGGGGGCCCATTATTTTATTTTTTTCGGGTAGTTTACTACTGCTTTAAATTGCTTTATTTTCTTGTTCAGGATTTGTAAACATTTTGGGATTGATTTACTAAAGGCAAATAGACTGTGCGCTTTGCAAGTGCATTTACTCCAGAGCTTAATAAACGAGGTTAAGCTTCCCTTTGCCAAGAATACTCAATCACATGCAAGGAAAATACAAAAAACAGCATTTTTGCTTGCACATGATTGGATGATAGAAGTCAGCAGGGTTTCTGCTCATTTACTAAGCTCTGGAGCAACTGCACTTGCAAAGTGCACAGTCTAATTGCCTTTAGTAAATCAACCCCATTGAATGATTTGGACACAGGTTCACCTTGACTATAGTAAATGACTATAAACATAATTTTCTGTTGTTATTTTACACCTATTTACAACTAAGTTCATTAAAAACATTTTAGTAATACAGTATCCGTAGTATCTCTTTTATAACATTATTTCTAATAATTGTAGTTTATCATTTAAGAAACTGTGTGTACTTTTTGCATGTGTGAATAACATATTACATAGAAGTGAGCAGGACTTGTTGACCTTAGACATGTTCTTAATCTTTCTCACACACCTTAGTATGTTTTCATTTTTAGCCATTTACGTTAACTTACAAACAATTAACTTACTATATTTACCTGGATTTAAATGAAGGTAAAGATAGCTAATTATAAGTGAAGCTTAATATAATAAATACATTAGCAAAATTAAATAAATGAAAAGTATGGGATGTGTAATGTCATGTAAACAATACCAGCATAGTGATAATATAATAAGTCACATGACATACTTAGTGTTAGAAATCAGAACATAAAAAAATAGGGAATGTTTGCTGTCATGGGCACAAAAACACAGGGAAGCAACCTTGTAGAGCTCTCAGCATATTAATATATTAATACACCTGTCTGTGGACATACAGTACATATTTATTCTTTAAGGCAAAATGTGATTTTTTTTTTTTGTTGACCAAATGGATACTTGAGGACCGACCTTAGAGAATTATTACAATAGTACAGGCAAAATACCCGTAAAAATATTTTTTACATAATATTAAATATTCCATATATTCCATAAATATTTCACTGATATTGTAGTCCCAATTGTATTCAAATAAATACGTGCAGGTAAAAATATTGTTTGCAAAACATATAGCTTGCCATGTCTCCATTTACTGAATTTGTCAGAACAGCGAAGTAGCTTTAATGGCTTGATTTAAAAGCTACAGTGGGTACTTATATGTGTCATATTTAGATCTATTGGGGATCAAATCAGTTCATTCATGTATAGATTTCTTTTATGTCTCCAGGAGTAGATTGCTTAGCTACCAATTGAGTTAATGTTCTGTTCTCTTGCTAACTGTAGAATATGCCAGAACATGTGACAAAATGTACTCCTATATACTGCTATGCACTCACATTTGGAACTTTCTAGTAGTAGTTGCTGATTTTACTAAAAAAAAACAGATTTTATTAAAACTGTACTTTCATTGTTCTAACTTTCCTTATCACATATTGGGCATTTTTCCTACAGCATCCCATGAAGATTGGAACTCTTGAACATTTAGGGCCTGTGTTTGCTTAGTTTGTAATATATATATATATTTTGTATAAACTGTACTGTTGTAATTGAAAATGTAAATTAATTTCAAGTTCGGGGCCCCACTGGAATAGTTTGATGTGTTAAGCTAAAAAGCTTTTTTACTCGATTTAAATGTTGAAAGTATTGTAGAATAGTTATGTAATATTTAATTGCATCAAGAGTAGTATTTGAAGCAAATATATAGCCTCAAATACTGAAGAACACAGTTGTAAATGTGTAAACTGCAATGACATATGAGCTCAAAGGACCTGCGTATAGGACCCCGATTTACTTTCTATGCTATATGCTCTTTGAGACTCATGTTTTGAGTTGCAGAATCCTATCAGTTTAAATGTCCTGGGGTGACAGCACAGCAACTACCATCATTCCAGTATCATAAAAAAAAGGTTTAAGCACTAGAGCTTATTAATGCTCTTTAAACATTGTTTATTAGGTTGCATTATGTAGAGCCTTCTTGCCCAGCAGTATAATAAGGTCCCGTACTGTACGTATTATGAATAATGTATGAATATTTCTTTTTATGACCTAGAATCATGAATTTGTGGATGAGCAGACATATGAAGAAAACTGCATGGAAGTGTCTACTATAAATAAACCAAGGAACCACAGTCCCTCTTCGTCTTCGCACCGTGACGGAGGTAGCTTTTGCTGTACTAGACGGAATAAAAAAAATCTGCGCATTCCAAATGCTAATATAACACCATGCAGTCACCATGGAAGCCTTCAAGAGCTTAGTGCTATCCAGATCCAGCATATGGAAAGGACTCCCTTAACCAACAGGTGATACTTCACTGTCTACAAGTTAAAGTCTCAGTCAAACTTTTTTTTATTATTTATATTATTATTATATATTTTTTTTCGTATTATCCACAATGTGTAAAGGGGCATTGCACAACTGGTAGCAATACTAAACATAAAGTACAAAAGGCCTTTGCACTCCATCAAGAAGATTCACACTGCCTTTACAGTTGGTGACCAAACATGTTTTAGGCCAGTCTGTTGACATCCAAGACTAATGTTTATTGGACAACCGATCTTGTGATGTATGGACAAAATAGCTTACCCATTGACCTTACATACTATTGTTAAATGCCCACATTTTACCAATTTATTGAAACAGGGATTTAAAATAAAATGATAAAAAGCCTTTGCTCCCATTTTGCTTGAATGGAACTTAAGATGAGTGGACAGAAGAGTCATAGTGCTTGTTAGAGATTCTGTATATAGCCCTACAGAATAGACAGTGCACAGTCAACATCTGCTGTTTCTCTGCAAACAGGAAACAGGAACTTTATTCTTGTTAGACTTATAGTTTAACCATAGATGCAGCTACAAACTTATAAACACTGCCATCTACTGGTTGAATTATATATCTCTACTGAATACTGATACTGATGTAGTTGTACAAAAATACATGAATACTGTATTCCAACAGTGTTCAAAAGTGGTGTGGTAATCTGAGCAAGTGTGGGCGCATCACTCAGCTAATGTACTTATGGTCAGAGTGATGACAAGTTCTATGGAATTTGTAAGTCCTATCATGATCCAATATGTGCTGCTGCTTTAGCAGTGATTTCAATTGAGCATTACTGTAAATCAGTTTCAATAAAAGTATTAGGGCATTTTTTCCTGCATGAAATGGTATATTCATGGAGAAACACACAGACATTATTTTCCAACTGATGTAGCAAACACATGCAAAAACTCAAGGAATTACTCGATGCAATGGGCAAATAGGCAGGCAGTGCTGTGCAAATTGGTTCAACACATACAGTATGTGCTTTGCAAGTTTACCACTGGACAGGCCAAGCAGGGCTGCCCATCTGAAGCATCTAGCATGCATTTGGGTCCTTCAAGAAAGCTTGAGAATAAGGTGTAAACATTACACCAGCTAAAATCTCAGTGACTAAAAATCTGATCTATATGTCTCCTCACAACAGAAAATGGGCTTCCGGCAGTAACACAGTTTAGTAGAAAGGATCCGTCAAAGCCACATCATTATCACTTCTAGGAGCATTTTTTTTTATTTAACTTTTTATTGCAAAATTATACAAACAACATTAAAACATTCCATCTTCCAAAATATACTTTATACTTTTCTCCCTAAGTAAATACTTTCTATGACCCTCCTATAACCCCCCTCCACCGTTATCTTAATGTACTCTATCTGTATTCATTTCTCCATAGATTGTTGTTCCAACTGATCTCATCATGATCTCTTAGGCTATCTCCTTTACTTTAATTTGTTTTGTATAAGATTCTGAGGTTTTAAAATTTAACCAAAATCCAAGTTCTTTTAAATATTCCCATCTTATCCTCTTCTAAACTTCTCAGTTCTTCCATTCTGAAAATACCTTCCACTCTATCTATCCAATCCACCACCCTCGGAACCTCTGCCACCAACCAAAATTTTGGTATCAAACCCTTTGCTGCACTGATTAAATGGTACAGTACTTTATCCCTTTTTACTTACGCCATGGGTTCAGAATAGTAGAACAAACATCTCAGTGGATCCCCCTGAATATCTACCCCACATATTTCCTTGATATAATAAGCTATTTCCCTCCATAAAACCTGTATCCTCGGGCAACCCCACCAGATGTGCTCCATATTACCCTTTTCTCCACATCCTCTCCAACACCATGGGGAACTTGCCCCCTGCTGTTTATGGGTTATACTAGGTGTTAAATACCATCTAGCCAAGCATTTGTAGTTCATCTCTACTGTTCATGCATACAGTTATTGCCTTGTGTGTTAGGTTAAAAGTACCTTCCCTTTGCTTAGGGTTGATTTTTATTCCTAATTCCCTCTCCCATTTACCTAAATATCCAGGGGGCTTTATCTCCTCTAAGTCCACAAGGATTTTATATATCCTAGAGATGATATGTTTTGGGCCTAATTCAGCATTCATTCATTTTTCAAACGGGTTCATTTCTCCTACATCCCTCAGTGGTTTTGGGAAATTTGCAACGAAATGAGATAACTGGTTATACCTCCATTTATCCATTCTTACAAACAGATCCTTATTCTTTTTTAAATTCTGAAACGTGCACAATCTCCCCCTTTTCACAATATCTTTCAAACGTGCATTTTTTTCCTTTATCCATCTTCCACTTATTTTCATATTTCCTGGTGCAAAAAAAATCTGTTCCTACTAATGGTATCAATAGTGAATTAAATTCCCATTTTTCCTTATTGTGTAATCTATCCCATGTGTCCAACACTATCCTGGTCAGTTTACTTGTTTCTTCATCTAATGTGTGAAACCCATGAGGTATCCAAATCATTTTATCTAATTGTGATTTACTTAATTCTCCCTCTAACTTTACCCAACATTTCCCTTGTGAATTAAAAAAACAATCTATCACCGCTGTATAATACTTCTTTGTAACCCCAGTCCTCCGTTAGCTTTTACTCTGCATAGCACTTTATAGCTAATCCTAGGCCTCTTATTTGCCCACATGAACCCCCCTTTTACTAGTCTTTTCAGCTCATCTTTTATTTCATTTATCAGGGGAATATAGTTTGTTTGGTATATACTTTTTACCGAAGTCATTAATTTTATTCCAAGGTATCCTATTTTGTTTTTCCTCCAAGAAAAAGGGAACACTTTTTGTAATCTTTGCTTTTCTGTAACTCTAAGATTGATGTTTAAAATTTCTGATTTAACCGGGTTTATCTTCAGATTTGATACCCCTCCATAATGCTTTAGTTCTTTCATTAAGTTGGGCAAAGTTATCCTAAGGTTAGCAACGTAGAACAGCATGTCGTCTGCATAAGCCACAACTTTATGTTCCCTATCTTCTATTTTTAATGCCTTTATGTCATTACTTTTCCTAATCCTCTCCAACAGTGGTTCTAATGATAACACAAACAACATGGGGGAGAGGGGACAACCCTGCCTAGTTCTATTGTTCATCCTGAAAAACTGGGATACGTTTCCATTTACCTTTACCGCCGCTGATGGGTTCTTATATAATCCTTTTATCCAGTTCATCATTTTAGGTGCCAGCTCAAATTTTTCAAGCATGTCAAACATAAACCCCCAATTAACCCTGTCAAATGCCTTTTCCGCATCGATCGACAATAAGATCGCAGGTGTTTTTTCCTTTTTAACTTTTTTGTACCAACATCAGAGATCTCAGACCGTTGTCCCTCCCCTCTCTCCCTGATACGAAACCCACTTGATCTAGGTGCACCCATTCGGACATCAGGTCCTTCAACCTTGCAGCCAGTACTTTTGCGTACAGTTTAGTATCAAGATTTAACAATGAAATTGGCCTATAGCTTGCACACTGAGAGCCGTCCTTCCCTTCCTTCAAAATAAGGGTTATGTAAGCCTTGAGGGATTCTTCCCTCATTTCTAAACCCCCTCCTATCACGTTCATGTATTTACATATTTTGGGAACCAGAATCTCTTTATATTTTTTCAGGTATCTCACTGTATACCCAGCTGGCCCAGGACTTTTTCCCACTTTCGTATTTTTTAAAGCAGCATTAATTTCCTTGGGGGTGATCGGGCTTTCAAGATTTTCTCATTTTTCCTTTGCTATAATTGGGATCTCCGCCTCACTTAAATAATCCTGTATTCTTTTCTTCTCCTCCTCTTCACTTCCCCCATGCATATCCTTTCTTACATTATAAAGTTCACTATAATAATTATGAAACCTCCTGGCAATGTCAGATGTTTTAAACAAATTCTCTCCCTTCCCATCACTAATTTTTTCAATAAAATTCCTCGCCTGTTTATTCCTGAGTCTTCTCATTAGATATTTTCCAGGTTTATTCCCCCATTGGTATCTTTCTTTAGCCATTTTATTAAATATCCTCCTAGAGTCCTGTTCCATCAGTTCTTTCAACTCATCCCTTTTTTGCATTATCCTCTGTTATTTATCCATCCCCTTTCCCTTTTTGTGGGTTTGTTCCAGTTTTTGCAGTTCTTCTATGGCCTGTTTTATTTTTCTTCCCCTTTCCTTCTTCTTCTTCTCTATACCTATGGAAATCAATATTCCTCTGATGTAAGCTTTATGTGCCTCCCATACTATTGCCTTTCCCCTTTTATCCTCTTCTCCACTTCAGGATCCTGTAAAAGTGAATCATTCAGTTTCCAAGATAATATTTTATCTTCTCCACTCCCCGTTTGAAACCTCATCGTGACTGGGGCATGATCTGATACTGACATAACTACAATCTTAGATTCTTTCACTTTCTCCAACTGTCTATGCTCCACCATTATATAATCCAATCTTGAATATGTACCATGGGCATGGGAGAAGAAGGTATAATCTCTTTCCCTCGGATGGTTTATCCTCCACACATCTACCAACTGATATCTATACAGTACCCCATTCAAAGATTTAAGACTCCTCTCTCCTTCTCTCCTCCCCCCAGATGACACATCCCATCTGGGATCCAAACACAGATTAAAATCCCCAGCCACGACCAGGTTCCCCTTTTTAAACTCCATGAGTTTCCTCAGTGTCCCTTCCAGGAATCCTGCTGGATTTTTATTTGGCCAATATATGTTAGCAAATGTATATTCCTTTCCTAATAGTTACCCCCTGATAAACAAAAATCGACCTTCTGGATCTTCCATTCTATCCTAAAGTTGGAAATCAATTTTTACTGAAAAACCGATTGCTACTCCTTTTGCTCCCTTTACAGGTGAATATGCATATATCCATGTTTGGTATTGCTTTGAGTATAATTTCACGTTTATATTTCTAGTTAGATGAGTCTCTTGGAAAAATATTATATCTATTGAGTATTGTTGGACCTCCCTCAATATCTTATGTCTTTTGCTAAGTGAGTTTAGCCCTTTCACATTATAGGTCATAAACTTGATCTCATTCATGACCTCTACTGTTTTTTTGGTCTATTCCCTTTAACTCCTTTCCACTTGAATACAGACAATTACTAAGTCCCGCAACCCTCTCCATATCTGATCCTGGTCCTCAATATCCTGAAATCTGGTATCACATCTCTGAGTCTTTCTGCTGATATACCCTTTGGCTTTCTGACCCTATATACTCTTTCCATTTTTATACGCTCCATCTCTATTCTCCCCATAATTGGGTTGCAAATTCTTTCCATTTTCCCCAATAAGTCTTCCTCTTGTCCTTTTTCTTCCGGAATACCTCTAAACCTCAGATTAGTCCTTCTGCTACGGTTCTCCTGATCTTCCATTTTTAGTAATATTTCTCTCGTTTCTAATCACCTCTCTTCTATTTGCATTTCTATTCTCTCAATTTGCAGTGTGTGTTCCTCTACTCTTTTCTCTGACTCCTCCAAATGGGAGAGAACATGACCCAGATCGCCTCGGAGGTTCCCAATCTCCTTCTTAACAACCATCTCCAATTTCGCAAACATTTCTAACAGATCATTTTTTGAAAAGGTATATGCAGAGGACCCTTCCTGTTCCATTTTTCTTTGTTCCCCTCCACTCTCTGAGATTGGGCTTCCTTTATCTTGGGCGTCCTCCATATTACCAAGTGACAATCTTGACTGAACACCTCTCATGTTAATAGAGCACTCGCCTTGGTTCTCTTGATTTTGCGGTTCTGGACTTTTTTTCCCCTGTGCTGGCATATATTTTTTTTATCGTAAAGGAATTTGCACTTGCCTGTGGTGTTTTAGGGCCGCCCCCTGTGGTTGGTTTACTTCTCATTTTCTTTATAGGAGTCCCGTTTAATAACTTATTTATTATTCCGGACTAGCGTAGGCCGTCTATATAAATATAGTGTGGGTCTACTATATGAGACTAGCTTTAGTTTTCTGTATTGAATTTGCGTACATCTGCTATAAACGGCTCCTATGTATCTACTGTTTAGTACTTGAAGTAAATTAGCAATATATAGCTTAAAGCAGGTCAGCTGTATACAATTTAATGTGTGTCTACAGTTTGGAATTTTTGTGCGTATCTACTGTATAACACTTTAACGGAAGTCCGCTGTATAGACCTTGGTGCAGGTCACTTATTTAGACTTCCATGAGTCTATTGTTTGGAGCTTAGTGCAGGTCTGCTGTGTTATGTTCAACATGAACTAGCTGTATATAGCTTGATACCGGTGTGGTGTATTACGGTTTGGTGTGAGTCAGCTGTTTGGAGCTGGGTGCGAGTCCGCTGTATAGTATTTGGCATCAATCTGCTATATAGAACTTAGTGCAGGTACGCTGTATATACTTTATTATATATCTGCATTTGAGAGCTTGGTGTACATCTGCTGTATGTGGCTTTGACAGGGTCAGCTATAATTGGATATCAGTCGTCAGACATTAGAATTCCACCGGCTACTGGCAAGCCTTGATAACGCCATTCACAAACAGATGTACTCAGTATGCTAAAAAAAATGTCTGTAGCCACCCTTAATCACCCCACATCAGGGAATCTGGACCAGCCTTTTTATTTATATTTTATTTCATATGCCAGATATATTATTTGGTGTATTTTGGTTCTGTCCTCTCTCTCCCCATGCTCAGGTCCCACTGTCGCTTCTCCCTTCCCCTTCTAACCTGTGCCCGCCAGTCCTCCGGTCCTCAGGCTGTCTCCCGGGCAGCTATGGGTCCTTCGGTTCTTCTCCGGTTCCTCTCTTCTCCTCTCTCCTTCCTCCACTGCTTTCCCTCGCACACCCGCTCCGAGCTCACATGGGAGCGGACTCTCACTCTGCTCCCCAGCACACCAACACTGCTCCCTTGCCGCACCGCTGTCCGCTACCACTCCGGATCAGGTAACACGTCCTCTCACTCCGGGGAGGGGTAAGCTCCTTCCACGCTTAGGGCAAAGTTCCTCATATTCCTTCTAGCAGGCCGGCACCCGTAGCATCTCAGCCATGCTGCTACGGCATCCTGCTGCGGCTCCTCCCCATCCCTGACGTAAACCTTCTAGGAGCATTTGAATCTTAACAGGACTGATGAACTTCATCTAAAGCAGGCAAAACCATTTTTTTTTTCATTTTGGATAGAGCAAGGGAGGGTTATAACCTTTGTCAGATTTTTTTCACGATCTGTGTCCCATTGTGGAGATTTCTCTTCACTTCCTGTTAGACCTACAAATTAAGAAATCTCCTTGGGAACCCCCAGGTTATCAGATCTATTATCCCCATTGTAAAATTTCCCTTCTATTATTTTTCAGGGGGAAAACCCAAAATTTGGGATTTTCTTTTACTTTTAATGATAATGGTAAACAGGAAAAACAGAGAGGGTGAATTTCCCTAATGGGGGCACAGACAGCAATAAAAACAGACAGGCATTCTAATCCCTCTCCGCTCTATAAAAAAAAAAAAAAGTTTTGCCTTTAGGTATACTTTAAAGCAAAATAAAAACTAACACTGTAATATTGTCCATCTGGAGTAATATAAGCTTAAAACTGAGAAAACCGATATCCCAAATTTTTTTATTACTGTGCATGAAACCTTTTGTGACCAGAATCAATGTGACATGATGCCCATGGCAAATTTTCCAGCATCAACTTGTGTTAGTTAAGTTAACAAAAGCCCTATCACTAATTTGCATTTTAAAATTATTTTATTAATACTTTTAGGACTTACAGGTTTTTTAATTTTTTTATTTAGTATACAGTTTTAACCACTTCCTGTCCGGCCCATGTCGATAAACAGCCGGACAGGAGTGCTGCCAGAGCATGTGGACGTTTCTAAATGTCCCCCCACATCCATTGCCCGTGCAAGCTCCCTGGGAGCATGCGGCACCGCGATCCTCTGGACACAACGAACACTGATCGCTGTACGGGACCTCTGTGTGAGGTCCCAATTCATGTGATCACTGATTGCCCAATCAGTGTTCACATAAATAGTAGTAAACAAGATGTCACTTCCTGTCACCACATGGTACAAGGCTATTCATAATAGCCTTGTACCATGTGACAAGCTGTGACCAATCACAGCTCACACAGTATTTCTTATGGCTCAAGAATGCAGCCAGAGAGAAGGAGAAATGATTTATGGGTGTAAAAGCAAGCAGTGTAAAAAAAGAAAATCTTCATCAACCCCCACAAGTAGTACAGTGTCACTATGGTGACTAGGGTGACAGTATGTAAAAAAAACAAAACAAATAATAATATAAAAAAATTACATACAAATGTAAAAAACATTTTTGAAAAATTATAATTTTTGGTTATAAACTAATTTGAGTTATTTATTTTCACTAAAAAGATAGATGAATACTAGAGATGAGCGAATCGAAGTATCCGAAGTGGAATTCGAGTCGAATATCGGAAAAATTTCGATTCGTGCCGAATCCGAAAAACAGCCTAATTCGGACGCGCGAATCGAAATTTTTCAGAAAATGGCGGCTGACATGTGCGGCGACGGAGCGGGGATGTCGGGGAAGGCGCGCAGACAAGGCGCGCTGCCCCATAATGCATTCCTCAACGACATGTGATCGCATCAGCCAATCAGCAGCCAGCCAGCCAGCACTGTGTAATGGTCGAGGTATATATAGCGGCCATTTTGGAAATCTTCATTTGCCTGCAGTCATTGAACAGAGGCAGACCGCTCTGTACTAGGGACAGGGACAGAGTTAGGGCCACAGAAACGAGAATTGGGGACAGAGAGAAGTTACTTAGGGACAGAGAACCATTACTCAGGGACACAGACTTGTTAATGAGGGCCACAGAATCGTTATTTAGGGACAAAGAAACGCTAGTTAGGGCCACAGAATTCATACTCAGGGACAGACAGAATTGTTACTCAGTGCCAGAGAATTGTTACTTAGGGCCACAGAAACGTTATTAGGGCCACAGAATTTTTACTCAGGGACAGACAGAATTGTTACTGAGTGCCAGAGAATTGTTACTCAGGGACAGACAGAATTGTTACTGAGTGCCAGAGAATTCTTACTCAGGGCCACAGAATTCATTCTCAGGGACAGACAGAATTGTTACTCAGGGACAGACAGAATTGTTACTGAGTGCCAGAGAATTGTTACTCAGGGACAGACAGAATTGTTACTGAGTGCCAGAGAATTGTTACTCAGGGACAGACAGAATTGTTACTGAGTGCCAGAGAATTGTTACTCAGGGACAGACAGAATTGTTACTGAGTGCCAGAGAATTGTTACTCAGGGACAGACAGAATTGTTACTGAGTGCCAGAGAATTGTTACTCAGGGACAGACAGAATTGTTACTGAGTGCCAGAGAATTGTTACTCAGGGACAGACAGAATTGTTACTGAGTGCCAGAGAATTGTTACTCGCACAGACACAAAATTGTTACTTGCACAGACACAGAATTGTTACTCGCGCAGACACAGAATTGTTACTCAGGGCCACAGAATTCATACTCAGGGACAGACAGAATTGTTACTGAGTGCCAGAGAATTGTTACTCAGGGACAGACAGAATTGTTACTGAGTGCCAGAGAATTGTTACTCAGGGACAGACAGAATTGTTACTGAGTGCCAGAGAATTGTTACTCGCACAGACACAAAATTGTTACTTGCACAGACACAGAATTGTTACTCGCACAGACACAGAATTGTTACTCAGGGCCACAGAATTCATACTCAGGGACAGACAGAATTGTTACTGAGCGCCAGAGAATTGTTACTCAGGGACAGACAGAATTGTTACTGAGTGCCAGAGAATTGTTACTCAGGGACAGACAGAATTGTTACTGAGTGCCAGAGAATTGTTACTCAGGGACAGACAGAATTGTTACTGAGTGCCAGAGAATTGTTACTCAGGGACAGACAGAATTGTTACTGAGTGCCAGAGAATTGTTACTCGCACAGACACAAAATTGTTACTTGCACAGACACAGAATTGTTACTCGCACAGACACAGAATTGTTACTCAGGGCCACAGAATTCATACTCAGGGACAGACAGAATTGTTACTGAGTGCCAGAGAATTGTTACTCAGGGACAGACAGAATTGTTACTGAGTGCCAGAGAATTGTTACTCGCACAGACACAAAATTGTTACTTGCACAGACACAGAATTGTTACTCGCACAGACACAGAATTGTTACTCAGGGCCACAGAATTCATACTCAGGGACAGACAGAATTGTTACTGAGTGCCAGAGAATTGTTACTCAGGGACAGACAGAATTGTTACTGAGTGCCAGAGAATTCTTACTCAGGGACAGACAGAATTGTTACTGAGTGCCAGAGAATTGTTACTCTCACAGACACAAAATTGTTACTTGCACAGACACAGAATTGTTACTCGCACAGAGACAGAATTGTTACTCAGGGCCACAGAATTCATACTCAGGGACAGACAGAATTGTTACTGAGTGCCAGAGAATTGTTACTCAGGGACAGACAGAATTGTTACTGAGTGCCAGAGAATTGTTACTCTCACAGACACAAAATTGTTACTTGCACAGACACAGAATTGTTACTTGCACAGACACACAATTGTTACTCAGGGCCACAGAATTCATACTCAGGGACAGACAGAATTGTTACTGAGTGCCAGAGAATTCTTACTCAGGGCCACAGAATTCATACTCAGGGACAGACAGAATTGTTACTCAGGGACAGACAGAATTGTTACTGAGTGCCAGAGAATTGTTACTCAGGGACAGACAGAATTGTTACTGAGTGCCAGAGAATTCTTACTCAGGGACAGACAGAATTGTTACTGAGTGCCAGAGAATTGTTACTCTCACAGACACAAAATTGTTACTTGCACAGACACAGAATTGTTACTCGCACAGAGACAGAATTGTTACTCAGGGCCACAGAATTCATACTCAGGGACAGACAGAATTGTTACTGAGTGCCAGAGAATTGTTACTCAGGGACAGACAGAATTGTTACTGAGTGCCAGAGAATTGTTACTCTCACAGACACAAAATTGTTACTTGCACAGACACAGAATTGTTACTTGCACAGACACACAATTGTTACTCAGGGCCACAGAATTCATACTCAGGGACAGACAGAATTGTTACTGAGTGCCAGAGAATTCTTACTCAGGGCCACAGAATTCATACTCAGGGACAGACAGAATTGTTACTCAGGGACAGACAGAATTGTTACTGAGTGCCAGAGAATTGTTACTCAGGGACAGACAGAATTGTTACTGAGTGCCAGAGAATTCTTACTCAGGGACAGACAGAATTGTTACTGAGTGCCAGAGAATTGTTACTCTCACAGACACAAAATTGTTACTTGCACAGACACAGAATTGTTACTCGCACAGAGACAGAATTGTTACTCAGGGCCACAGAATTCATACTCAGGGACAGACAGAATTGTTACTGAGTGCCAGAGAATTGTTACTCAGGGACAGACAGAATTGTTACTGAGTGCCAGAGAATTGTTACTCTCACAGACACAAAATTGTTACTTGCACAGACACAGAATTGTTACTTGCACAGACACACAATTGTTACTCAGGGCCACAGAATTCATACTCAGGGACAGACAGAATTGTTACTGAGTGCCAGAGAATTCTTACTCAGGGCCACAGAATTCATACTCAGGGACAGACAGAATTGTTACTCAGGGACAGACAGAATTGTTACTGAGTGCCAGAGAATTGTTACTCAGGGACAGACAGAATTGTTACTGAGTGCCAGAGAATTGTTACTCTCACAGACACAAAATTGTTACTTGCACAGACACAGAATTGTTACTTGCACAGACACACAATTGTTACTCAGGGCCACAGAATTCATACTCAGGGACAGACAGAATTGTTACTGAGTGCCAGAGAATTGTTACTCAGGGACAGACAGAATTGTTACTGAGTGCCAGAGAATTGTTACTCTCACAGACACAAAATTGTTACTTGCACAGACACAGAATTGTTACTCGCACAGAGACAGAATTGTTACTCAGGGCCACAGAATTCATACTCAGGGACAGACAGAATTGTTACTGAGTGCCAGAGAATTGTTACTCGCACAGACACAAAATTGTTACTTGCACAGACACAGAATTGTTACTCGCGCAGACACAGAATTGTTACTCAGGGCCACAGAATTCATACTCAGGGACAGACAGAATTGTTACTGAGTGCCAGAGAATTGTTACTCAGGGACAGACAGAATTGTTACTGAGTGCCAGAGAATTGTTACTCAGGGACAGACAGAATTGTTACTGAGTGCCAGAGAATTGTTACTCAGGGACAGACAGAATTGTTACTGAGTGCCAGAGAATTGTTACTCAGGGACAGACAGAATTGTTACTGAGTGCCAGAGAATTGTTACTCAGGGACAGACAGAATTGTTACTGAGTGCCAGAGAATTGTTACTCAGGGACAGACAGAATTGTTACTGAGTGCCAGAGAATTGTTACTCGCACAGACACAAAATTGTTACTTGCACAGACACAGAATTGTTACTCGCACAGACACAGAATTGTTACTCGCACAGACACAGAATTGTTACTCAGGGCCACAGAATTCATACTCAGGGACAGACAGAATTGTTACTGAGTGCCAGAGAATTGTTACTCAGGGACACCTAATCGTTGAATTAAATAGTATGTCAGACAACATGCAGAGGAGTGGCAGAGGAGGCAATGTTTTAGGAGCGAGCAGACGTGGCAGCAGAGGAAGGGGTCGAGGCAGCAGTATTCGCAGCCAGAGGCCAGTGCTCCCGGTGTCATCCAGCGGTCGTGTCTCCACCGACAACCCTGCCGTCATTGATTGGTTGGCTCGGTCGTCTTCCTCTTCCCAGGTCACCTCTGACACCTACAGCCAACGGTCGGTGGGTACGTCAGACACAACCGTTAGTTGGCATGGCCCGGGACCAAGCCCACTGAAATCACGTGTCCTCTACCTGCCCCTGTCCTTTGCTGTTCCCTCACCAAGCGAAGTATCGCATGCTGTGGGCTCAGCCCCACTGTACAGTGAGGAAGAGCTAACAGAGGGCGGTCAGGAACGGGGGGAGACATCGGCCTTTTCAGCAGCCAAGCGAACAAGTACTGGCGAGGAGAGTGGCTCGGTAGCCGGTCTAGAGACAGGTCTGTCTCCTGACCCAGACGCAGCCGAGGGGGCTAGTAGTGAGGCGGAGACCCTACTTGATGATGAGGAGGTTGATCGCACTTGGCAGCCTCGTCGTCATCAGGCAATTTCTTCCGCATCATCAGGAGAAGAGGGTGGCAGCTTGGCAGCGAGCAAAACAGTCGGTGGGTTGCCCAGGAGACAGCAGCAGGGTCGCATCAGTGTCAGTGGAGCCAAACGTCCACGGAGTAGAGCACCAGCTCCACTGCAGCCTACCACCACGGCCAGTAGTGGTGCCGGTGCGCACGGAGGAAGTAGCAGTCAGCCAGTGAAGAGTAGCGGGGGCAAAGTTTCCTACTCGGTGGTGTGGCAATTTTTCCTCAAGCCGCCCGAGGAAGTAAACGTAGCCGTATGTCGACTATGTGGCCAGAAATGCAAGCGTGGCCAGGGGGCCCATGTTGGGACTACAGCGTTGCGTCAGCATATGCAGCGTCACCATTCGGTGGCCTGGGAAAACCGTGATAAACATACGGCGGTTCTGCCTGCCCCAGCCCCCGCTCCATCACCCGCTCCGTTACTTGCTCCGTCACCCGACGTCGTCAATCGCCCTCTATCAGCCAGTCAAGGCTCCAACACCTCTGCTGAGGGGAGTTGTCGCTCATTGGCATCTTCCGCTCGTTCAGATGCTCCTTCTCCTGCTACTCCTCTTCTCGGATTCCGTCAACAGTCTTTCTTGGAATCCGTATCCAAGAGACAACAGTTTGCGAGCACGCACCCGACGGTGCAAAAGCTGAACGTCCTCCTGTCCAAGTTGCTGGTGCTGCAGTCCCTCCCTTTCCAACTGGTGGACTCAGCACCTTTCCGAGAAATGATGGCTTGTGCCGCGCCGCGGTGGAGAGTGCCAAGCCGTCATTTCTTTGCCCAAAAGGCAGTGCCAGCCCTGCATTCACATGTAGAAGAGATGGTGGGCCAGTCTTTGAGCATGTCGGTCTCTGCCAAAGTGCACGGCAGCGCCGACGTGTGGAGCTGTAACTACGGTCAGGGACAGTACATGTCATTTACGGCCCACTGGGTGAACGTGGTGCCGGCACAGCCGCACCAGCAACTTGGACAGGTCACGACGCTTTTGCCTCCACGTTTGCACGTCCTTGGTCCAGCAAGCATGTCCGCCTCTACCACCTCTTTTTCCGCCGTGTCCTCAGCCGCCACCCCCGTGCCAAGTCCCATTACCCGACCGGCATATCACATGTGCAGGGCGCAACGGTGTCACGCTGTGCTGCACCTGGTATGCCTTGGCGAACGTAGTCACACAGGGGAGGAACTGCTGAGTGTAATGAACAGAGAAATCGACAGATGGCTGTCTCCGCGCAAACTAAAAATCGGAACCATGTTGACTGACAACGGAAAGAACATGGTGTCTGCTCTGCGTCAAGGAAGGTTGTGCCATGCGCCATGCATGGCTCACGTGTTCAATCTGGTTGTCAAGCGGTTCCTAAAATCCACCATCCCACTGCAAGACATCCTTAAAATGTCACGTAAACTGTGCATGCATTTCAGCCATTCCTACACCGCAAAGAACACCCTCATTGAGCTGCAGCGGCAGAACGGAATTCCACAGCATCGCCTGATCTGCGACGTTGCAACAAGGTGGAATTCAACCCTACACATGTTAGACCGCCTTTACGAGCAGCGAAAGGCCATCACCGATTTCCTGATGTTACAAGCGGATAAAGGTACTCCCCTGTGTAACTTAGATGTCAGCCATTGGCAGCTCATGCGTGACACCTGCCGCTTGCTCAGGCCCTTTGAGGAGGCCACGCTATTCGTGAGTCGGCAGGACTATGGGATGAACGACGTCATTCCTCTGTTGCACGTCCTGGAACAAATGCTGTTAACAATGGCTGGTCAGGGTGCGGTAGACGTGGCGCACAGATCTCAACGCCACATGACCCCTGTGGGGGCAGGACAGGAAGAAGAGGAGGAGGTAGAGGAGGACATTTGTGCTCAGGAATTATTGAGTGAAATGGGTGGTTTTTCCACTCAGCGGACAGGAGTGGAGGAGCAGGAGCATCTGGTAGAGGAGGAGGAGGAGGAGACAGAGGACCCAGACGCACCGTGGCAGTATGCTGTGGAGATGGAGGCAGGGAGTCCCTCGCATTCCTTGGCACAAATGGCCCATAGCATGCTCGGTTGCTTGCGTAGCGACAGCCGAATAATAACCATCAGACAGAGGGATGACTTTTGGCTGTCCACCTTGTTGGACCCTCGCTACCGGTCCAAAATGGTGGCCTTTTTCACACCTGCTGAGAGGGAGGCCAAAATTACGTACTATAAAAACCACCTATGTAGTCAGTTGGTCTCTGCCTTTGTGCGCCATCGTCCATCCTCAGACACTGTGGGCCCTGTGCGCTCGCGTTCCGCTGGCATGGCAGCAGGGGAGGGGTGGGGTGGTAGGAGCAGTGGCAGCTCCACCAGCAGCGGCTGCCTCAGTCTGCAGTCGATGATGAGTAGCTTTCTTCACCAGCGCAGTGAGGAAACTACTAACCAGCCGCAGCAGCAGCAGCAGCATCAGGTGGACCTGGAGCAGGAGCTCAAACAACAGGCTTGGGCCTACTTGGACAGCACCCTGCCAACCGAGGTAGACAATCCCCTTGACTACTGGGCAACGAAACTTGACCTTTGGCCCCAACTAGCTGAATTTGCCCTTGAAAGGCTGTCATGCCCGGCCAGTAGCGTGGCATCGGAGCGCGTGTTTAGTGCGGCAGGAGGTATTGTAACTCCGCGGAGGACACGACTGTCCACCCAAAGTGTGGAGAGACTCACGTTTGTGAAAATGAATCAGGCGTGGATTAGTCTGGATTTCAAACCACCAGTTCCTGACACAACTGACTAAATCCGCCATGAATCATGCCTCAAACATGTGCCACTTTCAGGTCTCCTCACACTGCTGGTGTGTTGAATTTTTTGACATAGGGTGCTGGCAGATTACGGGCCTCCTATAGCTGCTGCCAGGCCCCTAATCTGCCATAGGCCCCTATATACCACCTCCTCCTGCTGCTGCCAGGTCCAGAGTCTCTCATGGGTCCCTGTACGGCCTCCCATTGCTGCTGTCTCCATCGCCACACTCTGCTGCCATGTGCCACTTTCAGGTCTCTTCACACTGCTGGTGTGTTAAATTTTTTGACATAGGGTGCAGGCAGATTACGGGCCTCCCATAGCTGCTGCCAGGCCCCTAATCTGCCATGGGCCCCTATATACCACCTCCTCCTGCTGCTGCCAGGTCCAGAGTCTCTCATGGGTCCCTGTACGGCCTCCCATTGCTGCTGTCTCCATCGCCACACTCTGCTGCCATGTGCCACTTTCAGGTCTCTTCACACTGCTGGTGTGTTAAATTTTTTGACATAGGGTGCTGCAAGATAACGGGCCTCACATAGCTGCTGCCAGGCCCCTAATCAGCCATGGGCCCCTATACCGCCTCCTCCTGCTGCTGCCAGGTCCAGAGTCTCTCATGCCATGTGCCACTTTCAGGTCTCTTCACACTGCTGGTGTGTTAAATTTTTTGACATAGGGTGCTGGCAGATTACGGGCCTCCCATAGCTGCTGCCAGGCCCCTAATCTGCCATGGGCCCCTATATACCGCCTCCTCATGCTGCTGCCAAGTCCAGAGTCTGTCATGGTCCCTGTACGGCCTCCCATTGCTGCTGTCTCCATCGCCACACTCTGCTGCCATGTGCCACTTTCAGGTCTCTTCACACTGCTGGTGTGTTAAATTTTTTGACATAGGGTGCAGGCAGATTACGGGCCTCACATAGCTGCTGCTAGGCCCCTAATCTGCCATGGGCCCCTATATACCACCTCCTCCTGCTGCTGCCAGGTCCAGAGTCTCTCATGGGTCCCTGTACGGCCTCCCATTGCTGCTGTCTCCATCGCCACACTCTGCTGCCATGTGCCACTTTCAGGTCTCTTCACACTGCTGGTGTGTTAAATTTTTTGACATAGGGTGCTGCAAGATAACGGGCCTCACATAGCTGCTGCCAGGCCCCTAATCAGCCATGGGCCCCTATACCGCCTCCTCCTGCTGCTGCCAGGTCCAGAGTCTCTCATGCCATGTGCCACTTTCAGGTCTCTTCACACTGCTGGTGTGTTAAATTTTTTGACATAGGGTGCTGGCAGATTACGGGCCTCCCATAGCTGCTGCCAGGCCCCTAATCTGCCATGGGCCCCTATATACCGCCTCCTCATGCTGCTGCCAAGTCCAGAGTCTGTCATGGTCCCTGTACGGCCTCCCATTGCTGCTGTCTCCATCGCCACACTCTGCTGCCATGTGCCACTTTCAGGTCTCTTCACACTGCTGGTGTGTTAAATTTTTTGACATAGGGTGCAGGCAGATTACGGGCCTCACATAGCTGCTGCCAGGCCCCTAATCTGCCATGGGCCCCTATATACCACCTCCTCCTGCTGCTGCCAGGTCCAGAGTCTCTCATGGGTCCCTGTACGGCCTCCCATTGCTGCTGTCTCCATCGCCACACTCTGCTGCCATGTGCCACTTTCAGGTCTCTTCACACTGCTGGTGTGTTAAATTTTTTGACATAGGGTGCTGCAAGATAACGGGCCTCACATAGCTGCTGCCAGGCCCCTAATCAGCCATGGGCCCCTATACCGCCTCCTCCTGCTGCTGCCAGGTCCAGAGTCTCTCATGCCATGTGCCACTTTCAGGTCTCTTCACACTGCTGGTGTGTTAAATTTTTTGACATAGGGTGCTGGCAGATTACGGGCCTCCCATAGCTGCTGCCAGGCCCCTAATCTGCCATGGGCCCCTATATACCGCCTCCTCATGCTGCTGCCAAGTCCAGAGTCTGTCATGGTCCCTGTACGGCCTCCCATTGCTGCTGTCTCCATCGCCACACTCTGCTGCCATGTGCCACTTTCAGGTCTCTTCACACTGCTGGTGTGTTAAATTTTTTGACATAGGGTGCAGGCAGATTACGGGCCTCACATAGCTGCTGCCAGGCCCCTAATCTGCCATGGGCCCCTATATACCGCCTCCTCATGCTGCTGCCAAGTCCAGAGTCTGTCATGGTCCCTGTACGGCCTCCCATTGCTGCTGTCTCCATCGCCACACTCTGCTGCCATGTGCCACTTTCAGGTCTCTTCACACTGCTGGTGTGTTAAATTTTTTGACATAGGGTGCAGGCAGATTACGGGCCTCACATAGCTGCTGCCAGGCCCCTAATCTGCCATGGGCCCCTATATACCGCCTCCTCATGCTGCTGCCAAGTCCAGAGTCTGTCATGGTCCCTGTACGGCCTCCCATTGCTGCTGTCTCCATCGCCACACTCTGCTGCCATGTGCCACTTTCAGGTCTCTTCACACTGCTGGTGTGTTAAATTTTTTGACATAGGGTGCAGGCAGATTACGGGCCTCACATAGCTGCTGCCAGGCCCCTAATCTGCCATGGGCCCCTATATACCGCCTCCTCATGCTGCTGCCAAGTCCAGAGTCTGTCATGGTCCCTGTACGGCCTCCCATTGCTGCTGTCTCCATCGCCACACTCTGCCATGTGCCACTTTCAGGTCTCTTCACACTGCTGGTGTGTTTAATTTTTTGACATAGGGTGCAGGCAGATTACGGGCCTCACATAGCTGCTGCCAGGCCCCTAATCTGCCATGGGCCCCTATATACCGCCTCCTCATGCTGCTGCCAAGTCCAGAGTCTGTCATGGTCCCTGTACGGCCTCCCATTGCTGCTGTCTCCATCGCCACACTCTGCTGCCATGTGCCACTTTCAGGTCTCTTCACACTGCTGGTGTGTTTAATTTTTTGACATAGGGTGCAGGCAGATTACGGGCCTCACATAGCTGCTGCCAGGCCCCTAATCTGCCATGGGCCCCTATATACCGCCTCCTCATGCTGCTGCCAAGTCTAGAGTCTCTCATGGGTCCCTGTACGGCCTCCCATTGCTGCTGTCTCCATCGCCACACTCTGCTGCCATGTGCCACTTTCAGGTCTCTTCACACTGCTGGTGTGTTAAATTTTTTGACATAGGGTGCAGGCAGATTACGGGCCTCACATAGCTGCTGCCAGGCCCCTAATCTGCCATGGGCCCCTATATACCGCCTCCTCATGCTGCTGCCAAGTCCAGAGTCTGTCATGGTCCCTGTACGGCCTCCCATTGCTGCTGTCTCCATCGCCACACTCTGCTGCCATGTGCCACTTTCAGGTCTCTTCACACTGCTGGTGTGTTAAATTTTTTGACATAGGGTGCAGGCAGATTACGGGCCTCACATAGCTGCTGCCAGGCCCCTAATCTGCCATGGGCCCCTATATACCGCCTCCTCATGCTGATGCCAAGTCCAGAGTCTGTCATGGTCCCTGTACGGCCTCCCATTGCTGCTGTCTCCATCGCCACACTCTGCTGCCATGTGCCACTTTCAGGTCTCTTCACACTGCTGGTGTGTTAAATTTTTTGACATAGGGTGCAGGCAGATTACGGGCCTCACATAGCTGCTGCCAGGCCCCTAATCTGCCATGGGCCCCTATATACCGCCTCCTCATGCTGCTGCCAAGTCCAGAGTCTGTCATGGTCCCTGTACGGCCTCCCATTGCTGCTGTCTCCATCGCCACACTCTGCTGCCATGTGCCACTTTCAGGTCTCTTCACACTGCTGGTGTGTTTAATTTTTTGACATAGGGTGCAGGCAGATTACGGGCCTCACATAGCTGCTGCCAGGCCCCTAATCTGCCATGGGCCCCTATATACCGCCTCCTCATGCTGCTGCCAAGTCTAGAGTCTCTCATGGGTCCCTGTACGGCCTCCCATTGCTGCTGTCTCCATCGCCACACTCTGCTGCCATGTGCCACTTTCAGGTCTCTTCACACTGCTGGTGTGTTTAATTTTTTGACATAGGGTGCAGGCAGATTACGGGCCTCACATAGCTGCTGCCAGGCCCCTAATCTGCCATGGGCCCCTATATACCGCCTCCTCATGCTGCTGCCAAGTCTAGAGTCTCTCATGGGTCCCTGTACGGCCTCCCATTGCTGCTGTCTCCATCGCCACACTCTGCTGCCATGTGCCACTTTCAGGTCTCTTCACACTGCTGGTGTGTTAAATTTTTTGACATAGGGTGCAGGCAGATTACGGGCCTCACATAGCTGCTGCCAGGCCCCTAATCTGCCATGGGCCCCTATATACCGCCTCCTCATGCTGCTGCCAAGTCCAGAGTCTGTCATGGTCCCTGTACGGCCTCCCATTGCTGCTGTCTCCATCGCCACACTCTGCCATGTGCCACTTTCAGGTCTCTTCACACTGCTGGTGTGTTTAATTTTTTGACATAGGGTGCAGGCAGATTACGGGCCTCACATAGCTGCTGCCAGGCCCCTAATCTGCCATAGGCCCCTATATACCGCCTCCTCATGCTGCTGCCAGGTCCAGAGTCTCTCATGGGTCCCTGTACGGCCTCCCATTGCTGCTTTCTCCATCGCCACACTCTGCCATGTGCCACTTTCAGGTCTCCTCACACACTGCTGGTGTGTTGAATTTTTTGACATAGGGTGCTGGCAGATTACGGGCCTCCCATAGCTGCTGCCAGGCCCCTAATCTGCCATGGGCCCCTATATACCGCCTCCTCATGCTGCTGCCAAGTCCAGAGTCTGTCATGGGTCCCTGTACGGCCTCCCATTGCTGCTGTCTCCATCGCCACACTCTGCCATGTGCCACTTTCAGGTCTCTTCACACTGCTGGTGTGTTTAATTTTTTGACATAGGGTGCAGGCAGATTACGGGCCTCACATAGCTGCTGCCAGGCCCCTAATCTGCCATGGGCCCCTATATACCGCCTCCTCATGCTGCTGCCAAGTCCAGAGTCTGTCATGGTCCCTGTACGGCCTCCCATTGCTGCTGTCTCCATCGCCACACTCTGCTGCCATGTGCCACTTTCAGGTCTCTTCACACTGCTGGTGTGTTTAATTTTTTGACATAGGGTGCAGGCAGATTACGGGCCTCACATAGCTGCTGCCAGGCCCCTAATCTGCCATGGGCCCCTATATACCGCCTCCTCATGCTGCTGCCAAGTCTAGAGTCTCTCATGGGTCCCTGTACGGCCTCCCATTGCTGCTGTCTCCATCGCCACACTCTGCTGCCATGTGCCACTTTCAGGTCTCTTCACACTGCTGGTGTGTTAAATTTTTTGACATAGGGTGCTGGCAGATTACGGGCCTCCCATAGCTGCTGCCAGGCCCCTAATCTGCCATGGGCCCCTATATACCGCCTCCTCATGCTGCTGCCAAGTCCAGAGTCTGTCATGGTCCCTGTACGGCCTCCCATTGCTGCTGTCTCCATCGCCACACTCTGCTGCCATGTGCCACTTTCAGGTCTCTTCACACTGCTGGTGTGTTAAATTTTTTGACATAGGGTGCAGGCAGATTACGGGCCTCACATAGCTGCTGCCAGGCCCCTAATCTGCCATGGGCCCCTATATACCACCTCCTCCTGCTGCTGCCAGGTCCAGAGTCTCTCATGGGTCCCTGTACGGCCTCCCATTGCTGCTGTCTCCATCGCCACACTCTGCTGCCATGTGCCACTTTCAGGTCTCTTCACACTGCTGGTGTGTTAAATTTTTTGACATAGGGTGCTGCAAGATAACGGGCCTCACATAGCTGCTGCCAGGCCCCTAATCAGCCATGGGCCCCTATACCGCCTCCTCCTGCTGCTGCCAGGTCCAGAGTCTCTCATGCCATGTGCCACTTTCAGGTCTCTTCACACTGCTGGTGTGTTAAATTTTTTGACATAGGGTGCTGGCAGATTACGGGCCTCCCATAGCTGCTGCCAGGCCCCTAATCTGCCATGGGCCCCTATATACCGCCTCCTCATGCTGCTGCCAAGTCCAGAGTCTGTCATGGTCCCTGTACGGCCTCCCATTGCTGCTGTCTCCATCGCCACACTCTGCTGCCATGTGCCACTTTCAGGTCTCTTCACACTGCTGGTGTGTTAAATTTTTTGACATAGGGTGCAGGCAGATTACGGGCCTCACATAGCTGCTGCCAGGCCCCTAATCTGCCATGGGCCCCTATATACCACCTCCTCCTGCTGCTGCCAGGTCCAGAGTCTCTCATGGGTCCCTGTACGGCCTCCCATTGCTGCTGTCTCCATCGCCACACTCTGCTGCCATGTGCCACTTTCAGGTCTCTTCACACTGCTGGTGTGTTAAATTTTTTGACATAGGGTGCTGCAAGATAACGGGCCTCACATAGCTGCTGCCAGGCCCCTAATCAGCCATGGGCCCCTATACCGCCTCCTCCTGCTGCTGCCAGGTCCAGAGTCTCTCATGCCATGTGCCACTTTCAGGTCTCTTCACACTGCTGGTGTGTTAAATTTTTTGACATAGGGTGCTGGCAGATTACGGGCCTCCCATAGCTGCTGCCAGGCCCCTAATCTGCCATGGGCCCCTATATACCGCCTCCTCATGCTGCTGCCAAGTCCAGAGTCTGTCATGGTCCCTGTACGGCCTCCCATTGCTGCTGTCTCCATCGCCACACTCTGCTGCCATGTGCCACTTTCAGGTCTCTTCACACTGCTGGTGTGTTAAATTTTTTGACATAGGGTGCAGGCAGATTACGGGCCTCACATAGCTGCTGCCAGGCCCCTAATCTGCCATGGGCCCCTATATACCGCCTCCTCATGCTGCTGCCAAGTCCAGAGTCTGTCATGGTCCCTGTACGGCCTCCCATTGCTGCTGTCTCCATCGCCACACTCTGCTGCCATGTGCCACTTTCAGGTCTCTTCACACTGCTGGTGTGTTAAATTTTTTGACATAGGGTGCAGGCAGATTACGGGCCTCACATAGCTGCTGCCAGGCCCCTAATCTGCCATGGGCCCCTATATACCGCCTCCTCATGCTGCTGCCAAGTCCAGAGTCTGTCATGGTCCCTGTACGGCCTCCCATTGCTGCTGTCTCCATCGCCACACTCTGCTGCCATGTGCCACTTTCAGGTCTCTTCACACTGCTGGTGTGTTAAATTTTTTGACATAGGGTGCAGGCAGATTACGGGCCTCACATAGCTGCTGCCAGGCCCCTAATCTGCCATGGGCCCCTATATACCGCCTCCTCATGCTGCTGCCAAGTCCAGAGTCTGTCATGGTCCCTGTACGGCCTCCCATTGCTGCTGTCTCCATCGCCACACTCTGCCATGTGCCACTTTCAGGTCTCTTCACACTGCTGGTGTGTTTAATTTTTTGACATAGGGTGCAGGCAGATTACGGGCCTCACATAGCTGCTGCCAGGCCCCTAATCTGCCATGGGCCCCTATATACCGCCTCCTCATGCTGCTGCCAAGTCCAGAGTCTGTCATGGTCCCTGTACGGCCTCCCATTGCTGCTGTCTCCATCGCCACACTCTGCCATGTGCCACTTTCAGGTCTCTTCACACTGCTGGTGTGTTTAATTTTTTGACATAGGGTGCAGGCAGATTACGGGCCTCACATAGCTGCTGCCAGGCCCCTAATCTGCCATAGGCCCCTATATACCGCCTCCTCATGCTGCTGCCAGGTCCAGAGTCTCTCATGGGTCCCTGTACGGCCTCCCATTGCTGCTTTCTCCATCGCCACACTCTGCCATGTGCCACTTTCAGGTCTCCTCACACACTGCTGGTGTGTTGAATTTTTTGACATAGGGTGCTGGCAGATTACGGGCCTCCCATAGCTGCTGCCAGGCCCCTAATCTGCCATGGGCCCCTATATACCGCCTCCTCATGCTGCTGCCAAGTCCAGAGTCTGTCATGGGTCCCTGTACGGCCTCCCATTGCTGCTGTCTCCATCGCCACACTCTGCCATGTGCCACTTTCAGGTCTCCTCACACACTGCTGGTGTGTAGAATTTTTTGACATAGGGTGCTGGCAGATTACGGGCCTCCCATAGCTGCTGCCAGGCCCCTAATCTGCCATGGGCCCCTATATACCGCCTCCTCATGCTGCTGCCAAGTCCAGAGTCTGTCATGGGTCCCTGTACGGCCTCCCATTGCTGCTGTCTCCATCGCCACACTCTGCCATGTGCCACTTTCAGGTCTCCTCACACTGCTGGTGTGTTGAATTTTTTGACATAGGGTGCTGGCAGATTACGGGCCTCCTATAGCTGCTGCCAGGCCCCTAATCTGCCATGGGCCCCTATATACCGCCTCCTCATGCTGCTGCCAAGTTCAGAGTCTGTCATGGGTCCCTGTACGGCCTCCCATTGCTGCTGTCTCCATCGCCACACTCTGCCATGTGCCACTTTCAGGTCTCCTCACACTGCTGGTGTGTTGAATTTTTTGACATAGGGTGCTGGCAGATTACGGGCCTCCTATAGCTGCTGCCAGGCCCCTAATCTGCCATAAGCCCCTATATACCGCCTCCTCATGCTGCTGCCAAGTCCAGAGTCTGTCATGGGTCCCTGTACGGCCTCCCATTGCTGCTGTCTCCATCGCCACACTCTGCCATGTGCCACTTTCAGGTCTCCTCACACACTGCTGGTGTGTTGAATTTTTTGACATAGGGTGCTGGCAGATTACGGGCCTCCTATAGCTGCTGCCAGGCCCCTAATCTGCCGTAGGCCCCTATATACCGCCTCCTCATGCTGCTGCCAGGTCCAGAGTCTCTCATGGGTCCCTGTACGGCCTCCCATTGCTGCTGTCTCCATCGCCACACTCTGCCATGTGCCACTTTCAGGTCTCCTCACACTGCTGGTGTGTTCCATTTTTTGTCATAGGGTGCTGGCAGATTATGGGCCTCCCATAACTGCTGCCAGGCCCCTAATCTGCCATGGGCCCCTATACCGACTCCTCATGCTGTGACGTTGCAACAAGGTGGAATTCAACCCTACATATGTTAGACCGCCTTTACGAACAGCAAAAGGCCATCACAGATTTCCTGATGTTAAAAGCAGATAAAGGTACTCCCTGTGTAACTTAGATGTCAGCCATTGGCAGCTCATGCGTGACACCTGCGCTTGCTCAGGCCCTTTGAGGAGGCCACGCTATTCGTGAGTCGGCAGGACTATGGGATGAACGACGTCATTCCTCTGTTGCACGTCCTGGAACAAATGCTGTTAACAATGGCTGGTCAGGGTGCGGTAGACGTGGCGCACAGATCTCAACGCCACATGGCCCCTGTGGGGGCAGGACTGGAAGAAGAGGAGGAGGTAGAGGAGGACATTGGTGCTCAGGAATTATTGAGTGAAATGGGTGGTTTTTCCACTCAGCGGACAGGAGTGGAGGAGCAGGAGCATCTGGTAGAGGAGGAGGAAGAGGAGACAGAGGACCTAGACGCACCGTGGCAGTATGCTGTGGAGATGGAGGCAGGGAGTCCCTCGCATTCCTTGGCACAAATGGCCCATAGCATGCTCGGTTGCTTGCGTAGCGACAGCCGAATAATAACCATCAGACAGAGGGATGACTTTTGGCTGTCCACCTTGTTGGACCCTCGCTACCGTTCAAAAATGGTGGCCTTTTTCACACCTGCTGAGAGGGAGGCCAAAATAACGTACTATAAAAAACACCTATGTAGTCAGCTGGTCTCTGCCTGTCTGCGCCAACGTCCATCCTCAGACACTGTGGGCCCTGTGCGCTCGTGTTCCGCTGCCATGGCAGCAGGGGAGGGGTGGGGTGGTAGGAGCAGTGGCAGCTCCACCAGCAGCGGCTGCCTCAGTCTGCAGTCGATGATGAGTAGCTTTCTTCACCAGCGCAGTGAGGAAACTACTAACCAGCCGCAGCAGCAGCAGCAGCATCAGGTGGACCTGGAGCAGGACCTCAAACAACAGGCTTAGGCCTACTTGGACAGCACCCTGCCAACCGAGGTAGACAATCCCCTTGACTACTGGGCAACGAAACTTGACCTTTGGCCCCAACTAGCTGAATTTGCCCTTGAAAGGCTGTCATGCCCGGCCAGTAGCGTGGCATCGGAGCGCGTGTTTAGTGCGGCAGGAGGTATTGCAACTCCGCGGAGGACACGACTGTCCACCCAAAGTGTGGAGAGACTCACGTTTGTGAAAATGAATCAGGCGTGGATTAGTCTGGATTTCAAACCACCAGTTCCTGACACAACTGACTAAATCCGCCATGAATCATGCCCCAAACATGTGCCACTTTCAGGTCTCCTCACACTGCTGGTGTGTTCCATTTTTTGTCATAGGGTGCTGGCAGATTACGGGCCTCCCATAGCTGCTGCCAGGCCCCTAATCTGCCATGGGCCCCTATACCGCCTCCTCATGCTGCTGCCAAGTCCAGAGTCTCTCATGGGTCCCTGTACGGCCTCCCATTGCTGCTGCCTCCATCGCCACACTCTGCCATGTGCCACTTTCAGGTCTCCTCACACTGCTGGTGTGTTCCATTTTTTGTCATAGGGTGCTGGCAGATTACGGGCCTCCCATAGCTGCTGCCAGGCCCCTAATCTGCCATGGGCCCCTATACCGCCTCCTCATGCTGCTGCCAGGTCCAGAGTCTCTCATGGGTCCCTGTACGGCCTCCCATTGCTGCTGTCTCCATCGCCACACTCTGCCATGTGCCACTTTCAGGTCTCCTCACACTGCTGGTGGGTTCCATTTTTTGTCATAGGGTGCTGGCAGATTACGGGCCTCCCATAGCTGCTGCCAGGCCCGTAATCTGCCATGGGCCCCCGTACCGACTCCTCATGCTGCTGCCAGGCCCGTAATCTGTCATGGGCCACTGTTGTCGCTTGTTGGCATATTCCGCTCGTTCAGATGCTCCTTCTCCTGCTACTCCTCTTCACGGATTCCGTCAGCAGTCTTTCTTGGAATCCGTTTCCAAGAGACAACAGTTTGCGAGCACGCACCCGACGGTGCAGAAGCTGAACGTCCTCCTGTCCAAGTTGCTGCTGCCAGGCTCGTAATCTGTCATGCGCCCCTGTACCGCCTCCTCATGCTGCTGCCAGGTCCAGAGTGTGTCATGGGCCCCCGTACCGACTCCTCATGCTGCTGCCAGGCCCGTAATCTGTCATGGGCCCCTGTACCGCCTCCCCATGCTGCTGCCAGGTCCAGAGTGTGTCATGGGTCCCTGTACGGCCTCCCATTGCTGCTGCCAGGCCCGTAATCTGCCATGGGCCCCTGTACCGACTCCTCATGCTGCTGCCAGGCCCGTAATCTGTCATGGGCCCCTGTACCGCCTCCTCATGCTGCTGCCAGGTCCAGAGTGTGTCATGGGTCCCTGTACGGCCTCCCATTGCTGCTGTCTCTATCGCCACACTCTGCCATGTGCCACTTTCAGGTCTCCTCACACTGCTGGTGGTTTCCATTTTTGTCATAGGGTGCTGTATGGCCTCCCATTGCTGCTGCCTCCACCGCCACACTGTGGCTCCACACTCTGGTTTTGGCCCCGTGACTGCCCAAATGAGTGAAGTGTGCGGTGATTCTAAGATCGACGGCACTCATCTGCATGTCATACTGACTGACAGTATTATTTCTCTTCCCCAGCAGACTCCAAGGGCATTTAAATTAAAGGTACAGTGTTCTGCACTAATATTAAGTCTCTCTGAAGCCTAGAAACACCCTTTTTTAAGTTAAATTCACAGCGAATTTATTCGACTCGAATCGAATATTGTCCACGAATTCGCCGAATCAGTCGAATCGAATTTTTCATTTCTTCGCTCATCTCTAATGAATACATTTTGGCCAAAATTTATGAAGAAAGATTATTTATTTGCAAAATAAAAAACTTTTTTTTTAAAATGGACTTTTTCATTCTATAGCAAAAAAAATAAAAATCCCAGTGGTGAATAAATACCACCAAAATAAAGTTTTATCTGTCTCACAAAAATGCTAAAAAAATTCATATGGGTACAGTGTTGCATGATTGTGCAATTGTCATTCAAAGTGTGATAGCACTGAAAGCTGAAAATTGGCCTGGACTGGAAGGGGGTGAATTTGTCCGGACTTGAAGTGGTTAATTAAAAACTGTACTATTTTCTTATAGGCTGACAAATGTCCAAATATTTAATATTTTCATTCAAGTATTTTACATTGGTGTTTTCCTTTATAAATTATTTCTTACTCACTTGCAATGTGCCTTTGAACTTAGAATATTTGACTACTCCAGGAAGAGTCAATACCCTAGCACAGCCTCCTTTTTCCTTACGCCTCAAAGTCTTCTCCTCTTCTGAGAGTGTGTAATTATACTCTGTATTGGCCCAGTTCCTCACCTAAATAACCATTTATGTAGCTGTGGGGGATCAAAGCAAAGGAGAATACTAGTATAGCCTGTCATTTAAGTGACAGCTTGGAGACTGCTGGGGCTACAAACATTCAAGATGGAAGCGTCTAGCAGTTGCTTCAGTGCTTATGGATGTCCTCAAAAGGGAGGCAATACCAGGTAAATAACATGCATGCATGTTCAATGCACACATCAGCTTTTGGGAACATTGTTGTTAAAATGTATAGTCCGGTGACAAGGTCTCTTTACATACATGGCATTTCAGAAGAACACTGTATCCTAAATGTGTCATTGTTCAGCTACAAGCTAACATTTTCATTTTTGCCACTGGAGCCTCCAACCTGTAGAGTCACGCAGAGAATGAGGACAAGTGAAACAACAGAGCATAGAAGGGTCAAAAGGGAATGACGCTCCTTGTCCTGGTTGTGACTATATTCTTTGAGACCCTTAGTTTGTTTGTGCAACAGGCCTTGTACTACATATTTAACTTGGTGATCATCAAAGGTCATCATCCACCTACTGTAAGACTGGGTTCACACTGATGCGGTGCGGAATTCGCAGCATTTTCTGTGCGAATTCCGCACCGCATCAGAGTCGCACCCTGTTCATGCGAACCGATGCGGGTGTGTATGTTAAGTTAACAACACCCCGAAATCAGTCTGAAAAATGCGGTGCGATGTGCAGAATTGGATCGCAGAGGTGTGAATACCCATGCAATTTGATTCTAGTGCAGACCAAAAAAAGGGTCCTGCACATCTTTGTTGTGGACGTGGTACGATTTGAGCCATACAAAATGTATGGCTCCGATTGCACCGCCCATAAATAACATGTGATTTCCACAGGAATGCGGTGCGGTTCCTGTGCGAATCACATGCGATATACCGCACCGCATTAGTGTGAACCTAGCCTTAATGTTTGCAGTATCAATTCAAATTAAGTGCAAATATGTCCAGTCTTAGGTGAGAACAGTAAAGAGCCAGTGGGATCAATACCACATTAGGATTTTCTGTAACACATGAGCAACATCCCAGAGTAACAATGGTACTGCTAATCAAGTGCATAGATAATCTACTGTATATACAAAACTGTGATTAAAAAGAGAATTAATAATTTAAAGCAATATCAAACCCAAAAGCAAAGATTTATTATATTGCAGCTTACCAATTCTTAGATATGATAGCTGCATTCATTTTATTTTTAGGCTTTCTTTCTTGTATTTTCACCTGGTGATGCAGCCAGCAAGTCTGTTGTTTTTCAAAAGCACCAGCTCTCCAGCAGAATGTATCAGTTTACAAGGATGAGACAAATCAACACTAGCATGGGTGCTTCAAATGATCAGCTTTTATTTATTTAACCTTTATCCAAAAGGGAAAACAATGTTTATTATAACTGATTATAAAGTGTGAGCTGGAGTTTGGCTTCAATTTGTTAATGTATTTAAATCTGCTAATACATTTAACAATACCCTACCCCCAAGACTGACAATGCTTCTGTCTGCTGTGCCCCCTGTGCTCCTTCATCCAGAGTGGTGTCTCACTAATACAGGAAGTTTACTACTGGCCAGACCATCAGGTGAAAACAGAGGGAAATAGCCAAAGAAAAGAAAACTGATGCAGCCACCACATCTAATGATTGGTAAGCTGCAATATATTACATTTTTGGTTTTGGGTTTAATACCACATAAAGTGGATCTATAAATCAGACAGGAAGTGACAGGAAGTACGGATTAAAACTTTGTTTTTATTGCTGCCATACATTTCACTCCTGTGATCATGGCACCTGCCATTTCTTATGGGAAATTACCTTGGCTTTCTTGAGATATATATTGTATATAAACTATATGGGTGTGTGTCTGTCAGGGTGGAGGGGAGTGATATAGGATGTTATAGGTGGAAAATAAATTATTGAGCAGCCCTAATATTAAAGTGGTTGTAAACCCTTACATATACCCACTGAAGTGACTAACCTCAGGTGATACACAGAGATGAAACATATCCTCTTACATAAGTTGTACATGTTTATCTGCAGTCATTTCTTCTCTTCTTTGGATCAAAGTGCTGAATTTATAAAGTGTGTCTGAGAGTTCATAAAAAAGGGGATGGAGAACTGAAATTACACAGTGCAGAGCTCAGTGGAGAGAATTCTGAGAGCTGGTTGGAGGAAAGAGACACACACCCCTCCACACAGCTCACAGGAACAGAGCTGAGGCTGTCAGGTCTGTTGGAGGCCCCTCACTGTCACCATTTTTCTCTTGGTGTCAGGAAAACTTGTCAGAAGTGATTCATGCTGATAGCAGAGGAATGAAGCAGCAGACAGAAATTACACTTAGGGGGTTATTTACTAAAACTGGAGAGTGCAAAATTTGGTGCAGCTCTGCATAAAAAACAATCAGCTTCCAGGTTTTTTGAACAAGCTGAAGTTAGAAGCTGACTGGCTACCATTGACAGCTACACCAGGTTTTGCACTCTCCAGCTTTAGCAAATCAACCCCTTAGTGCTCTTAACTGATACAAGTACACACTATAAAGGGATTTGCTTTATGCATATTTCCTGTCTGAGGTTTACAGCTACTTTACCCCAGTTTCACATCTAAGTGTTTTCCGCAGCGTTTTGCAAAAATGCAGTACAGTCCATTTAACATGATTTCCTATAGGACATGTTCACATCTCTACGTTTTCACCTGGTACGTTTTTGGAAAGGGTCAGGGACTATTTTGAATGCAAAACGTTGCATTTTTGGTTCTATACACTTCACTGGAAATGCTGCAGAAAAGCATGTAGTGCATTTTTGCTACATTTTTTAATGCGTTTTTGATGCACTTTGCATTTTAAATCTGCCTGGCAACAGGAAAAATAAAAAAATTTAAAAAATGCAAAACGTGTCAAAAATGCAGGTGCAAAAACATAAAACGCAATGCAGAAACGGGTCAAATGCAACCTGCACAGGTGTGAACCTAGCCTTAAGTAAATAGATATAAATGTGTGTTTTAACTAGGGTGTCATCGCTTGAATGTTGAATATGGATACATGACCCTTTTTGCCTCTTTTGCAGTCGTTCCAGTTTAAATGCCAAAGTGGAAGAAACTATTAAACTAAACTGTGAGCCGCCATATGTCACTACAGCAGTAATAAGTATCCCAACGCCGCCAGTGACAACCCCAGAGGAAGATGGTAGATCAGAGTCTCCGGACTACTCACAAAGGAACATTGTAAGGGTGTCAGCACTATAAGACCTGCTCAAAGAAGATTTTTTTTTTAAGAAATAGACGAACACAAAAGCTGCAGTCATCCCAGAAAGAAATGAAAACAGTCAAGGCTTCCCAAGATTTTCAAACAGTAAATTATTTGCATACTAATAGGACAAGACAAACACATTTGAATAATGCAATGGGACCGAATAACAGATCTTCCAACTGAATATCCGTGTGACTACATACATGAGCACAATGAAAGATTGCCCATTGAAGTGTTCCTCCTTTTTTTTTCTTTCCTTTCCAAAAATGCAACATTTTTATATGAAAATAACAAAAAAGCCTAAAAGGAACTCTTTTGGAGTACTAAAAACAGCATTATGGCAATGGAAACATTGTGATTATGTTTTCCCTAGAGGGAACATTGAACGTTCCGTAGAGTAATGAATATAAAAGAACATGCAAAACAAGTATATTTGTACTTATTTAAATGACATCTGTAATGCATGCAGCTATTCTTCAGAATAGGGATTTTGGTAATTGAGGCTGTTTCGACCAAACATTATTTTAGAAAAAGAGCCTTTCAGTGCTTTCACAACAACTGGATGAATAATGTTTACAGTTACAAAACAAAGACAAAAAAAGCGTTTTGGGGAAAGAACAGTATTTATAAAATCAGTTGCATTATGTGTTGTAAAAATATATATATATATAATTTTTTTTTTTTGATGATGTTTTATTGTTGGTTTATCTTGTTTGCAACTGCTGCAATAACTGTGTGTTTGCTACATCAGAAGTCTGTATTTATTTTCTAATTCTTAACATTTAGGCGACAAAAGTATGTTTTGACACTGGGAAACAATATCTGTGCATACAGATTGATATTTCTTTCTGTTATTTTGTGTTTATTGAAAACAAAAACATGCATTTGAGCAAGGGTAATAGCTATATTAGCTCAGTGGTATTTTTTCTACCGGAAAGATTTTTAAAGAACCCTGAGTCTGGAAACTGCATGATAACTGATTGTAATTGGTCTTGAATGCTTGCAACGTTACGCTTATTAATTTGTAGTGCTGGTGGTGTCGATATTGATGTTTAACATTAAAGTAAAAACATACTGTATATTTGGGATCAAGTCGTTGTAAGAGAAGAAGCCCCATCCTAACACATAAACATTTATATGACAGATACTCTTCAGAATGCGAGTATGTGTGTGTTTTAAAGCTGGGGCTTATTCAGTAAGCTATTCAGAATTGCATTTATCATTTTACTTAGTTTAAAGCCCACCTCCACCCTTCCCTTCCTTCGTGATGGAATTAACCACTGGTATAAAAACAAAATATAAATTTCACTTAACTGAAGCCACAGTCATGCGATGATCCCTCTCTCTTCTTCTGTTTACTTTCCGGAGTCCTTCTTCAGGTAACAACATCACTGTCTGCTGGATGTGAACACCTCCAATTGGTGGAGCCAAAGCTTCCAGTGGCCGAGTCTTCTGTCAAAGGTTCCAGATGCAAGGGGCGGAGAAGAAACCCGTTCCCAAGAAAATAACCAGCAGGGAAAAATGTCTGTTCCCCAGGGCAGGAAATTAGCTTTGCTCATAGAGGAAATTGTGACTTTGATCCATTAGATTGCAGGATTGCCTAGGAAGAGGTGTTTAGAATCAAGACTGTGAATTAAGGTAATTGATGTACAATGCACTATTTACATTTTTCTTTTTTTAGTGTGTAGTTGGGCTTTAAATATCTTACATCTTTTTAGCTGCTGTGAGTTTCACATCTCTGTTGTTCTTTTAACTGCATATTGAAAAAGTATGCACTGTGTACTATATGTTGTAAAAAAAACAATTGGTAATTTCCTTCCCATCGCTTACAGCAGATAAGAAGGACCTGATTTTAAATCTGTCCCTTCACCATAGATGACTCGTCTTTTTTGATCAGCCAGTGGGCTGATCAATAAAAAAACAAATAGATTCCCTCATCCACACAAGTGAGATGGATATTGGAATCCTCCCCGCTGTGCTATTGTGTTCTGACAGCGGGACTCCTCTGCCATCAGAATACACCAATCAATGGTGGTAGCTGCTGATTGACAAAAGCTTTCCAACATTCCCATTCGATCATTAGATCAGCTTCTGTCAAGTGGAAATGGCCATACATGGATCTAAGTTCAGCCGGTGCCTGCTGAACTGGCCAGATTTTGATGCATCTATGGCCAGCTGTACACTTATGTCCACTCAAAACATTTTCTTTCTTGAACTATGCAGAAGTGTGTCTATTGTTGTTCTTTGATTTGTTTAGTACTGTTAAGGATCTTGTATAATTATGCCTAATGTTCATTTATCAAAATTCCTACAATTATCAAAAAGGATGCAACTAGGTTCATCAGTCACCAGCACTCCTAAACCCAAAGATTAGACTTTATTGTGAAATCCTATGGCAATTATAAACCCAGGTTAAAGTCAAGGTACGATAGGATGCACAGAAAGGCTATGAACTTTATTCTAAGAAGGCTTATAATAACATATAGTGAAATATAAACCATCAGCCAGCCAAACCAATTCATTTTTCACTGATTTGACTTTCAAAGAAATACATCTTATTGGTTGATATGGGTCGCTGCACTTTATATGTTAGCATTGTTCTGTTCATTGCCTGATTAAATTATCCTAACTGTATAAAAGATGTTAAAACATATGACAAATCAGTACAACTATAAAAGTGTAAATGTACATTTTAGCTAGGTAATATGCATATTTTCTCAGTACTAACCTACTGATAATGATAAAGCCATGTTGTCTCTTCCAACACAATTTTTTTCTACTGGAGCAGATGTATAATAACTGGAAGAAAGGAATCTGCTGGCTCGATTTATTCTTTGGTGAACCAAGTTAGTTGTGTTTATTAGGCATTCTAAATCTTTCTGTGCTTGTTTCAAGTCTGTTTCAAGATACACTTTCACATATCAGGAGCATGCACACCTAAAGTGATGTTGATGTTGTTTTTCTATAACATAGCTATATATTCAGTTTCTGCGGACCTAATTGTCAGGTAATATGAACTGGGAGACCAGTTGATGATCCCAGAACTTTAGACAAAGGACATTAGGACCAGGAAAAAATGCAAAAGTTTATTTTTCCAAACTTATCTTAGCTCACTAACATATTCTGAACAAGTAGTAAAACAAGAGCCACAAATAGGTGCAGCCGCTGGCAACCTGTAGCTATAGTGAACGGGCCTGGTGGCCGCATCTACCCACTGAGAGCTTCAGGAGGAACTGCTCATCAGCTATTCTTATTGTTAGTGTATTTTATGTGCCACCCAAGACAATTTCTCTTCTTCGAATGTGGGTGGCCCAGGAAGGTCAAAAGCTTGAACATCCCTATTGTAAATAGAAAAGGAACCACAAACAACCAGACTATATCAACTCAATTAATGACCTCGCAAGTGAACATTGTATTAAAAAAGAACTGTTTAAAGATTTTTGTGCAACTTTTTGTTCTGACCAGCAACAACATTTTGATATTTTTTCATTGATAACTCAGAAGGTATTTTTATAACATTTCTATATTAACATCAAAAACTTTAGAACCGGTATCATAGCCAATCTATGAATAGTTCAGTGACTCAAGTGACTCAAGTCCACTCTAAATGCTCAAGATTAGGTATCCTTTTGCAAAAACAATATTATCCACTCCAACATTGCCACTCCATGCTTGTAATATTTTTAAACATTGGATATCTACTCTGATTAACTATTAGTTAATCAGAGTAGATATTAGAAGAACATACATGGGGTTGCTGTGGCAATTTTACTATTGATGAATCAAATAAGCCGACTTTAATGGGATTCATGAGCACTGGTTATTAGATATGAGAGCTGCTTATTAGATAACATTGGATCAAGTGTGCAAAAAAAAGACCCTATCACAAGAACAATTAATTTAACAAAAATATTCTGATTGAGATTTTGTTCATTTAGAGTTTGTGTGGACGTCCAAAAGCCCTAAGACTGCTGTTGGGCAACACCATATTCAATGTGATGTCAGCCAGATCAGACACTATAGAAGTGTGAAGGGAAGAGCAGATGAACTTTGTCAGCACAGAGAGTAATTAGACACTCTCAGAGGGCAGGACTATGACGAGGAAGGAGGGATAGGGTGTGATAGGGAATGGACTAGTCAAATTTTCTAGCGAATTCAACTGCATATTGCAAGTGAATAAAAAATAATTTTCTAGAATAGGAAGAACATTGTTTGATTTTTCTGTGATTTTACCAGATTTTTTATAAATGGTGACAAGGTCTCTTTTAACAAATTCTCGACTTTCAGCCATAAAAAGTGCTTATGGTCATATGGGTTATTGTGAAATTTATGTGTAGTAAGCCGACTGAAGTTGTCACTTCAAACAGACAAGTGTGTGCAGGTACATATTAAAAAGATAAAATCTTTCCTAAACATAATTGGACATTTGAAGTGAACAAAAGTTCACTTCACTTCAATTTATTAGTGCAATGCCTCAGTTATTTTTAGAATTTTAATTTATATTATTCTAAAACCTGACAACCAGCTGATTGGAATACTTTGTAGAACTCACGAGGAGTCTGGCACTTAAAAGCCCAATTAAAGTCACAGAAATAGATCTTCAAATAGATAGACATTATCATAACCACCTTCATTTTTATAGTGTTACCCCACTTCCTATTACAGCTGTTGAACAGCATGTCTAGATATGACTGTAGTTCAAAATAAACCACAGTTTCACCATGCTGCCCAGTCAGTTTCAGTCTAATGGACCTAGTCCTACAAAATTCCTAACTTCCTAAGCACATCAAGTCTGGGTATGTACACTTGAGGATGTAGCTATGACTCAAAAAGTGCAAATAATTCTAAGTGTAAATCAGTAAACAATTATAACATACTATAAAGGGCCATCAAAAGTGTAAAACTTCCACTGGGATTAAAAGCTTTCTTCACCATACTGAATATTTAATTCATATCAAATGGATAGAGCTTTAATTAAAGTAGTATTTCCCCTTCAATAAAATGTAATGCAAAATTAAATAGTAGTTTGATATTTTAATGGCTTTAGAGAGTCAAATATGACAACAGAAACCATATATAAAAATAAAAATTACTCTGGTTAGGTTTACGGTAGACTTGGCTTATAATATCCACAACTATATATATCAGATAACAATTTCATATCTAAATACTATTACCTAGGAAACCCCCTGCTGTAAGGAGTTATTTCGTACCTCTCTAACTAGATGGAAATTCAAATATACATGCTTACACACCAAGGGAAAGGGATATTGAAGTTTTGCTTCATTATCTTATCTGTGCAGTGTTTAAGAACTTCAAGTACAGCAAAACTCAAAACTGTGCCATGGGAGCCTTTGGTTATAAAGCAGTGATGTCCCTCTGAAGAATCTGATGTTGATTCTTTTTAACAGTGAACTGAAAATACAACTTTCAACCATTCTGATCTTTATCAGCTGGAGAGCTCTTCAGATTCTATTCAGGCGATGTTCTCCAGAAATATTATTATTATTATACAGGATTTCTATAGCACCAACAGTTTGCTCAGCACTTTACAATATAACGGGAGACAATACAACAACAATACAGTTCAATACAAGAGGGCTAGAAGGGCCCTGCTCCTTGGAGCTTACAATCTAAGAGATGAATACTAAAAGCCATACGGGCCCTTTGCAGTCATCATAGAATACATGCAACAAAAGCTGACTGAACCTTCAAAATATATTGGGGGGAATTCAACAAAGCTGCTGAGCCACTTTTATGGCATTAATCCTTCTTGTTACTGTATTGCACCATATTTATGAAGTATTTTGTAAAACTTTTGATTCTGACAGCGACTTGTGTACCAAATTCAGGTAGTTCTAAAGTGTGTCACTTTTGCATGCACCAAATTCAAAATAAAATATCAAAGTTTGTATCTTATGAAAGTGGAGCTAATTTATGACCAACTTTTGTCAGACAGTGAGAACCTGACGCAGACAGATTTTATTAAAGTGTCTCACGTGCCGTCTAAAAGTGACACAGCGAGCACCAAATTCAAGAACAAGTTCTAGACAGGTTCATGAATTTGGCGCATATTGCACCACTTTTAGAACGCATTGGAGACAATTTCACAAAATCTGTCTACACCAGTTTTTATGAATTCCAGAGATTATGTTATCTCATATGCAACATAATGTAAGAGATACCTTCATGTATCAAATGTTTTCTCTATTTGATGTTGGGTTACTCCAATAGTACCCCAGGGTTAACTCTGCCACTGGCTTTTGTTTCTCTTCTGCTAGATCAGATCCCCGATAGGCTTGAGATAATGAGAATCAACAGACACAGCAGTGTGATTTATCAACTCAATATTTTATCTGTTGCATTAGATAACTATAAAGTAAACATAGGTGATGGCTTATGTAGTAGACAATCACAGGTTAACAGTTTGCATATGTAGTGAGAATGACACTAGTTGATAGTAAAATAGTTCAATGACAAGTGACCCTAATCATCTTACTGTTGTTAGATCAGTAAAAAGCTGGTTTCTGACTAGTTACTACACGTTTTACTGCTTTTACAATATGCATTTGTTATTTGAAATCCTGAAGAATGAGCATTACCAGTCAATAGATTTATATTTCCTGATTAGTCCATGGTGACCTTACCTAAGCATTTGACTATACTCCAAAACATTTGGGAATAGCCAAAGACATCAACCCTTAAGCCCAGCAAACTAAGTAAAACTAAATAAGGTTTTAAATATCAATATATCATACGTAAGCCTGAAATATTATAATAATTTATTACTGAGGATAATGTCACATTAGAGATCCTGTCACTGGTGGAGATGTGTCAACAGCAGGAAAGCCAAGGAGAGCATTCACCTGCTATTATAACAGCTATCTATTAAGCAACTCATTCACTCCCTTATATCATAACTTGACTACTGTAACTCCCTCCTCACCGGCCTACCTCACCACAGGCTATCCCCACTTCAGTCGATCCTGAATACTGCGGCCAGACTCATTCACCTTACCAACCGCTCCGTATCCGCCACCCCTCTCTGCCAATCCCTCCACTAGCTTCCGATTGCCCAACGGATCAAATTCAAAATGCTAACACTGACGTACAAAGCTGTCCATAATACTGCCCCAAACTACATCACTGACCTAATATCCAAATACAACCCAAAACACCCTCTCCGCTCCTCACAAGACCTCCTTCTCTCTAGTTCCCTGGTTTCCTCCTCCCATGCCCGCCTCCAGGACTTCTCCAGGGCTTCCCCATCCTCTGGAACTCCCTACCCCAATCCATCAGACTTTCACCTACTCTCCTCTCCTTTAGGTGCACCCTGAAAACCCACCTCTTCAGGGAAGCCTACCCCGCCCTCAGCTAATTGCCTATCTCCTCCACTCTTCCTACCACTCCATCCCCCACAGCTATTTCCTCATGTACCACTATCCCCTCCCTCCTAGATTGTAAGTTCCAAGGAGCAGGGCCCTTGAACCCCTCATGTATCGCATTGTATTGTTATTGTACTGTCTCGTGTTTAGTCTCCCATTGTAATGTACAGCGCTGAGCGAACTGTTGGCGCTATACAAATACTGTGTAGTAATAATAATAATTATGGCAGTGTACTTTAGCTGCCCAAAACTATGCAGAATCTTTCTTACCAGCAAGGGAGTAATGGCAAAGTGATGTCTCACTGGCTTGGCCAACGAGGGAGCAACCCTGTAAGGGCAGGTGAATTTTCTCTCTGCTTGCTTAGCAATCCTTTTCTTAGTGAGTGCTACCATGCAAAGTATCAGTTCAGTGTTATTGCCCTTGCTGTTTAAATTCTTGTCTTAACCTAGTCGTGTTTAGTTCTATGTGGCCCTAGTAAACTAAACAAAATAGACAGTTTATTCAGTTTCAGCTGTTTTGTCAGAGATGTATTTATATACGACTAATCAAAAATGAACAATTAATCTAAAATTAAATAAATATAAACCATTTCTTCTTTCAGTTATTGAGTACTTACATGGTAAACATTTTTTAAAAATTACCTTATTCCATAAAGATCTCTTGTTCTTATGTGTTAATTGATCCTGTATGTGCAGTAATTAGAAACCATCTTGTACTAATCTTTCTTTAGTCAAGTGAAGTTTAAATGGTTACTATGGGTTACTGCATCTAGTGTGAGCCAATGATCATGTAGGGCAAATTAATATTACCAACTGCTACCTTCCCCAACACATTTATTTTCCCTTTGCTTCCCACTGCTCTGAAAAATAGCCATTATGTTCTGTTATTGGGAACATGTAGCTCACTCCCTTCTTAGCAGGTGCTTTTGATTGATTGTGCAGGCATCCTGCGCTGTCACATGAGACAGTGGAGAAAGCCCCCAGCTTTCAAATGGCAAAGTGCAGGTTCACTTGAAGTATTACAACATAATATTATTAATAAATCTTCACTGAATTAATCTGTAAGTGGCAGGGAGTATTTAGTATGCATTACACAAGGAAACACTAACACAGAATTTGGAGAGGTAATGTAATCTCCGATGGTAGAAAAACATAAATATGCTTAGTTTTGCCAATAAATATCTGCATATACAAGTGTGAATTATTCCAGTTCTTTTTGTGGGATTTGATTTTTCTTCAGCATTGCAATTCATGCCACATTAACTAGAAACAGACAATAGCAGATATTATCTTGAATTTACTTGAAATTCAGATTTCAAGTAAATATAGAACAAATTGTTAATGATAACGTTACCTGATGTAAACAGTTTCTAAGATAATAGTGCTAAGGTGTAAGAACCTTGTGGTCCTGTAACTCCTGTAGTCTTCAGATAGGTCCCTGTGTTCCTTTGTAGCCCTCTTACATCTCTTAGTAATCCCTTTGTAGTACACTTAGATCCTAGGTTCAGGCAAATCATGGGTCCTTGCCCCAAGTCAAAAATTAGCCCAGCGCTTTTAAGTGCCAAGCCCCCCATAATTCAACATTCAAATGTAGTAACAGCTCTGGTATTTGATGGTTGAATGAAAGTGACTGGGGCCTGGCCTTCATGTATAATCTAGGTCTATGGTCTGAAGGGCTCCAAATGTATTGATTTGAAGACAAACACAGGCACCACAAGGAACCTCCACATGTATTGTTATGAAGACCAATACAGGCACCACAAGGAACCTGCTTTGTTATCCTAGAAACATTTTAGGCCAAGTCAGGTACTCTTTCAAGGTGTGCTAAAATGTATTTTCAGCAAGTATACATTTTGCCTTATTGTTTAGAGAGACACAGAAAGAGAGAATGATGGGAAAGCCCTCTGGCCACCACTGACATCTTTGCCATGTCTTCTTTCTTGTTTGGCGTCTTTTGGAGGCCTGGCCAGTTATGACATGACTCCAAAACATGTGCACAGTCATTAATTCATTCTGACACCAAGGTATGCTGAGACTGTACATTGAATTGTACAATTTGGTGGAAGAAAAGATTGCATTAGAGTATCTTCCCCAATAAAGCCCACCTGTCAACAATTATTGACTGTAAGGCTAGAATTCCACTTTAAGTAGAAATAATGGTAGTGTCTACCTTGGCTCTACTGGCTAGTCTAAAAAATCTCTACAGCTAATAAATTAACAAGAATATGCAAACCAATAAAAATACGAGCTCACTGAAAACATACTATTCTTTCCCTTTAAAACACCAATACTGGAGTGGATTTATGAAAGGCAAATAGGCAGTTCACTTTGCACTGTTTCCCTTAGCTCAGTAAATGCTGTGAAAATTAAAATTAAAAAAAACGATACCTTTTTTCATGCACATGATTGGATGATGGAAGTCAGAGGAGATTTGCCTCATTGAGGTAAGGGAAAATTCTCTTGCAAAGTGAACAGCCTATTTGCCTTCAATAAATCTGATTACAGATACATTACGTTGATCACATTAATAACTAATTAAAAACAGGAACTTTCCTTTAACATAAGCAGAATAGCTTGATCCTTGCTGTTTGAGGGTTGGCAGTGAGGCACATCAATATATAGGCAGGATGGCATTAGCACTGCTTTAATAAAAGGGATTTACACAACACACTGTGACTAACAGAAAGTATGTGATAAGCCCAAAGGGGTTAAAACTAATTTAATTCACTGCCACTATTTTATACCTGACTTTGAGGCTTAAACCATGTTGCTCTATCTCAGCCTTTCTCTACCAGGGTGCCTTGAAGTTTCTTCAGGGGTGCCTTGGCAAAATGTCTAAAAATTGCCCAAAACTTGTATAAAAGCCAGCGGGTGGAACAAGGCTGCCTTTTAGTTACAACAAAGCCACAAGTTTTCATTGTGCACCATTACCACCTTCTAGCCACTGGTGTCCTGACAACCAATGACATCATCAGTTGATAAGGAGGATGTTGGTTGCTTACACAGCATCCTAGTTTGACCCTCCTTTGCTCCTCTCCATCAGTGCTGGAGTCACATTAGCTCAGTGATGGAGAACGCTCAGGGAGAAGAGAAACACTGAAATACTATTCAGTACCAGTGTGCAAAAGTGTATTGGGGTGCCCTTTTAAAATTATGGACAGTCTAGGGGTGCCTCAAGACTGTCCATAATTTTAAAGGGTGCCTCAGGACTGTCCATAATTTTAAAGGGTGCCTTGACTGAAAAAAAGGTTGAGAAACACTGGTCTATCCTATGCATCTGCCATCTATAGGCTGAATTCACTGTATTATGCAAATATCTGTACAGTAATCTACTGGTCTTTTTACACATTGGATTAAAAAAACAAGAAGATATAAAGTTCTGTAAATCATATAAACTGATAAGATATTAGATATACAGTAGGTTGTTTATTTAAAATTTTCACATTACTGGACATAGTCCATAAGCTAGTTTTGTTTTACCTCTACGTTTTGCCTAATTTATTTCGGTTATTCTCTTTACGATTGTTGAGATAAGACATTGTCCATACAGGAAGCTTATTGTTTCAGCGAGTAGGCCAACTCAAAGACTTGTGATGTGAGAAGAAGCAATAACACACAACCGTTATGTGAAAAGAATTCTAGATCTCTACAGGGATTGAAAACTGGAAACCTTTGATATAATAATATGAAGGGATCCCACTTCCTAGAGTCCAACCCATGGCAGGACCCTATTGCTGTTTACAGCAAGAGAAAGTCTATTTATTGAAAAATGATGATGCTTAAGAGAGATTCCAGGTTTAATCAGCTTGCCTATAAAAAAAATCCCAGTTCTCAGTCCTGGTGAATATGGAAGGGTAAAAACTTTAAGAGAGGAAACCATACAGGGTCACTACAAAGGGGGATGGTGGCAGTTGGATCAGCTAAGTGATTCCTTTTTAACTACAAACAACATGTTTGTGTTATTTAATTTATATACTCTGCTTTAATTTAAATAATCTGTTGAGTGAGCATAATTGTGTTGTTTATCTTGTTTCTGTGTATAATATGTAATTATACATGACAATCTGATTTTATCATTATATATGCATATTCTGCTCAATACTTGGTAATGACTGTGTTTTTCTCTCTCAGTGTCAGTGACCTGCCTAAAGACAACACTAAAGGGTCTATGTGTAATGTACAGTGAATATCTCTAATTGCTTTTGGTAATACATTGCAGTAATACTGCATATTGCGGCCTGCTGATTCATAAAAAGCAGGCCATCATATGCAATATGGTATCTTACCAGGTTCTCTCTGCTTAAAGCAGAACTAAACTCCACAAATGACTCACCTCACCTGTGACAGTCACATACCTCACTGGCTGCTGTCATCTCGAGGCTACTTCTGAGTGCCAGTTATTTGGCCTCTTAATTGGTCAGTGGGGGTGATATCATCCTATACATATGAACAGGATTCAGTCACTCTGGCACAGCCAGAGTGTTCCAGCCCAAGTAGTAAGTCAGTCAAATGGACTAAGTGTTTAAGACAAACATAAATCTATACTCAGACAAAAAAAAAATAGGACAGGCTTAATAGACCACTTGCTTTTTTTTCTGCCGTCACTCATGTTTCTATGTGCCCTTAATGCACACTGAGCTGTGCATGCAAAGATCAGTGTACATTCACTAGCAGAGATTGCAAGCCAGTTGATAGGTGTGTCAGAGATAGCATGTCTCATCTGCAAATAAAGAGCTGTGTGCTTAGAGTTTTTAAAGCGGTTCTAAAGGCGTTTTTTACCTGCTCTGTGGATTGAGTCCCTCTTGTTTAGCAGTCCCCCACCAGTGCTGTCCACATCTTCCTTCTGCCCCCATAGCCAGCTGTGTGCTGAGGGGGCACTTGCACAGGCATGTTCATGAGGCGGGCTGTGTGTTTCTATAGACATGCACCATGGCTTGGCCACGCTTCCCACTCCCTCTTCACAGGATTTGACTAACAGCAGCAATAGGCAATGGCTTCTGCTGCTGTCAGTGAAGCTCGTAAAACCAGGAGGAAAGGAGAGTGGTGCTGCCAATGGGGACAGCGCTGGATTGTGAGAAGTGTTAGTTAGTGGTTTGGGGGGGACCGCCAGAACAAGTAGTAGGACATTTTTTACCTTAAGTGCATTAAGGTACAAAATCATTTGTCTTCAGAGCCACTTTAAAATGTCAAGTTTAGTTACTACTTAAATTACTGTCAAAGTCCCCTAACTGAGCACATTTTTTTTTTACAATCTCCATTTATTAGCATTTTTCTGGCTGCAGGGTACCAAGGGCAAGGGTTGATTTACCAAAACTGGAGAGTGCAAAATCTGGTGCAGCTCTGCATAGAAACCAATCAGCTTCCAGTTTTTTTGTCAAAGCTTAACTGAACAAGCTGAATTTAGAAGCTGATTGGTTTCTATGCTCCAGATTTTAAATCTCTTCCTCTCTTTTTCTGATGTGTACTATCATAAACTTCATAGTTAGGATATATATTGGTAACTGCAGAGTTTGTGTGCACAGCCACAGAATTATGCAGAATTTAATACCAAACTGTATGCATACATAATTTTCATCCCTTGTTATTATAATTGATCAAAGTACATATTCAGTTACCATATGAACCAATGAGCATTTCTTCTAAGTGCAGCTTAGATCCTTATCTGTCTGCATATCTCAAGAGACACCATGCCATGGGGTATTTGTGCATGTAGCCCTGCGTTTGGTGTTGTTTTCCATTTTCAAACATACACTCACTTTCCAGTGTGGGCTAAACACGTTAGCACAGGTATTACATTTGGTGGATTTGTACAGTATATGCTATCATTAGGGCTAAAATAATCATACAAAATGTCAGGTAAATGTGAAATATTGCATATTAATATTTTTCATTTTCTTTTGAGCCAGCAGGTGGAGCTTCAGGATTCTTTTCTCATTTTCCAGGCTCTAACTTTGCTGTAAAACCTGTTGTTTATGCACCCAAATGAATGGTCCTTCAGTGGCTCATCCCTTATGCAAAATTTCCATCTGATGTTTCATTCAAGGGGATATAAAAGGCAGAAGGCATCTGCAGTGTTATCTCTTTAGTTAGCCCATAGTGCTCCATAAATACTTTGTCATGTAATAAGTGTTTATTTTTAATACAAATATTGTTTACATATAGTTAAAAAACAGAGAAAAGATACAAACTGACTCTTCAGTTGGTCATCCCTTATGCAAAAATTTCAGTCTGATGTTTCATTCAAAGGGTAATTAAAAGGCAAGCTGCTTCTGCAGTGTTGTCTTTTTAGTTACCCCATAGTGCTCCAAGAATACTTTATCATGTAATAAGTGTTTATTTTTATCACAAAATTGTATACATATAGTTTAAGAAAAGAGAAAACAAGATATAAACATATTTTATAAAATGTGTAAACTAAAAAAATTACCCAATACCATTACATTTCATTTTCCCTTAAAAGCTGATGGCTTAGTATCCCCTTAATGTCTTTATCTGTGATGTTACTTCATGCCTGTTGCCTTAGACAAAGTGAAAAAGAGATGTTAAATTATGATGCCAGCATTGCCCCTTGCTAAGAGGGCACCTCAGTGGGAGTAAATTACTCAATTACACAAGCACTATTCAAAAATATCAGCAACAGCATCTGTTAAGTAGAAAAGTGTCACAAAGAAGATTCACAAGGTTCAATGTCATAACACTACATGATGAACCATCAGTGCTAATAACACTAGAATATTCAGCAGGTTATCTCATTAGTTCAAGACATTTCTGATTTTCTTTTGTATGTTTCAGATGCTTTAAATGTTGTTTTGGTGGTGAATGACAGATGATTGTACACAATACGTTATTAAAATGTAAATTAAATGTAATTATTTCTATGTTTCATCTAAAGCAACTGAGCTTATTGTTTTGTGAATTTTTTTTCCTTTGAAATTCAGACATGGAAAGCAAGCGTAATGCATACATTATGCTGAAAGAATAGACTATGAGGAATATTTAAATAAAACATGCATGTTCAGAAAGGACAAAAAGCTTCTGCGCTAGATACATTCTAATTCATTGCCTACCATTTGTATCATTTAAAAATAAACCACTGAATGTTTCAATTGTCAAAAAGAAATTTATGATTAAAGTTTTACTCTAAGAATAATTTTTTCAATAAAATAAAAACAATGGGATGGCGGTGTTGTGGTGTTGTGATGTGAACACATTCCCAAATTACTGTGCTTGTGTATGAGAGATTAGACTGTAACAAGATGATGATTTTGTAGAACAAAAAGTTGATTCTGTTTGAATTACAAATGAAGAGAACTTTCAGTTCTGTTTATAAGAAGATAAGCAAATCGGGTTCAGCTTGTTTTTTTTGTTTTTTTTTGGCAAGTGGTTTAATGTATTATTTATAAGTAGTTCAAACAGAAGAAAGAAAAACTATTAGTATTATAAAATGTGTAGCATAAAATCGTTTATATATACAGGTTTTCTTTTGTACTGTTTCTACTGCATATTTACAATCATCTTATAATTTCCCAAATAATTGCCCACATTGCAGGGCCTCTGACTCCTCCAAACAGAACCACAGAACCTTTTCTTTTCACAAAAGGTGCCACATGCTTATCCATAGGTATCAACTCTTTAAATCTGACTGGTACAAATGGCACTCTTAATTATTTATATATATATATATATATATATATATATATTGTGGGAACTCGCTTCAAGGTGGTAGAGCCTTTTAAACGCACACAGCTACTCGCTTTCTTTAAGGGCCTTTTTAGCCCACTTTTATTTACAAGAAAGTTCAAATAAACAAGAATTCTTCCCACGCAGGGGTATCCATCATCAAGCAAATTAATAGTATTCAGCCTCCTGGCTTGCAAGCAGTTTTAAGTCTGCCTCCTGCAGACTCTTCCCAAAAGGTTCTTTTGCAACCCAGCGAACCTTTAGCACACAGCTATTCTATAGCAGCCCCTTGCTGCTTTTGGCTTCCACCTCTCCTAGGTGTAGCCCACCTGACTCCACGGCAGAAACCTCCTGTCTGCCGGGGTGGAGCCCGCCTGACTCCTAACTGCTGGGGTGGAGCCCAGAACTATGGTCAGGACTCTATAAAAAGGCCTGCACACACCTGTGCAATCACTGTGCTGGGGGTTCTCAAAACCCGGACCCCGGATTGGAGATTTCATCCCTCCCAGATCTCTTCGAAATCTCCAGGCTCCAGATCCCAAAACAAACTTAATAAATAAATGAGGAAACCGAAAAGTCAGTTTCCTCTGCAATACATTAACTCTCTGGAGCCCCTTAACCTGCCTGGTTGAGAATCCAGGGTTTTCAACTGGAGTTTGACCGTGGCAGGACACCGCACTGCCACAATATATACAGACACACACACACTATATTTCCAAAAGTATTGGGACACCCCTCCAAATCATTGGATTCGTGTGCTAAAATCATCTTCATGGCCACAGGTGTATAAAATCAAGCACCTAGGCATGCAGACTGCTTCTACAAACATTTGTGAAAGAATGGGTCGCTTTCAGGAGCACAGCGAATTCAAGCGTGGTGCCGTGATAGGTTGTCACCTGTGCAATAGGTCCATCCATGAAATTTCCTTGCTACTAAATATTCCACGGTCAACTGTTAGTGGTATTATAACAAAGTGGAAGCAATTGGGAACAACAGCAACTCAAAGATGGCCACGTAAAATGACAAAGCGCAGAAGTCGCCATCTGTCTGCAAAGTCAATAGCTAAATAAATCCAAACTTCTTGCGGCCTTCAGATTAGCAAAACAGTGCATGGAGAGCTCCATAGAATGGGTTTTAATGGCCGAGCAGCTGCATCTAAGCCTTACATCACCAAGTGCAATGCAAAGCGGCGGATTCAGTGGTATAAAGCATGCTGCCACTGGACTCTAGAGAAGTGGAGATGTGTTCTCTGGAGTGATGAATCACGCTTCTCTGTCTGACAATTCGATGGACGTGTCTGAGTTTGGCATTTTCCAGGAGAACAGTACTTACTGGCATTGTGCCAAGTGTAAAGGTTGGTGGAGGGGGGATTATAGTGTGGCATTGTTTTTCAGGGGTTGGGCTTGGCCCTTAGTGCCAGTGAGGAGTACTCTTAAGGCATCAGAATACCAAGACATTTTGGACAATGTCATGCACAGAGTCCTGACCTCAACCCAATAGAACACCTTTGAGATGAATTAGAGTGGAGACTGCGAGCCAGGCCTTCTCATCCAACATCAGTGCCTGGCCTCACAAATGCGCTTCTAGAAGAATGGTCAAACATTCCCATAGATACACTCCTAAACCTTGTGGACAGCCTTCCTAGAAGATAGTAAGCTGTTATTGCTGCAAAAGTTTGGTCAACTCAATATTGAACCCTATGGACTAAGACTGGGTTGCCATTAAAGTTCATGTGCGCGTAAAAGCAGGTATCCAAATACTTTTGGCAATATAGTGTGTGTGTGTATATTTATATATATAGAAAAAAGAAAATTGGATTGCTGCACATAAAAAACTTTTATTGTTGAAAAATCACCATACAAAAGAGTGATCCAAAAAAATGGACAAAGCCATACATCATAGTGTTCAACAAACAGTTTTGGGCTATTATGTTAATGCCCTTCTTCAGATCAGAACACATATTGAAATACAAAATGCTACTTTGATCAATATATACATACATCATAATTGGAATCAATTATATAATTAACCACAACTTGAATGCACATCAGATGAACATCTTCTAATTAATGTAGTGGTTTAAGAGTGAAAATTCTGTCAGGAAGAATCTTCCCCATATTAAAGATGTGGAATGTAGACATAAATACTTATATTATAAAAAGCACATGTATAGATTAAGGAAAAACCAAGAAAAAACATTAAAAAGTGCATATGTATATATATATATATATATATATATATATATATATATATATAAATACATATATATACACACATGTATATACAAAAGCCAAATAATAAAAAATAAAAAAAAACTCAAAATAATTTTTTTAAAGAAATAAATACTGATCAAAATCTGAATGTAACCCTTTATGGCTTAATGTACCCAAACGATGGATCCATTGAACCTCTTGTTGTCTAAATTGTAATTCTCTGTTACCTCCATGTCTGTTTCTAGAATTCCATCAATGACCATAAATCTGAGTTGAGAAAACATATGACCTTTTTCTACAAAAGGTGGTTTATATTGATCTGATCTTACTAACCTATCATGTAAAGTCCTTCTCCGGCGATAAGAAGGTAACAGAGGGAGATTAAATTCTGGTATAGAGGGATAATTAGTACTCAAAATTGGCCTATGTTTTTTAATTATACTTAAAACCCAATTTGAATAAGGATGAAACTGAGAGATGAAAGGCAGTCTGCAGGAATTAAGTCATCTGTTTTTCTGCCAGGACAATGTATCCCTTTCTTTTTTAACTATATCAGTGGGATAACCCCATACACAGAGCCTGTCTTCCATCTCACTGAGTCTAATCTTTCTAACCTGTGGGTCACTGACAATCCTAGAAACACGGGTTAATTGACTACGGGGTATAGATTTAAAAACCCCAGGTGGATGAAAACTAGAAAATAACAACAACTGGTTATGATCTGTAGGCCTAATGTATAAATCACTAGCAATATGCTCATTACATGTTCTCAAAAGAGTATCCAAAAAATAAATTTCTGTTGTGCTCATTGACATATTAAACTTAGGTCCTGGTATTAAACAATTCAAATAAGTATTAAACAAGGATAAGGATTCTAAGTCATCCGTCCATATTGCAAAGACATCATTGATAAATCTAACATAACATAAACAATATCTTGTAAAAAAATCACAATGATATATAAACGCATTCTCTACCATGTCCATAAATGCATTTGCATATGGAGCAGAAACATTAGAACCCCTTGCTGCCCCAATGAGCTGTAAATGATAATTCTCCTTGAATAAAAAGAAATTATCCTCCAAAACAACTGTCAAAAGTTGTAATAGGAAGGAAATCTGCAAAGAATCATAACTTTTTGAATGAAACAACAAATGTCTGCAGGCTTCTATTCCCAATTCATCTGGGATTGCTGTATATAAATTTGCTACATCCCAAGTGACCAATATGGAATCAGGGGGTAAAGTAAGATATTGGATTTTATTTAAAAAATAAAAAACCTTATCCTCGGGGGCGTGGCTTAGCTGTGGCGGCGTGAGGGCGTTCCAAGGCTGAGCTCTGTACTGAGATGGGGGTTATCTTTGCATTCCACTGCTTGCACTAGCCCCATTCACCCATGCCGAAACTAGGTAAACCCCTGGACACATCTGGCATGCCCACTCAACAATATATCACCTGCTTGATAAATAAATAATGCAGCGCTGAAAATTCATAAAGTGACTGATGCATCAAGTGTGAGTGCTAAATTGCGCTAAAGTGATAACAATATAAATCAAGTGTACCGTCATGAGCTGACGTAATAAATAGTGACTTATAAAACCATCGTGACTTCAGTGTATAATTACAGAAATTGTTGACATAATCAATAAAATATGGAAAAAACATATAACAGTCCACATAAACATATAACAACTCACCAGAAGCGCAATATTATTGCGCACGTGTATATATTATCCTCTGTGGTCATCTGGGTTCAGGCAAGGAATTGGAGTCATCGGGCACACATACAAGGCATAACTCCAGATCTCACTCACAGGACCCTCTCAGTATACAGGAACAGCTCCTCAATACTTCTTCACCTCCGGACAAAATAGCTCAAAAGAGGATGTTTCCACCTTAAAAGGCTCGTTAAGCACAAGCCACAAAACAATAAAGTGCTGATAGTATAGTATTTTATTGGTATGAAAAAGATGAATCCTCAAACAGCTGTCAGCACAACTTTGTGGGCAGAAGGTTACTTTAGTTTGTATCTACCTACTGAAGATCCTCTCTCCTCCCTGGCATCTTATCTTTCTTTGATGGATCAGCCCTCATGATAGGGACTCTACTTTCTACTCCCATAATCATAAAACATATTCCAGGATAGACTATGTGTTTGCCAAGCAAGATGCGCTTCCGTTTGTCTCCTCCACGTCCACTGGCTCTATTACAATATTAGATCATGCTTCGACTCATAGTACACTAGAAATGGGAGAGCAGATTCATCGACCCTGGCATTGGAAGCTGAATGAATCACTATTGCATGATCCGACTTATCAAGGGCGAATTGTGGAATCTCTTGACTCCTTTTTTAGGACCAATTCCACTTAGGAGGTTTCCCCATTCTGTCTCTGGGAGGCTCATAAATGCATTCTCTTTTGAGTTCTCATAAGTGTGGGTACCAATAGAAAAAGAACCCTCGCTTCTCAGGTGGAATCTCTGTTGTCTAAAATATGAGCCCTGGAGCACATCCACAAGAAATCTCAAGCCCAGCGGGTTGAAGAACAGCTACAGACATTGAGAGATAGTTTGAATTCCCTTCTTTCTGATCAGGCTAAGGTGAAACTCGCTCGGGTGCGTCGGTCCTTTTCCTAATATGGCAATAAACCAAGTAGACTGTTAACTAACGCGCTTAGATCTGCCAGAGCCAAAATGTATATTTAGAAGATAAAATCCAGTGGGGACGTCTTGCTTTCATCCTCATCGGAGATTGCCATGGCATTTCGAGACTATTATACTTCCCTGAATAATCCACAGGATGGCACTATCCCACCTTCACAGAGGGGGCAACAGGAGGCTGCTAAAGACTATTTGCAAGCCTCAAAGATGCCTACCCTGACGGAGGAGGACATTGCTGTAGCAAACTTGCTCATCAGAGTTGGACGCAGAGCTCCCCTTTTTCTTTTCTTTTTATTTGAGGTATTCCTCGATCATTCACTCCCTACCCCCTCCCTTCCTGAGTGACAGATGGTGGGGGGTCAACCACAGGGTAAAGCATCCCTAGTCCCGGTGCCAGGCCGTCTGCGGAAGTGTAACCTTTCTCACTTAAAAGCACTGATCAAAAGTGTCGAAAGACAGCTCTCCCCGGACTTGAAAGAAAATTGAACATTCCTCAAGCCCAGCTTCCCCGGATGTTTCATGTCATGGATTATGACAGATGTGGGTTCGAATTCAGAGTTCTCCTGACCCCTCCCAACACAGCATAGTCAGAGCAACCCCCCCCCTTTCAGAGGGATTTTTAAAAAGGGACAGGCTGCAAGCCTAATTGTCAGGAATGGACTTGCCAGTAATGGTGGGACTCACCTGCCTTGTGGGCTGCAGTACCAGGGCTGGCCTGCGGGTGCTCCCGGCAATCAGAGACTCAACCCTGCAGCCAGCCAAACACCTGAAGCTGATCATGCAGGTGTATTTAAGGGATGGCCAGACCTGCAGTCTCTGCCTTGGTGTGTGTTTTTCCTGGGCCCTGTATCTTGTTACCTGCATCCCTGTTCCTGTTCCTGTTCCTGTCCCTGTCTGACTGATTCGTTGCTGACCCTGCCTGATCCGGACCTCTGCTGACTTCTCCTGTTTCATCCCTGGCTTGTGACCCCGACCATTCTCTGCCTGACCCCCCTGTACCTACCTGCCCGATTGTTATTGACCCGGCCTGCCTGACGACGTTTGCATTGTATGTACTGTTATCTGTGGGTGGTTTGGTTTGGTTCGTTTGCACTGCGTTATGTTTTAGTATTGCACTGCGTTTATGTTTGTATTGTTAGTCTTTAATAAATTATATTGTTTATAACTTATCTGAAGCCTGCGTTTCCCTGCGTCAGTCACATACCTCTGGTCACACCCCGGAGCCCTGACACTAATAGAGTAGTTTACACACATCTCCTGAGTGTAACATTGTAACAGAGGAGATCAAAGACTCTTCCTGCTCTGCACTTGGATCTGCTTACAAACCAAGGCATATTGGCAAGTAACTTAACTCTTTAATTTCCTTCCTATTATCTCTTTGCTGTACCTTTATATGCATATATATATATATATATATATAGTTACATTTTCTTTGTAAATATTTTATTGCACCTGTTTGACTCTTTTAGTAATAAATCTTTCTTTCTGAAAGTGTTAAACTGTTTCTAAGCGCTTACTTGCAATTCACGAATTCCTGACTTTGAAGAGACGCTACTGTGTTTGTTTAATCCTCTGCCCAATCGGCCTGCGGTGACCATATTGGAAAGGCGACTTTTCAATCATTATAGCGTATATTTGATAACGGGAGTTTCCCAGTCTCCGACAAAAGTGGTGGTGGCAGTAGAGGGGTAGTTGCGTAATTAACCCGACCCAGTAACAAGCGCATTTAGGCTGCAGGCACCGATTGTGGCCCATTAGCTGGACAATCGCTGTGCAGGGTGCAGCTGGGTGTGGCCTTGTTACGCGTGTCACACCGTGGTTTTAGATCAGCCGGTCCTTCGGTCACGAGTTTGATGAGAAGGTCTGGGGTCTGACGCCGCGGGCGGGATGTATTACTGTTAGTCGCAGTCGTGCAATTGTCGCATGTTGGTGGCGGTGACCGTGCGATCGTGACAATTGCATACATGGATGTCCCAATATCTGCAGATGACTTCATGAGGGCGCTTGCTTTTATGAAGCATCTAGGCTATCGAGGAACCTTCCTTAGTTGATTCACCCTGACCAGTCTGGCTTCACTCCAGATAGAGATTGCAGAGACAATATGCAACGGGTCTTATTCCCTCTCAACGCAGGCCCCCTTAGTGCTCTTCTCTGCAGATGCGGAGAAGGCTTTTAACAGGGTCTCCTGGATGTTTCTGAAGACTACTATGGAACATATTGGTGTAGGAAGGGGTATGCTGCATTGGATTTCTGCTCTCTACTCCACCCCCTCAGTGCAGGTTGGGGTCAGGATGCCCAAAGTTAGGGGAGGGGCGGGTTTCCCGGGTGGGTTTCCTGGACCCAGTGAAGTATCATGAGGCTGCACATCTTGCTAGGGTGGTGGATTGGTGAGTGACACACAAAGCAAAATTTTGGATACATCTAGAACAGTCCGCGGTTGAACTACCCTTGGCTGGTCTCCCCTGGCACCCTTGGTCCTCTCTGCCTTTGTCTACCAAACAACACTCACTGATAGGGGAAACACTTCGAATAACCAGGAATGTTTTTGAAGTTACTAATTTTTCCCTGGGTCCAAGTCCATTAATGCCTGTTATAGGGGCGTCGGGATTCCTGTCTGGTCTCTTAAACCCCCATTTTCAGGCACTCTTTCGGGATAGCTGTTTCCACTTGATTAATTTCTCCAGGAACGATCGTCTTATGTCGCCTGAGGAGTTGACAGTGGCCTTCTCTGCCAGTCTGGATTTTCTGAGGGGAGCACAACTAGGAGCATTCTTATACTCTTTCCCAATGGAGCTGACTACCCTGAAGAAGTTGTCCGAATTTGAAAATCTCTGTATGACTGGTGAACCCTTGCGGTATTCCCTCTCTCATTTCTACACTTCCTTGATAGCATCTGAAGCTTTGCCTGAACTACTGTTTCTACAGCTTTGGGAAAGGAATCTGAATATTACCTTTTCTCAGAAACAGACAGGCAGGATTTTATATTTTGCCCACAAGGCTTCCCTGGCTAGTAGGTTCCAGGAGGGGGGACACAAGCTCCTTACTATATGGTACAGGATGCCAGAGGTACTTCATCGTATGTTCCCCCAGGTCCCGAACCTCTGATGGCGATGTTAGGCTCCTGAAGGATCCTTGCTTCATATTTTTTGGGAGTGCCCCAAACTGAGGGATTTTTGGACTATGGTGGAACAGATGGTGCACACATTGACGGGGGTGATTCTTGAAGGAAATCCAGCAGCCTTTCTTCTTCACGACACACCTATGTCAAACAAAAGATGCAAGCATTCTCTCTTGAAACACCTTCTTGATGCGGCAAAAGCCTGCATCCCGGCATTGTGGAAGAATCCATTACCTCCTACAAAGACAAATTGGCTGGCTTGCATTAATGAGATTCAGGAAATGGAGAGCATGACTATGTTGCTCAAGGAGCAGGGTGATAGATATTGGAAGACCTGGACCCCATATTTTTTCTATAATGATCAAACCATGCTGGCTTCCCAGTCTTGCATTACCTATTAGGGAGGAGCAACTCTTCACATTCTCCGGTAGTCTGGGGCGATCGCTTGTGTGAGTGTCCAGGAGTTTGGGTGGAGGGGTGGGTTTCTCCTCCCCCCCTTCTCCATTGTATTCCCTCCCTTTACCACCCTTTTTTTTCTCTCTCTTTCTTCTCTCTTTCCATTATTCTACTGGGGTTAAACATTTTATTACTGTTTTTGGTAAAAGTACAAAATGTAAGAAAGCAGTGGTGTTTTTTGGGGATGTGGATGGCATGGTTCATCTCTACCTGATCTAGATGTTGTTTGTATCAACGATTTTCTTCATGGGATCTGTACAGTCTGTGTGCTGGGGATGGCCTGTGCTATACCACACTCTGTCTTTATGTTTTTGGTCTTTCTGTATGATTTGTTATGCCATTTCTTCAAAATAAAGAATTAAAAAAAAAAGAATCCTTATCCTTGTTTAAAAGTTATTTGAATTGTTTAAAACCAGGACCTACGTTTAATAGGTCAATGAGCAAAATTTTAATATTTTTTTTGGATACTCTTTTGAGAACATGTAGTGAGCATATTGTTATTGATTTATACATTAAGCCTACAGATCATAACCAGTTGTTCTTATTTTCTAGTTTTCATCCCCCTGGGGTTTTTAAATCTATACCCCGTAGTCAATTAACCCGTGTCTCTAGGATTGTCAGTGACCCACAGGTTAGGGAGATTAGACTCAATGAGATGGAAGACAAGCTCTATGTATGGGGTTATCCCCCTGATATAGTTAAAAAATAAAGGGATACTTTCTCCAGATAGAAAACCAGATGGCTTAATTCCTGCAGACTGCCTTTCATCTCTCAGTTTCATCCTTATTCAAATTTTTAAATATTAAAAAACATTGGTCAATTTTGAGTACTAATTATCCCTCTATACCAGAATTTAATCTCCCTCCTTATCGCCGGGGAAGAACATTACATGATAGGTTAGTATGATCAGATCTATATAATCCACTTTTATTTCCTTTAACCTTTTTGGGTCCTCGTCACAATATGATAAAGGGAAAATCTTTCTCTCATCCTCATTTAGGTTACAGTATATCCATCAAGGAACACTATACCTGTCAGTCATCATTTGTGATATATATGATAAAATGTCCATGTGGTTTGTTATATATTGTGAGACCACCCAAAAGGTAAAGGATAGAATAGCTAGACATAAATACTCTATTAGAAATAAACTCACAAAGTTGCTGCTAGCGAGACATTTTGAACAAAAAGGTCATACAGTTTCTCAACTCAGATTTATGGTCATTGATGGAATTCCTAGAAACAGACGTGGAGGTAATAGTGAATTACAACTTAGACAATGGGAGGTTAAGTGGATCCATCATTTGGATACAATAACCCCTAAAGGGTTAAATTCGGATTTTGATCTGTACTTATTTCTTTAAAAAAATTATTTTGAGTTTTTTTATTTTTATTCTTGGCTTTTGTATATACATATGTACTTTTTAATGTTTTATCTTGTTTTTTTTTAATGTATACATGTGCTTTTTATGATAGGTATTTACAGCATGTCTACATTCCACATCTTTAATGGGGAAGTTTCTTCCTGACAGAATTTTCACTGTTAAACCACCACATTTATTAGAAGATGTTCATCTGATGTGCATTCAATTTGTGGTTAATTATATAATTGATTCCAATTATGATGTATGTATATATTGATCAAAGTAGCATTTTGTATTTCAATATGTGTTCTAATCTGAAGAAAGGCGTTAACATAATAGCCCAAAATTGTTTGTTGAACACTATGATGTATGGCTTTGTCCATTTTTTTGGATCACTCTTTTGTATGGTGATTTTTCAACAATAAAAGTTTTTTATGTGCAGCAATCCAATTTTCTTTTTTCTATATATGGCCTTTGGGAGGACCTGATTGCTATGCACTGTGATTGATCACCGTTGTGTACTCCAAATATATATATATATATATATATATATATATATATATATCATCTCACATATTATATGGATTCATTACACACAGAGTGATATATTTCAAGCATTTATTTCTTTTAATTTTGATGATTATGGCTAACAGCTAGTGAAAACCCACAATTTAGTAACTTAGACCATTACATAAGACCAATAAAAAAAGGATTTTTAATACAGAAATGTTGGCTTGCTGAAAAGTATGTCCATGTACAGTATAGTATGCACTCAATACTTGGTTGGGGCTCCTTTTGCATGTATTGCTGCATCAATGCGGTGTGGCATGGAGGCGATCAGGCTGTGGCACTACTGAGGTGTTATGGACACCCAGGTTGCTTTGATAGTGGCCTTCAGTTCATCTGCATTGTTGGGTCTGGTGTCTCATCTTCTTCTTGACAATACCCCACAGATTCTTTATGGGGTTTAGGTCAAGTAAGTTTGCTGGCCAATCAAGCACAGTGATACCATGATCATTAAACCAGGTACTGGTACTTTTGGCAGTGTGGGCAAATCGTACTGGAAAATGAAATCAGCATCTCCATAAAGCTGGTCAGCAGAGGGAAGCATGAGGTGCTCTAGAATTTCCTGGTAGAGGGCCACGCTGACTTTGGACTTGATAAAACACAGTGGACCAACACCAGCGGATGACATGGCTCCCCAAATAATCACTGACTGTGGAAACTTCACAATGGACCTCATGCAACCTGGATTTTGTGCCTCTCCGCTTTTCCTCCAGACTCTGAAACCTTGATTTCCAAATTATATGCAAAATTTACTTTCGTCCGAAAAGAGGACTTTGGACCACTGAGCAACAGTCCAGTCCTTTTTCTCCTTTGCCCAGGTAAGACGCTTCTGATGTCTCTGGTTCACGAGTGTCTTGACACAAGGAATGCGACAGTTGTAGCCCATGTCCTGGATACATCTGTGTGGTGGCTCTTGAAGTACTGACACCAACCAAAGTTCACTCCTTGTGAACCTCCCCCAAATTCTTGAATTGCCTTGCTTCAGAATCTTCTCAAGGCTGCGGTTATCCCTGTTGCTTGTGCACCTTTTCCTACCACACCTTTTCCTTCCACTCAACTTTCCATTAATATGCTTGGATACTGCACTCTGCGAACAGCCAGCTTCTTTAGCAATGACCTTTTATGACTTACCCTTCTTGTGGAAGGTGTCAATGACTGTCTTCTGGACAACTATCAAGTCAGCAGTCTTCCCCATGATTGTGTAAACTACTGAACCAGTCCGAGAGACCATTTAAAGGCTCAAGAAACCTTCACAGGTGTTTTGAGTTAATTAGCTGATTAGAGTGTGACACCATGAGTATACAATATTTAACTTTTTCACAATATTCTAATGTTCTGAGATACTGAAATTTGGTTTGTCATTAGCTGTAAGCCATAATCATAAAATTAAAAGAAATAAAATGCTTAAAATATATTACTCTGTGAGTAATTAATCTATATGAGTTTCACTTTTGAATTGAATTACTGAAATAAATTAACTTTTTGATGATATTCTAATTTATTGAGATGCACCTGTATATCTTACTGTGCATATCTTACTGTGCAAAGGTTTTAGGAAGCTGTGAAAAAATGCTGTAAATTAAGAATGCTTCCAGAAACAGAAGTGTTAATAGCTTATCAGTGAACAAAATGGAAAGTAAATGAACAGAAGAGAAATCCAAATAAAATCAATATTTGGTGTGATTACCCTTTGGCTTCAAAACAGCATCAATTATTCTAGGTACACTTGCACATAGTTTATGAAATAACTCGGCAGGTAGATTGTTCTAAACATGTTGGAGAACTAACCACAAATCTCCTGTGTGTTTAGGCTGGTTCAGATCCTTCTGTCTCTGAGTATTCCCAGGCAAACTTGATGATGTTGAGATCAGGGCTTTGTGGGGGCCAAACCATCATTTCGAAGATTCCTTGTTCTTCTTTACGCTGAAGATAGTTAATGACTACGGTATGTTTGGGGTCATTGTCCTGCTGCAGAATAAATATGGGGTCAACCACATGCTTCCCTGATGTTATGGCACAATGGATGTATCTGACTGTATTCCTCAGCATTGAGGACACCATTGATCCTATCCAAATCTCCAACTCTATTTGCACACTTGCACAGAACGTCTACCATGCTTCACTGTTGCCTGCAGACACTAATTATTGTACAGCTTTTACCGCTCTCCAGCACTTTTACACCAAACTGCCTCCTGCTACAGCCAAATGTTTCCAATTTTGACTCATCAGTCCAGAACACCTGCTGCCATTTTTCTGCACCCCAGTTCCTATGTTTCGCTTAACCTTGTTTCCATGTCCTATACATTAAAACAAAGTGAATTGGGTGCATAAAAAAGGTAGCAAGATCACTAGACTAATGAATCAAAATTGGACATATTTGGCTGTAGCTATACATTCTTGAAATACAATTGTCGCTTTTGAACTTAGGTGCACCTGCTGCATGCGCTTATGTCTGCCAATAGCCCCCTATGTGATTGCATACTGCAATGACAGGTTCTCTTTAATAAGACATCATGAGTATATTGGATGTCTGATGTCTCCTCTGCCCCCTGCTTAGGCTATTGGAACACAGATTGTGCTCCATTAGCTTCTTCCCTGGCCACAGCAGCCAGAGAAAGGGACAATCGGACTTCAAAGTGACATTATACTTCACTTATTCTGTCACTTATGTTAATTTACCAGCAGGGAGATCAGTGAATGGATGTTCACTGGTCTCCCTCTGTTTCATCTACCAATACCTGTGGGAGAGTAGAAACCTAGGAGACATGACAGGGCCAGTTGGGCAAGGGGGCAGTACCTTTGGTGAGCTGTGAAAGGAATTGGGTGGCTTTATATCTGCCTGAATCACTTACATCTGAAAGCCCATCGCCTCTTGAACAAATCAAAATACTTCCCCATCAGATATATAAATAGTGCTTGGTTACAGAATCAGCATCATTTCATTGCTCACTGAGAAAGCAGGTAAGACAAAATAATATGGCTGAAATAGAAAATGGTAGTCTTCTTCATAAAGTTGGGGTAGGACTGTATGAATCACAAGCCTAGTTGAACAAAATTACAAATTCTTTGGTAGATAAATTGGTTTACATATTTGTATTTCAGCTTTATATTTTAAGCTATTTGCCTGGTGTTCTGTTTTAAGTATTATGGTGCAAAGACTGTAAGCTGTTTTCTGTTTATATTGGAAATTTTATTTTAGTGCCTTTCACAATATCTTTAATTCATGTTTTAAAAATCCTTCACACATCAGTGAATGCAAACCTTAAAATGCACCTTATTGGAAGATTGGCCTATGCTTACATTTTTTTAATATAATTTACATTTGTGATTTGTTTTTTTACTTAATTACTACTTAACGTAAAAATGAATCTAAGACATATCTTTAACAATTCAATCACAGTAGTTCAACTATGTTATTATATACAGTATGTGGTAGACACGATTGCACAGAGACTCTGAAAAGACCAGTATGCACTTTATATCTGGTGGGTTAGACCACCTTGAGCAGATAAAGACTTTTTTTCCTGATTGAACAGAAACATGACTGCAAACTGCACAGAATATTGTAAGTAATGGGGAAACGGCACTATAACTGCATGAATGTAAGCACAGAAGATATTTTAAGGGTTTTAACCATTTGGAACAATGTGACCAGCTTTCAACATTTATTTTGCTGAAGTCAAACAATACTGTGCCACATTTATATAAGGGCTCTGCCTTTATAATTAGGCAGAGTATTGAAAGCTTTGCTACAGTCTGATCTTCTTGATGTGATTTGGCCGTAACTATTTTAGACAACAATAGTGCATGAGGGGCTATTAAAGATAGCCTGTGCTAAGGGGAAGACTGACATTTAGGAGTCGTCACTCCCTTTTATCAGACATCAAGTGGTTAGTGGTAATGTACAAGTAAAAATGTTCACTTTGAATGCCATATCATGAACAACAGGGGAGAACTGAGAACCTTTGGCCTGGAGGAACAAATACAACCAACTAGTCTTTTTGGATAGGTGTACATAATGCCTGAAGGGGCCTCGGCAGCGTGATGTCACGGTGTTGTAGCTCCTCCCTGACTCCCTGAATGTTAGCATACCCCCTATGAGTATGTGCTAGAGCATGAAACACATCAGAGAGGAGCTACAACTCCGTGACGTCACGCTGCCGAGGCCCGTTGCAGGTCCGGCGGCCATCTTACCTACACATATGGTCAGTTGTTTCTGGTTGTTTACTCTTTTATTGTTACCTGTGACTGGATAATAAAAGCAGTGTGGCATCCTTTTCTTGGGCTCTTGATGAGTCTAACCACCCACAGAGTCTCTTGATAAGGAGAAAGACGTTGCTGCTATCCATGGTTAACCCAGGGAGGAATCCATGCCAGGTTGTAGACGCCCTATAAGATGATCCGGCTGACCTTCTGAGAGATTGTGTTCTCAAATGCGTGATGTTATTGCGCATCTGGTGAGTGCGCAATTCTATAATCTGATTTTTCACCAGAAGATTTAGAAGGGGATCACTCCTAACCCGAGATCTAGTATTAGGACTTCACGTCTACTAACTTATGTGGACTTTTGTGGCACTTCATACACCATTATTCACCTGATTGAATGCTTTGTCACTTTATATTGTTATTATTATTATGTTGGTCACTTTAATTCAGCACTTTCACTTTATATTTATTGATTAATAATGATTCATATTGCTGGATAATTTTTTCAGTTTGCACGATATTCATATCATTATATTAGTGCTGCACCTACTGTTGTGTTCAAAATAATAGAGTTCAGACATCACTAACCTGATAAATCACTGTTTTTGGTAGAAATGATATTTCTAAATAGAAAATAATTTACTAGCAGGTGTAGTAGAGTAATAGAAATCCAACAGACCCAACAGTCATGACATGCATACTGCTGATTCTGTGTAATTGAATCACTAATTGAAAGGGGCATGTTCAAAATAATAGCAGTTTGGAGTTCAATTAGTGAGGTCAGTCATTCTTTGAAAAACAGGTGGCAATTATTGCCCTTATTTAAGGAAAGAAGGCAGCAAATGTTGTACATGCTGGTTACAGTGTATTTCTCTCTGAAATTTAGAGGAAAATGGGAAGTTCCAGACATTGTTCAGAAGAACAGTGTACCTTGATTAAAAAGTTGATTGGAGAAGGGAAAACATATAAAGAAGTGCAGAAAATGATAGGCTGCTCAGCTAAAATGATCGCAAATGATTTAAAATGGTAACCAAAACCTGAAAGACGTGGAAGAAAGCTTAAAACTACCATTTTAATGGATAGAAGAATAGCCAAAATGGCAAGGGCTCAGCCAACAATCAGCTCCAGGAAGATCAAAGAAGGTCTAAAGTTACCTGTGAGTACTGTTACATTAGAAGATGCCTACGTGAAGCCAAGCTATCGGCAAGAAGCCCCCACAAAGTCCCTCTGTTGAAAAAAAGACATCTGCTGAAGAGGTTACAATTTGCCAAAGAGCACATTGACTGGCCTAAAGAGAAATGGCGCAACATTTTGTGGACTGATGAAAGTAAGATTGTTCTTTTTGGGTCTAGTGGCCGGAGACAGTTTGTCAGACGACCCCCAAACACTGAATTCAAGCCACAGTACACTGTGAAGACAGTGAAGCATGGTTGTGCAAGCATCATGATATGGGGATGTTTCTCATACTACGGTGTTGGGCCTATTTATCGCATACCAGGGATCATGGATCAGTTTGAATACATCAGAATACGTTAAGAGGTCATGCTGCCTTATGCTGAAGAGGAAATGCCCTTGAAATGGGTGTTCCAACAAGACAACGACCCCAAACACACCAGTAAACGTGCAACATCTTGGTTCCAGACCAACAAGATTGAAGTTATGGAGTGGCCAGCCCAATCTCTGGATCTTAATCCAATAGAAAACTTGTGGGGTGACATCAAAAATGCAGTTTCTGAGGAAAAACCAAGAAATAGAGAAGAACTGTGGAATGTAGTCCCAATCATCCTGGGCTGGAATACCTGTTCACAGGTGCCAGAAGTTGGTTGACTCCATGCAACACAGATGTACAGAGGTTCTCAGAAACAGTGCTTATACAACTAAATATTAATTAAGTCATTCAAAGGAAAGCAAAATCTTCAAACATTTTTCAGTTTATATAGTGAATGTTTGAGTTTGTAAAGAAGAATACAAACACTGCTATTTTTTTGAACAATCTAATATTCACTTTTCTTCAATTTTTTTAGAGGAACAACACAAATTTGATATATTTTTCTTCTTGTTTTGATTTGGAATAGAATGTGTAGTGTTCCCAATGCATTTGTGTGTATGGAAATAAAAACTATTAGAAGCTTTATTCACTTTTTTCAACACACTGCTATTATTTTGAACACAACTGTATATTGGATATATTGATACATGCTTAAAGGTTACTAGCTGTAAGTATTGAGGTTATTGGATCACCATGAGAGTCCAAGAACTACCATAATTGGAAGGATAGGTCAGGAACAACTTACTAAGTACTGGTTTCCAATAAGGAAAACCTTTTCTGAGAGAAACATGGAGGCTGTCAATGCTTGTTTTTGCAAATGCGAGCTGTACGAATCATGCTGTCCCATTATCTTCAATTCTTGAGTTGTTAACCAACAACTATATGGACAGAAACTTCTGATTTAACTTTGACTTTCCTGACATGGACATTATGTTCCAGGTCAATGACACAAAAAAATTAATCCAGAGGGGCAAAATAGGAGCCAGACAATTCCCATTTTCAGATAGAGGTCATCAATGGCAGCCCTCATATTTATTTTGGGAAAGATCCACTTCAGCTTGCTACATGCTTGTTATGGCCCAGTGACACAGAAAGTATCTAAGCCAAAGGCAACCAATATATTTCTCTTAGTACAAAAGTAATTTATTGTGATTTATTAAGGTTATTTGGTTTCTAATTTTTTGGAAATAAAAGAATTAAATATAGAGTTTATGGTGATAGGCTACTAAATACAGCAAAGCATTTCTAATATTATATACAAATTTAAATGAGTTCATAGTGGTAACAACCAGCAGAAAATTTTAAGTTAAAGTCTAGAACAAATATAATATAATATTTATATATTAAATACACAATAACATTGTTAATTTCATAAAAAAACCAGTGATCAGTTTCAATTTTACAATAACATTAATTTTAGTTCCTGAATATACATATATTCATACATACATTAATTTCACTTTTCAAACAACCCAGATTATTCATTAAGTATGCAATATTTGCACCCTGGACATGCCAAAAGGACGTTGCGATAAGGCAGTGCAGAGATAAACACACGAAAAGGTAGTCAAGTACACACCATAGCAGCCAATCAGAGTTGACCAGCTTAGCACAGTCAGAGCAGAAAAAATGATGATTGTTGGGGGACAGTTAAACTTATTACAGGTATTTATATAGGACTGACTATTTACACATCCCTTTACATAAACTGCACTTTCTCATCAGTCCTTCAAGTAGCACAACCTAAGGTCCTTTCCTAACATACATACTGTATACATACTACTAGCATGTCTTTGGAGCGTAGGAGGAAACCAATGCACAGGGAGAACATGCAAGCTCCATGCAAGTATTTTTGTGGTTTAGATTTAGACTAATGCAAGGAAGAAGTGCTAACCACTATGCCACTCTGGTGCATGTTAAAGTAGAACTATAGTGAAAACATTTTTTCAATTTGGATAGAGTAAGAGAGGGTATAACCCCTGTCAATTTTCTTGCCATCTGTAACTCATTGGGGAGAGTTACCTTCACTTCATGTCCCTGTTCTATAGCCAAAACAGGAAGTGAGAGGAAATCCCTTCAAATTAAGGAAAACAATTACCACCCCGCCAGGTCACCAGAACTAGTGTCCCCATTGGAATATTTCCCCCTGATTACTGTTCTGAGGTCAGCCCAAAATGTGGGATTTTCTATTGCTTTCACTTTTGATGATAACGGTAAACAGGTGTGGCTCTCTTTGCAGGCCATGCCATGGTCTAAAATGGCAATCTAGTCCAGGTTTTGTGGCAAACAAGCATACTAATGGCACAGGTGTGTGTTGGTTTTTTAAGAGAGACAGGATTAGAAGTCAATGCACCACCCTCCTGAGGGGGTCAGTGTGTGTTTGGAGCAGAGAGAGAGGTGCGTGGTTTCACCATACTGTCCAGGACAGAGACAGAGGCCCGAGCTTGGCAGAGACGTAGCAGCAGGGATCTGCAGGACAGGAGACAAGCTACGAGAGGTACAGTGGTTGGTGCACAAGCACTGGGACATGGCTGATGGTCAGGACCAAAGGTACTAAGCTTTAGTGGTAAAGCTGCAAAGAGAGCCAGGATGCTGAATACTGTTTTGTCATACTGATGGTGGAAACCCCCTGCATTGAAAGATATTCATTTGTGAACTTTTCCTCTGTTTTAAATAGATGTGGGCAGAAAAAGCTCTGAAAAAAAGACACTTCTACTATGGAGTAAATTGCACTACCAATGAGCTACAAAACCCACAGGCTCTCACTCAGAGGCACAAAGAGAGAGGGTGGATCCCCCTAAATATAGTAGTAATAAAACCCTGACAGGTGTTCTAATCCCTCTCCACTCCCTCAAAACTAAAAAAAATAAAGGTTTGCTTTTAGTTATCATAAAAAACAGTGCAGCGCTCTAAGAGACTGTTTCTACAACTAAATACTAATAAAACAATAACATTAATAAAATTGATATAATGGTGCCAAAAAAAACATTAAATTAGTGCCAAACCATAATGAAAAAGCATGAAAAAAATGAAGTGCCAAACCTTAACCATATAAATGGTGTGTACACAGTTAGTAATAATAAATTACACTCCAAACATAACATCCAATAACGGAAATCTTAGCAGTGCTCACACAGTGCCACAAAAAAATAAACATAGATATATGTATCCAAAGCAATGTCCTTTTTGGTGAAAAACGACATAAATCATGCAATGTGCAATAGTGATATTGAATGCAACACGTGACTGTGCCAAACTCCTCCTCGTTAGTGGCTAAATTGCCTCCTCACCTCCTCCTACTGACCCCAAGGGGCCAACAGGCTTGCAGGATCACCCTGGATCCTTAATAGACCATGGCCAGCAGCTTCCTTCCTTCCCTGGATCTCCTTAGAGGGGCTCCTAATTCCCCTATTTGGTCAGGGCGGTCCTGAAGAATAATAGCTCACAATCCAGGGAGCCACAAAAAAGCCTCTAAGTGCAGTATTTCAATTTAATTCGGTTTATTAGAGAGAGTAAAAAAGGTTTCACTCACATTACAGACACTCTTTCCTCTTCACTGATGTACATTATAATTATAATGTACATTATAATCTAAAATAACCGCAGTTTGAGCATCGAACCCTTTGACATCCACTCTATCCTTGAGGAAAATATTTCTATCCATAATGCCAACTTCCTTTATTTTCCGTTCTATTTCCTCTGCCGGATAACCTTTTTCAACAAATCTTGAACCCAGTAAACCCGCTTGCTCATAGTAATCCTGTTCATAGGTACAGTTCCTTCTCATTCTAACGAACTGTCCTTTCGGGATATTAAATATCCACGGCGGGTAATGACAGCTCCCCCTAGGGATATACCCATTGTGGTCAACCTTTTTAAAAAACGTTTTAGTTACAATATCTCCATTGTTGATCCTAATGTTCAGATCTAAAAAATTAATTTCTTCTTTACTGAACTCCCATGTAAATTTAATATTTTTGTCATTAACATTAAGTTTATTAAGAAAAGGTAACAAGGTGGTCAATTCTCCCTTCCAAATGATGATCACATCATCAATGTACCTTTTGTACACTATCAACTCCTCCGGGTATTCTTGATACAAATCTTTGCTTTCCCAATAACCCATGAAAATATTTGCCACACTCGGCGCAAATCTTGCGCCCATCGCCACTCCTTTAATCTGTTTATAATAATTATTACTATGCCAGAAGTAATTGTGGCTCAGGCAGAACTCCAAACATTCCAACAAAAATTTCCTCTGCACCCAGGGTAGATCACTACATGTTCTAAGTCCCCAGCCTACTGCTTCCATTGCATCATCATGGCTTATTATAGTGTATAGTGAGGATACGTCCGCACTGGCCATAATGAATTCCTGCCCTCCTTTAACCTCATCCAGTATCTGTAAGAGTTGCTTTGTGTCTCTCAGATACGACCTCATTTGCTTCACTACTGGTTGTAGGAACTCATCAATGTACTGTCCCATTCTCGCCAGGACTGATTCTATGCCATTTACTATAGGTCTCCCTGGTGGGTTTTTCTCATCTTTGTGCATTTTGGGGACCGTGTATATGACCGGTACTCTACATGTATCTGGTATCAGGTACTTAGCTTCTTTTTTATTTAAAATTTTATTCTCCATTCCCCTTTTAACCCATATTTCCAATTCCTTTTTGTATTGTACCGTGGGATCTTTTTTCAGAATGTGATAGGTATGGGTATCCTTAAGTTGATTAGCTAACTCACCTAGATATTGCTCTTTGGCCAAGATCACAATCCCCCCTCCCTTGTCAGCTGGTCTAATGACTAAATCATCCCTCTTTTGTAATCTCTTAATACCCATTTCTATACCAATATTCTTTTTAATCTTGGGGATGACCAATTTATCTAAATCACTAGAAACCATCTTCTTAAAAGCATCTATTTGACTATTATTCGAAATTTGAGGATTAAAAAGTGACTTATTCTTAAAATTTGTGTGGGTAAATTTACTACTGGGGGCATCACTTAGAACGTTCTTAGCCCCTGGTTGTCCTAAAAAATACTTTTTTATATTGAGTTTTCTAATAAATTTCTGGGTATCAATATATATGTTGAATTTATTCGCAGGTGCAGGAGGGGCATATTTAAGGCCCTTATCGAGAACCAGTAACTCCTCTTTAGTCAAAGTGAGACCACTCACATTGAACACCCCTTCCCCCACTATTCTCTTTTTCTTTTGTTTTTGGTAGCCTGCCCTGCATCCCCTCCTCTTCCTGGGCTCCTCCTTCCTTCCCTCGGAGGACTCCTCTCCCCCATACCCCTTTCTAAAAAATCTCCTTGAGGGTATAAAAAACATTGGGACATCCTTAAGTTGGATCCGGTTATAGGAAAAGTATTACCTGATTCCCCTAGATTTATCTATAGAAGAGCTCCTACGGTTAGGACAAAGGTGGTGAAAAATGTACTAGATCCTCCCACAACAAATCATATCACTTTCCTGAATGAGAAAGGTTTTTTTCCATGTAGAAATTGTTTCACATGTTTGGCCACTAAACGCTCAAACAAGAGACGGAATAGTTTTATTGCTACCACTACTGGTCAGGAATATCGGATTAACAACTTTATATCTTGCAAAACGGAGGGGGTCGTATACTGTTTAGAGTGTGAATGTGGGCTCCAATACATAGGCAGGACGAAGAGACCACTGTGGAAAAGGCTAAGGGAGCATGTCCAGAATATTATCAAAGGGTTTCCAAAACACAGTGTTTCCAGACATTTTGCATTATATCACAACAAAGATCCCAGTGGAATTAAATTTTGGGGGATTGAGAAGTTTAGGAAACACTGGAGGGGGACTAATAAAATTAAATCCCTTAGCCAGGCCGAGTCGAGGTGGATCTATTGTATGAATACGCAAGTTCCCAAAGGGTTAAATGTTGAGTTCGACCTAAATAGCTTCATAAGTGACTACTAGGTTATCCTTTTTTTTTTTCCCTTTACATTATGATTAATTTGTTGCTTATAAAGGCATAGTAGAGGGAATACTAGAAGGGTTATCATTCTTATTCTATCCTAATAGATTTAATTTTTATTTATTATTAGAAGCCTATATGTGAGGTACTATTAGTTCTTTTTGTATTAAATCATTTATATTTATTATTGGTCTATTAGTAATAATGTTTCAGTCCTAACTATGAATTTAATCAGTATTTAAAGAGATGGTAGAGGTAGTTTTATAATTTTTTTACTATGTCTATATATTGTACTAATTATGTGGATGTATATTTATAAAGTATATTTATTATTTTTTTAGTTATTGTTTATTTTTTAATATTTTAATGTGTAAATGTGTGGGTAGATTACATGAGGTAGGGATTCTAGCTATTTTTATATGTATTGTTTTTTCATTTTTTTTATTGGTATTAAATACATGGTTGTCCCCTTAGTCTATCCCCCAGATTGGTAGACGGTGTGTCTATACATTATTATATATATCCCTTTATTTTTATATTAAAGTTCAGTAGAATACTTTGTTTTTATTTTTATTTATATATGATAGGGGAATTAATTGATATATACAATTCAGTCCCCTAAATGTGGTGTATTTTATTAGCAAGTTAGGATTTCCTGACTTACAGCCACTGCTTTCTACGGTGCGGTGTCCATTCAGAATAGGAGATTCTCCTATTCATTATATACGGCTTTATGCGGCTAATTGAATGACAGGAGGGAGTCAGGAAAATGGCCGCCGTTATGAATGGGAGAAGTAGCCGGGAAAATGGCGCGGGCACGGCTGAATACATGGGAGGTGGGCCTCTAGTCAAGCCATCGCATTAGGTCCAGTATAAAGGGAGGAACTGCACTCGTAGCACGATACCCAGATGAAGTCACGAGTAGACGGTGACGTAACGCGTAGGTACGCGAGTTTGTAGTTCCGGTGCGTGGTGACGCATTTCCGGTGGGAGACGCCATTTTGCTACACCCAAGAGGTCCCAGCCACATGCAGTACACCCACACATCAGTGAAGAGGAAAGAGTGTCTGTAATGTGAGTGAAACCTTTTTTACTCTCTCTAATAAACCGAATTAAATTGAAATACTGCACTTAGAGGCTTTTTTGTGGCTCACTGGATTGTGAGCTATTATTCTTCAGGACCGCCCTGACCAAATAGGGGAATTAGGAGCCCCTCTAAGGAGATCCAGGGAAGGAAGGAAGCTGCTGGCCATGGTCTATTAAGGATCCAGGGTGATCCTGCAAGCCTGTTGGCCCCTTGGGGTCAGTAGGAGGAGGTGAGGAGGCAATTTAGCCACTAACGAGGAGGAGTTTGGCACAGTCACGTGTTGCATTCAATATCACTATTGCACATCGCATGATTTATGTCGTTTTTCACCAAAAAGGACATTGCTTTGGATACATATATCTATGTTTATTTTTTTGTGGCACTGTGTGAGCACTGCTAAGATTTCCGTTATTGGATGTTATGTTTGGAGTGTAATTTATTATTACTAACTGTGTACACACCATTTATATGGTTAAGGTTTGGCACTTCATTTTTTTCATGCTTTTTCATTATGGTTTGGCACTAATTTAATGTTTTTTTTGGCACCATTATATCAATTTTATTAATGTTATTGTTTTGTTAGTATTTAGTTGTAGACACAGTCTCTTAGAGCGCTGCACTGTTTTTTATGATTTATTTGACACTGTGGATTGGTATCAGTTTTGAGTGCTGGCGGCTATTGAATTAGGTTGAGTACTTTCATTCACATAGCGCAGGAGGACCTCGGATTATTTTCAGATTGCTTTTAGTTATATTTTAATGTACTTTGAGTGCTGCTCTTTGCCTTACTAGATAAGACTTTTTCGTTTAAAAAATACAACTATAGGCAAACTGTAAAAACCAGTAAATAAAACACACATAACTATTAAATGAAATGCCCACCTTATATTCTGTTAAACTCCATTCATGTATTAAATATCTAGAAATCATGTCATTCTACAACACTTCCTAAGGCTAGGTTCACATATGTGCGGGTGGTGCTGCTGCGGATCCGCACAAAAATTCGTGCAACCACACCACCCACACAGAAGAATGCAGACCCATTCTAATGGCACACCTCCGCACTGGAAATCGCAACCATACTGGGAACCGAGGTTCCCGTGTGGGATGCGTTTTCAGAAGAAGTGCAGGGACTTCTTCCCTGTGTGTCCCAGGGCACAGGAGTCCATTCAAATGAAAGGGCTCTCGTTCCCACGCAAAATGCGGATATGTGAACCAGGTTTATGAGAGACAAGGCTAATCTGCCTGCTGTTCTGTCGTTCTGTGCAGCGACATCTTGAGTTACCTCAAAGATGAGGGAATATCAGTGTTGCCACTGCTCAAAGCCTGTCCGCTCCCTGCCCATCTGAGTAGGACATTCACTGCAGATGGGAGGATGGATCTTAGTGGGTGCTTTGTGCCACTTTCTCCAGATGCAGGGTCCCTTTTAGAGCCCTCCTTGGTACCAGCAGATAAAAGACCTTAACAGGATAGCAAGAGGGAAAGACTAAGCCCTCTGTAAAAATATATCCATGATGTCAGTAACAGTGAGATCACATGCATATTTCACTCATTTAATTTTACATATGCATTAGTCTTTACACTAAAGTAGTGATTTGTTATCACTAATCAGTCTATTTATCCCATTTACTTAGCTGTAACACATTGACATTTACTGACTACAATTGCATGCTCCGAAAATAATTCTGATCATACAAAACCATTTAACTTTTGGTTAACATGGACGAGTAAAAGTTTTACAAGCCGAATAAAAGTATTATGGAATTATTGTTAAAAAAAAACATCTTTTGGCACTCGCTTTTTGCAATAAACTGCAGTATATTATGAAAACGGAAATAATTACCAGAGATTGACAATAATATATTGAATTACATTTAAAAAAGCTAAGTCTAATATGCGTATTGGAGTCCAATTAGTCAGATATGATTGCTTGCTCTAAAGAAGCACATTTAGCGCTCTGCTTTTTGACTGTAAGAATATATTCATCTGTTTAATCACAAAGTAGCTTCATTGGATATTTATATATTGAAATGTGTTGTAGTTTGGGGACATCATTTGTGTGCTTTATAGACATTTATCCTACATCAAAGGCAATCTGTTTCATACAAAATAACCACACAAAGGAATCCAAGTTTTCTTTTTCAATAAATTGTAATATATTATCAGGGCTGCCAGTATGATTAATACTGCCTAGTCTGTATTTCCCCATACAGTTGCAAGAAAAAGTATGTGAACCCCTTGGGATTACGTGGAGTTTTGCATGAATTGACCATAAAATGTGCTCTGAACGTCATCTAAGTCACAACAATAGAAGAACACAGTCTGCTGAACATAATACTACACAAACATTAGATGTTGCCATGGTTTAATTGCACATAACATGTAAACATTCACAGTGCAGGGAGGAAAAAGTATGTGAGGCCCTAGCTTAATGACTTCTCCCAGAGCTAATTGGAGCCAAGAGTGAGCCAACCTTGACTCCAATCAGTGTGATGATATTGGATGTGTTGCTGACAGCTGTCCTGCCCTTAAAAAACACACACCTGTTTTGGGTTTACTGGTTTCAAGAAGCACTGTCTGATGTGAACCATGCCTCGCAGAAAAGAGCTCTCAGAAGACCTACGATCAAGAATTGTTAACTTGCATGAAGCTGGAAAGGGTTACAAAAGTATCTCCAAAAGCCTTGATGTTCATGTGTCCACGGTAAGACAGACTGTCTACAAATGGAGAAAGTTTAGCACTGTTGCTACCTCCCTAGGCGTGGTCGTCCTGTAAAAATGACTGCAAGAGCACAGCGCAGAATGCTGCACGAGGTAAAGAAGAATCCCAGAGTGTCAGCTAAAGACCTACAGAAATCTCTGGCACATGCTAACATTTTTGTTGACACATCTACAATAAGGAAAACATTAAACAAGAATGGAGTACATGGGAGGACACCAAGGAGGAAGCCATTGCTGTCCAAAAAGAATATTGCAGCACGTTTGAAGTTTGCAAAAGAGCACCTGGATGTTCCACAGCACTACTGGCAAAATATACTGTGGACAGATGAAACCAAGATTGAGTTGTTTGGGAAGAACACACAACACTATGTGTGGAGAAAAAAAGGCACAGCACACCAACATCAAAACCTCATCCCCACTGTAAAACATGGCGGAGGAAGCATCATGGTTTGGGGCTGCTTTGCTGCCTCAGGGCCTGGACGGATTGTTGTCATTGATGGGAAAATGAATTCCAGAGTTTATCAAGACATTTTGCAGGAAAACGTACGACCATCTGTCCGCCAACTGAAGCTCCGCAGAGGATGGGTGATGCAACAGGACAATGACCCAAAGCATACAAGTAATTCAACAAAACAATGGCTGCAACAGCACAGAATACGCCTTCTGGAGTGTCCCAGTCAGAGTCCTGACCTCAACCCGATTGAAATGCTGTGGCATGACCTTAAGAGAGCGATTCATACCAGACATCCCAAGAATATTGCTACACTGAAACAGTTTTGTGAAGAGGAGTGGTCCAAAATGACTCCAGATCGTTGTGCAGGTCTGATCTGTAACTACAGGAAATGTTTGGTTGAGGTTATTGCTGCCAAAGGAGGGTCAACCAGTTATTAAGTCCAAAGGTTCACATACTTTTTCCTCCCTGCACTGTGAATGTTTACATGTTATGTGCAATTAAACCATGGCAACATCTAATGTTTGTGTAGTATTATGTTCAGCAGACTGTGTTCTTCTATTGTTGTGACTTAGATGACGTTCAGAGCACATTTTATGCCCAATTCATGCAAAACTCCACGTAATCCCAAGGGGTTCACATACTTTTTCTTGCAACTGTATGCCTCCTAATATATATTAAAAAAAAAATAAAACTGGTGACCTGCCAGCAAAAGTGATGCAGATAAACTTGTTTTTAAACGGTGACAATGCTGTGTACTTTGGAAAGAACTGAAGCATTGCAACCCTTGTGCTGCTGTACCTACAGGAATGTGATCATGCAAATGGTGGACTGGGTTAAAGTGATTTTTAATGCTGTAATAAAAAAAATAATAATAAGCATGTCACACTTACCTGCTCTGTGCAATGGTTTTTTTTACAGAGCAGCCCTGATCCTCCTTTTTTTGGCTCCTCTCTCTGCATATTGCCATCAATAGCAAGTCTCTTGTTATGGGGACACTCAAGCAGGCTTGCTCCTCCAGCATTGTCCATTCACATGCATAGAGTGACTTGGCCCCGCCACCACCCTCTCCACTCATTGGCTCACTGGCTGTGATTGACAGCAGCAGGAGCCAATGGCTCCCACTGCTGCGTGAGCCAGTAAGGAGAGGGAGAGCTGGGAGAGCCACTGCTCTCATGCACATCACACTCAGGTGAGTATAAAGAGGGGGGTGGTAGGGAGGGAGCTGCACCCATAAGGTCCATAGAATGCATTAAGGTAAAAAAAACCTTCTGTCTTTAGAACCACTTTAAGAGCATTGTCACTACTGGTTGGCCATCCCTAGCTATGTCCATTGACATTGTGATTGACAATAAGTCAGCGCAGGCCTCCCTAATGCACCTATGAGATATTTTTGCAGGAGTTTGCAAGTTCAAGGTACATTATAAGTGCTGTGCAAGCCCTGATAAAGTCCACCTACTTTTTCTTTGAAAATCTAAACGTGAGCTCTTGTGAATTAGATTTCTAGACCAGAAATACTGTATATATCCCAAAAAATCTTGCAAAATCTGGTGCAGCTCTGCATAGAAACCAAACAGCTTCCAGGTTTTTATTGTCAAAGCTTAAAGTGGTTGTAAACCTCAACTACAATTAACATAAAAGAAATGCACCATATTAATGCCCACAGGTTACAAGCAAATCACTGGACTTTTATCTTAAAGTTTTTATCCCCTGGACCTGTCTCAGCAACCAGAAAATCGCTGATCAGTGGGTGTGTCTGCATTCCAGAGCTCGGAGTCATAACCTCACTGGATTCTCCTCCCATCCCTACACTCCCCCTGGCAATCACCAGACTGACAGTGGGACAGCACGAACCCCCTGCAGCTGGTCACGCCCCCTCACAAATACCGACCAATCGGAAATCGTGGAAGGTACCAACTGACTTCAGCTTGGCCAATAATGCTCAGATGTGGAGCAGCCAATCCTGAGTGAGCCAGAGGAGGTAATGGGAGCAATCTGTTTGGGAATACTGGACACACGGCCCCTTCTCTCATGTTCATGCATGACAGAATTTACTTAGTGTGTCAGTAAGGCTTTTTAATCCTGCAAGAAAGCATAGAGGATTTAACAATGCTGGATTCACCTTTCTTTGCAAGACTGGGGACAGATGGCTTCTGATGCTTAACCAGGTAAACTGCTTAGTTTATTTTTTTATTTTTCAGATTTACAAAACTTTAATTGAACAAGCTGAAGCTATAAGCTAATTGGCTACCATCCACAGCTGCACCAGATTTTGCACTCTCCAGTGTAAGTAAATCAACCCCCAAGTCACTTTGCCAATACAGGGCAGACTGACAGTGTTTGTGTAAACCCCAATCTAGTGATACTCCCCGCTTCCGCAATTACCTACTGCCCATTCCGTCATCACAGCAAATTCCCCACTGCTGGAGCCTACAGGGAGCAGTGGTGTTATCCCTTCATCTTGTGGAAGCAATTGGACACCTACAAACACTTGGTATTTTGCAGTGGTCAAGGTGGAGGCAGAAGCAGAGAGATGAGTACCACTGAGACAGGGAGGGTGACTTTTCACAGACACTGTTACTTTGCCCTAAATAGACTAAGCAATCTGTAATTAAACCCTCATAAAATCCTTATCTCATACATATTCATTTGTCATCTAGTGAAGTTCATCATGGATGGGTAATAACATTTCCTTATCTCTGTTGGAAATAGTAGACTGCTTGCTTGACAATGTAAAGATATCACAGAGTCCCATGTGTATATATAAGAGGTGAAAACAAAGGTATGCAACTGTTCCACTCCATCAGAAGGATCCTGTGTCCACAGGAATGTACTATACCAGGGGTCTGCAACCTTTAAGACATAAAGAGCCACTTGGACCCGTTTCCGAGAGGGAAAAAAAGACTGGGAGCCGCAAAACCATTGCAACATTTAAAACAAATCCGACACTGCATATATTGCGAAAAGCGCTCTGGTCATGAAGGGGGTTTAAGGGCCCAGTAAGCAAAGGGTTAACCAGGGCCACAGTGTATCGTCATAATCACAATCATAGCCTTAGGTCAGTGGTGGGCAACCTTTTTTTTCAACTGAGCCAAATCTCGCCAAAACCACGATTGAAATTTATTTTGAGAGAAACATTTTTGAAACTGAAAATACATCCCCCATATAGTAATTCATCCCCCATATAGTAATTCATCCCCCATAGTAATTCATCCCCCATATAGTAATTAATTCATCCCCCATAGTAATTCATCCCCCATAGTAATTCATCCCCCATAGTAATTCATCCCCCATATAGTAATACATCCCCCATAGTAATTCATCCCCCATATAGTAATTCATCCCCCCTATAGTATTTCATCCCCCCTATAGTAATTCATCCCCCCTATAGTAATACATCCCCCATATAGTAATTCATCCCCCATATAGTAATTCATCCCCCATAGTAATACATCCCCCATAGTAATTCATCCCCCCTATAGTAATTCATTCCCCCTGTGTCAATTCACTTACCTTTGCTCCGCGCGTTCCTCTAGCTGTGTTCCCGCGCCGTTCTGGTCTTCAGGGCGGACTGTGAGAGGAGAGGAGTTCGTCACGCTGCCCCGCCTACATCCTGACAGCCAATGTTTGGAGGAGGGAGGGGAGCGGGCGCCCGGCACATAGAAGAGCTGCATTAAAAGAGCCGCGGCTTGCCGACCCTATTGCTTGTCACCTGGTGGGCAGTGTGCTCCGGAGCCGCAGGAAAGGTGAAAAAGAGCCGCATGCGGCTCCGGAGCCGCGGGTTGCCGACACCCGTACTATACCATCACAGCATTAATATAGTTATGTTCATTGAAGGCTTTGTCTATATAAAGATTTCAGTGATATGGTACCTCCCTTTGAACATAGAGACTGTTCCTTCTGACAGAGTGGCATCACGATATTTCTAATGCACACTTTCCTGAAGATGGCTATTCAGTGTTGGTGGCTGCTGCAGTGACCACAGGCTGGGAACTGTAGACACTCAATGTGAAGAAATGTCACCAACACACCAAGGATTCTTTAAATGGGTCTAAAGCTTTATTTAGTGGTCACATGGTACAAGCAAAGGCAATGTTTCGGAGCCATACAGGGCCCCTTCGTGTTGCTTTTGCTTGTATCATGTGACTACTAAATAAAGCTTTAGACCCGTATAAGGAATCCTTGGTGTGCTGGTGACATTTCTTCGCATTCTGACACAGTGGAGCACTCGTTTCCACTTCATGTATATACATGGGGGACTCTGAGATGGAGTGGAACTCTCATAATACTTTTGTCTTCATCTCAAGGTTACTTAAAGTAGAACTATAGTCTCCCAATAAAAACTGTGTTGCAGTATCCATTACAAGTACTGCAGTCCTACAAATACCTGATGATCCTGCAAGTGAAGGCTATCTAATGCACGGCCCCTAAATTCAGAGTAGTTACTACTCTCATGCAACACTACATTGGTATGTAAACATTTCACAGGAGGCATGTGAGACACAGATGAAGGAGGATTTGACTCAATCAGGGAGGGTAAAGAACATTTTCTGTTTGCTTTATGAGGCTTGTGCATTAGCATTAACTGTATTAGGGACTTCTTTTGACTGTCATACAGAAGCCTTAATGCCTCATAAACACCTGGCCATTTTGTAGCTCAAAGCACAAAGCTCCAAAAAGGTCACCATCCAAAATTCTATGGTTTTCAATTGTGCCTCAGCATAGTGTCACTTGTAGTTTGTAGCTTGAAAAGGTACATGAGCTTCTATTGAGATACAAGCTTCAAACATTATTAGCCCCAATAGAGTTCAATGGAAACCTCTTGAAATATGCACAAACACCTGCGAAATGCCCCAAAAGACCCAAATTGCACATTAAAAAAAAATACTAAGCCACAGACACCTGCAGAACACCTGTACAAAGGCTAAAAGAAAAACTGTAATTGACCAAAAATACTACGTTGAAGTGTGGATGGAGCTGTAGTTCTACTTTAATAAGGCAGTGTTGGCAATAAATGTATCCAAAAATCTATGGCAGTCTGTAGTACTTTAGTGATTGCCTCCCTAAAAATAAATATTCCTCTGCTTAAGGGAACAGATGGCAGATACCAGAGACCACTATCTGTTGATTTTTAAGGGACTGTTACAAGGAAGTAGATCACTGGATTCCTGGCAAATACTGATAACTGAGACAGCCAGAGTCTGTTGTAGCAAACCCTGTAAGTGCATGTAAGCAGATGTTTTTAGTTAAATATCTCATCAAGTATTAATAATCATTCAGCACTTCCAAGATGTTTGATATTAATACCCCTGCAAAGTATAAAATTTGTTATACTATGGGGAGGGAAACACACCAACCACCATTCTTTTCCCTGACATACGTTCATAAATATTTAAATTTACTATGAAATACATTACTAATTCAGACTAAAGCATACGTTTCCACATTCTAATATGAATTTTAATATACAGTTTCATAGCTACATTAAATAAAAGGCCCAAATAAAATTATTGCAACTGCAGTAGAAAAAGAACAAAAATTATACTGATCTCTTGAAATCAGCAGTTTCCTTTGCGTTCAACAGGGGTGTACAGAATACAGTATGTATACTCTATGTGCAGATGATCAATATTTATAGTGTTCTTGAAAAAAACGAAGTCTAAAGATAATACATTCAATTACGGCAATACAACTGGATGAATTATTTTAATGCCAAAATTGTTCCTTCAAAAATATAAAAGGTAGGTGTGGAATAATTGTATTCCATTTAATGACCATTTAGCTCGTATTTTCTCATAAATCATTATGTAATCTCAGGGAGTAATATGTTCTTACATCCCCAAACAGCTCTTTTCCATGCTCTCCTCAATAGTAAACTCATTGAAACTCATACTTATTGCTAACCTAACATTGTTTTATGAAGTAAAAACCCATACTTTAATTTCTGCTGCATTTTGTCTGTTTACAATTTCGGGACAGTTTGGGGTTAATAGTATCCATTTTGGAAATTGCTAATTTATTAATTTATAATCATTTTTAGGTGTCCATAACTATCAAAAATATGTAAATGTATAAAATAACTAAATTTTAGTGATGTTGCACACTTACATCTTTTTCGGTAGTTAGAAAAGTTCACTGATGGTAATGCATTGTCCCATGCTAGGGTCCCAAGTGTCTACTAGGGAGGAAAGAGGTGAGAGGGTGATAGCCCCCCTGTTCTTTTTTCTTGTGGAAATCATAAGATTGAAAAAAGACCTTATTTGCAAACATATCTAGGGAAAAAGTAGAGGGGAGGTTGGAGTTAAAGTGGTTATAAAGGCTCAAGGTTTTTTACCTTCAAGCATTCTCCCAAGATGCTCCTTCCTCATTGGCTGAGCAGTGGTTCTCCCTCTCCTTACTGGCTCACAGAGCAGTGGGATCAATTGACTCCCACTACTGTGAATCACAGCCATTGAGCCAATGACGTGAGAGATAGGGTCAGGTGTGAGGCTGAGCCATGCTCTGTGTGTGAATGGACACACAGAGCAGCAGCTTGGGGGGTGAGCATTCTGGCAGTGCCTCCATAGCAAGCTGCTTGCTCTGGCAGCACCTGGCAGGAGGTAGGGGCCAGGAGCACCGGCGGGGGGACCCGGGAAGAAGATGATCAGGGCTGCTCTGTGCAAAACCACTTCACAGAGCATGTAAGTTTGCCATGTTTGTTATTTTAAAAATACGTAAATTGGCTTTTAATATCACTTTAAGTGCCCCAGTTGCTTTTCCCTACTAAATTCACTTTAAAATATTAGTCTTTTATAAATAACAGGAAGATGCATATAAACACAGTTAGAAAACACACTTATAGTATAACTGCAAAAATAAACGTGAATGGCCCATTAATAGAGAAAACATTCAAATCACTACCTCTGAGCACAAGTCATCCTGGAACCACCACGGCCTATGACCGGACAGTGAAAAGAGAAGCAGCACAGTGATGAACAGATCTCTTTTGTTCTAATTTCTCCCCCTATCAGCATGCTTCTTACATGAACTGACTGGCTCCTTGTGCTGCTTCTTTCTCTCACAGTTCAGCTCTTTTCTACAGAGACTGTAAGAGGCTGATTCCAGGTTAAAACACAGGTGCACATACACTTCTTGTAATTGAAAAAAAAATTTTTGGATGAATGAATGATTGCAGAGCTGCATTCATCTGTGTCCTTTATATTTGTCTAGAGTGCAACATTGCAGTATAGTGATAAACTACAGTGTATAGAATACTGTAGTGTTTGTAGATAGGTCCCATATTTCATAGATACAGGATTTTAAAATATTTTGCACAATTAATGATGGTTTTCTCTTATTGCAACGTTTACACAGTGTTGTTGTTGTAACTATGTTCTGTTTTAAAAAATGGGCACTGGCCCTTAATAAAAAATTTACCATATTAAAAAAATATATTTTGCACAGACACCAAATTAGTGCTCATAAACTACTAGTAAGCACATTAGTAGTTATCAATGGAACTACAATACAGCAGAAATGTCCCAGTTTAACCATGATGCAAACCAGATGAAATTAGGCTCGATTTAAGCTCGATTCACATTATTTAGTTGCAGAATGTGCGGCAATGCATGTAATGGGTGTGGGTATGCTGTGGTGGCTTGGCACCCCAGTGCACCTTCATTGCAGCATTCCCCAATGCAAGTTAGCATACTGCCATGTGTTCGGGTGTATTAAGCAGCCCTTTCAAATGAATAGGCTGTCATAACACGTTAATGTACGCTATAGTGCGTTAAACACAATATACCAGAAAACAATGGTGTGAATGGGCCCTAAATAAAAATACTAGTGTAACTACTGTATTGTTGTAAGTTGCGGTTATGGTAGGACTGATACCTAAATAATATATAATTTGTGAAACATTTACTATAAAAATCCATTCTCCAAATGGGGAAATATGCTGTCCAGAATTAAAATAGCAAGATGTAAGAAGACTGTCTGCTATGCAGCTTAGCAGGATGCCTAGATACATAAATTGATGGCCAAGGTCAGTGCAGACAGATAGAAGAGAAATGATCAGGCTGGATTAATCAGAACTTGGCCAAAAAACACCTGGTGTCAGTAGCTTCCTTTATTAAATTGCATTAGGAAAATGAATGCATGAATATGATTGGTTGTTCCCCTAGCCCCAATGATATTTGCAAGTAATGATTCAGTGATTTGCAAATATCTAATTTGACTAAATATATGCATCGCCTGACCGAAACAGAATTTCCTGGTTCAGCAAAGTGGGCAATTATGGTTTCAGCACTGCAAATTCTCTGCAAGAAACATGTATGTTTATACACAGATTAAAGCAGATCAAAACTGCATCTGAGCATCACAAACCAAACACTCTAATTCATTTTTAATAGTCAAAGCAAACTCAACCATCCATCCATGTCTCCATGCTTTATTTTGATGAGAAATCACTTTGAATTCCCCCACCCCCATCATTTCTGGACATGGCCATTTTGAATAAAGGCACATGATTCATGTAGAATTTACTTCTTGAAATCCATCTGCCTTTAGCCCAGGCATGCAGGTGGGAGGATGTGCTAAGCTGAGAATACCCCTCCTTAAGATGGAAGAAAAACAGATGCCGTGACTCATGAGATGCATGACATCATTTGCCTAGACCTATAAATCAGGGGGTTACTGAAGAAATGTAGAAAAAAAATGTTTAAAACAAGTAAATATATTATACTTTCCTATCTACTAATACTAGCAGTAGAAGTATTAAAAATATCAGTCTTGATTGACAGAGTTTAGTTCCACTTTAACTGAAAAAATGTGAAATCTGCATATATCCAGATTGATGCAAAAATAATAAATGTATAGATTTGCTAATGAAGTCACTTATCACTATTTTTTTTTAAATAGGTGAGCCCAATTCTATTTCATGCCAAATTGGATTCCACTTTTTATACAATAAACTACTGACAAAAGTGTGCCCATTCCAAAATAGGCAAGGTTGAGGATATTGTAAATAATGTTGAAGGACTGTTTTAGTGGGTAAGGTGCGTGGGAGAGGAGGGCTGAGGCAATGACAGCATGTGCAGGAGAAGAGTTAGTTAGAAGGGCATCATGGCAGGCAGTATATGCTGGAAAGTTTGGAGGGTATTTCTGAAGCCTATAGGTGCAAGAAAGGAGTGCAGAGGGCATAGGGCCAGCAGTATGTGCAGAACAGTGTGGAGGGTGTTACCTGTACTTATAATGAATCAATCTAAGAATTTTATATTATGATAAACAAAGAACAGTTCTATTATATGTGAAATTAAGTTCTATGTTAACAAAAAAACAAACTAAAAATTGTCAGTACTACATGAGAAAATATATAAATTATTTTAAAGTTAAGGTATGTGCAAAATGCCTTAAAATACCCCATTTGTCAATGTTACATAGTCTGGCTGAAAAAAGACAAAGGTCCATCCAGTTCAACCATAGAAAAAAAAAAGTTATAATCCTATAACCACAGTTGAGCCAGATTAAGGCAAAAAAAACCCCAGCAAAGCACGATCCAATTTGCTCCTGCTGGGAAAAAAATTCCTTCCTGATCCCCCGAGAGGCAATTGGATATTCCCTGGATCAACTTTGCCTATAACAGTTAGTATCCAGTTATATTCTGTGTATCTAAGAAACAATCCAGGCCTTTCTTGAAGCAATCCACTGAGCTGGCCAGAACCAGCTCTTGAGGGAGTCTATTCCACATTCATTATATCTGGTCTCCCACAGTACACACAACATGGAAATGCAATTATTTTAGTAAATATGAACTGCTAAATAGCTTTTCTCATCAGCGGTTAGAGTAATTTTGTGACTTCAGCAGAGCACTGGTTAAAGCTTGTAGGAGGAGTTTTCTTTCTGCTCTAGGAAGATGTGAAACCTCTGAACCCGTAGCAACATGCACATGGTCAGTTTGGTGTATATTACTAGAGAAGTTCTTTTTTCTTGGGAAAGTGCATGTGATCAGCACAGGGCCAATCAGCACTGCCCAGACAGAAGTCAGGGGTTTTGCATCAACCTAGAACAGAAAGAAAACTCTTCCTACAAGCTTTAACCAGTGCTCTACTAAAATAATTGCACTTCCATGTTCTGTGTACTATGGGAGACCAGATAGAGTGAATGCAGGCTCCGGGGTTTAATAACACTTTAAGTAAGGGGTCAATATTTCTGGTAAGTGGAAGGAATGAACACTGGAAAGCAAAGGGTTACTGATACACTGGCACACGTGGATTGTGGATACGTTTTACAGTGGATAAGCTTTGAGGCTAGATTAACACTAGCCTGCATTGTGCGTTCTGGTTTTGGGAACCACATTGGTTCATCGTTCTGAATAGCACCCCCACACATGTCAGTGCGATCGATCGTGTGGAAACCGTAGCAAAACCGCATGGCCAAAAAGACCAGGTGGTTTCCCTGCAAATGCGTTTTTGAAAAAGTTTTCCTTGTGTGAAACACAGACACAGCAGCCCATTCAAATGAATGAGCTGCCGTGCCTGCACAAACGCTGGCCACACAGCACACTAGTGTGAACCAAGCCTCAGTACTGGATCTTTTTACATGGGGCATTTGCTATACATTGAAGATTGTCTTCATCCTGGTTTTGATGAATATGTGAATTCGGTAATTTTTTTTGCATGCAGTTGAACAGTGGTTATATGTTATTCAACATACAGCATGTTTGCTTATTAAAGTAGAACTATAGGCAAAACTTTTTTTTTTCATTTTGGATAGAGCAATGGAGGGTTATAACCCAACTGTCAATTTTTTTTTTTTTGCCATATGTGTTCCATTGCAGATATTTCCCCTCACTTCCTGCCCCAGAGCCAAACAGAAACTGAGAGGAAATCCCTACAAATTAAGGGAAACCCTAGGGCCCCCCCCCCAAGTCACCAGAAGTGTCCCCATTGGAAGATTTCCTCTCAATTACTTTTCTGGGGACAACCCAAAATGTAAGATTTCTTTTACTTTCACTTTCAATGATAATGATAAACAGGACAAATAGGGTGAATCTCCCCAACAGCGGCATAGAAAGCAATTAAAACAGATGTTCTAACCACACTTGAAGAGGGTGGCAGGAGATGTAGAGATGAACTGAGTTTGAAGAGGTAAGCAGGGCATGCAAAGGTGAACAGTGCTGGAAGACAGTGGTAGGAGATTCAGAAGTGAGCAGTGTTGAAAAGGGTGACAAAGGGTGTGGCCGTGAATAGTGCTGGAAAAGGATTGCAGAGAATGTAGGGGTAAGCCCCATGCTGTCTTGAAAGTTGGCTTTCCCCTCACCACCTGTGGCAGAGGAGCAATTATAAAAATTACAGTAGTAGCATAGAGACTGGGTCAGTGTAGGAGGCCTACACTGAATGGAACAAACCTTGCACTGTTAAGTGATTTGCAGCTGGACAGAAGTGTTGCCTGCTTAGTGCCTGATATGTACTGTATGTCTATTGGTCTACCTTGCAGTCATATTGCCACATGACATGTTGCTGTTGGGTTGCTACACTTTAAATAGACCATACAGACAACAAATTGGAAAGAAATACATAAATATTTTTAAAAATGCACAACACCCTTTTGCCCATGTTCCATGTTTATCTTATGATAAATATTCCTTTATATACAGTATTTAAAAAATGTAATTGTGTAATGATGTGAATTTACAGTACATAAATTGTTGATGCTATAAAAATGCCAGCAGGCCAGCCTACTGGAGACAGCAAAAAGGCTAGAAACACCCCTATTACTGCAGGCAGAGGGCATTATGGCAGACAGTATGTGCAGCAGAGGAGTGGGGAGGACATTATGGCATACAGTATGAGCAGCAGAGGAGTGGGGAGGGCATTACGGCAGACCGTATGAGCAGCAGAGGAGTGGGGAGGGCATTATTGCAGACAGTATGTGCAGCAGAGGAGTGGGGAGGGCATTATGGCAGACAGTATGAGCAGCAGAGGAGTGGGGAGGGCATTATGGCAGACCGTATGAGCAGCAGAGGAGTGGGGAGGGCATTATGGCAGACAGGATGAGCAGCAGAGGAGTGGAGAGGGCGTTATGACAGACAGTATGAGCAGCAGAGGAGTGGAGAAGGCGTTATGGCAGACAGTATGAGCAGCAGAGGAGTGGGGAGGGCATTATGGCAGACCGTATACCGTATGAGCAGCACAGGAGTGGGGAGGGCATTATGGCAGACAGGATGAGCAGCAGAGGAGTGGAGAAGGCGTTATGGCAGACAGTATGAGCAGCAGAGGAGTGGAGAGGGTGTTATGGCAGACAGTATGAGCAGCAGAGGAGTGGAGAGGGTGTTATGGCAGACAGGATGAGCAGCAGAGGAGTGGAGAAGGCGTTATGGCAGACAGTATGAGCAGCAGAGGAGTGGGGAGGGCGTTATGGCAGACAGTATGAGCAGCAGAGGAGTGGGGAGGGCGTTATGGCAGACAGTATGAGCAGCAGAGGAGTGGAGAAGGCGTTATGGCAGACAGTATGAGCAGCAGAGGAGTGGAGAAGGCGTTATGGCAGACAGTGTGAGCAGCAGAGGAGTGGGGAGGGCGTTATGGCAGACAGGATGAGCAGCAGAGGAGTGGAGAAGGCGTTATGGCAGACAGTATGAGCAGCAGAGGAGTGGGGAGGGCGTTATGGCAGACAGTATGAGCAGCAGAGGAGTGGGGAGGGCATTATGGCAGACAGTATGAGCAGCAGAGGAGTGGGGAGGGCATTATGGCAGACAGTATGAGCAGCAGAGGAGTGGGGAGGGCATTAAGACAGACAGTTTCTACAGGAGAGGTGTGCGGATGGCACTATTGCAGGCGGTATGTGCAAGAGAAGAATGCAGAGGGTATAATGGTGAGCAGCATGTTTAAAAGAGAAGTGTGGAGAATATGGCTGGGGCAGTATGTGCAGGAGAGACTTAGAGGAGGCATGACAGTGGGCAGTATGGAAGAAATATGAAGAAATAAAACTTATATGATGTGTTAGCAACAAAGGCTGTAGTGCAATAAAATGCAACAAAGACAACGATTTATGGCTATATATTTCTATCAAGTTTCATATTTAATTCCAAAGCTATTTCCCTTAAAGCAGATTAAGTCATTGTTTCTCTGATGTAGCTAGTAAAGTGTATAAATAAATAAATCACCTAAATGTCTCTCATTTACACATGTATCAGTAAATATATTCACGTCTGAAACATTACCGAAAGGCTAACAATTTGAGTCATCTGGCCTTTATAATAATTAGAGACAGATAACCAAATACTGAATTGCTTTACGTTACATCTGTTAGACTGATGTGAGGCTTCAGGGGACATATATGCTAAGTATACTGCCGTGAATGTGCTTTGCAGCAAATATTCTATCAAAATTAGGTTAAACTCATATAAGATGTATGATTCATTATAATGTGTCTGGAGTGGGGCTGACCTAAAAATGTGTTCTCATTTACTAGGAAATTGGGCCAAAAGGGATCTGAATCTGGTCAAGTCGTGAGGTTATAGCGCACATATATGCAGCATTTAAAGCAGAGCTCCAGGCAAATGTCAAATGTTCCATTTAGTTCACACATTTGTCCACTAAATCAAAATGCTTAGTCTACACTTTGCAATGTACCATGTGTAAAATGACACTGTTTAAATCAAATTTTTATCATCCTTTGCTCAGCAGGAGTAAAGAAGCAGAACAGGGGGGGCTGAGAAGAAAAGTGTATATTTGTACCTGACATGCCAATGTTAAGCACAGGAAAAGATATTGGGAGGTGTTTTGGCAACATGCAGTGTTCAGCCAAGGTTTGGGCATATTTTAGGAAGCACAATGGAGGATACATAGTGATAACTGCACACAATGTAGACAGGGATAATAGTGTCTTCCTTTTTTACAGCAAGGAAGCTGTTTTAGAGTCCTGACAGTGCCAAAGACTAGCTTTTCAGAAAGAAAAAATAGTTTACAAGCATACAGCAATCATTACACCTATTTCACGTAGCCCATACACGGATCAAATGTATTTCCTTTTCTTTGCTCTGCTCCACCATCAACACAGTCAGTGCTGACAGGGCTATCCCTCCCAGAAAGTTGCCCCCGCCAGAAGACAGTGATTATTGCTAATGGCTATATTAGCCGCTAGCCACAATCGCATGTAATGCAAAATCCAGCAGGCTGGTTGGTTCCTTCGGAACCAGCCGAGGTTTCCTTTTTTGACCAGAGTTCCTGTTTAAAGTGGTTATAAACCTCAGATATGAAATATAAACACAGCTCTCTATAGTGAGTACTTGTTTCAATTAAAACGATTCTAAAGGTTCATTTTTTTGTGTTACATGATAAACAGGTCTATACTTACCTGCTATGTGCAGTGATTTTGCACAGAGCAGCCTGGATCTTCCTCTTCTCAGGTCCCCTGCAGGCTCTCCTGGCTCCTCCTGTCTGTCAGGTGCCCCCACAGTAATGTAAAGAAACCCCCAACGGCTATAAAGCCTGTCCTGGGAGTGGTACACCAGCCCATGCCGTACCCCCTGCACAACTTATAACAGGGGGGAGGCGTATCCAAAAGCAAAAAAAAAAAAAACCCCCAAGAAAGAAAGGATACAGCACCTCAATGGCTAATGAACAGGATATATTTATTGGACGTAAAAAATAAACATAACAATGCACATCCCATACATTCCCCCCCACCCCCAAAGGAAACCCCCCAGAAGGTAACAGCCCCACCCCTTGTCTTTGGGGGGGTGGAAGTGGGGGAATTTGTAGCGGTGGGACTGTACCTTCTGGGGGTTTTCCTTTGGGGGTGGGGGGAGGAAATGTATGGGATGTGCATTGTTATGTTTATTTTTTACGTCCAATAAATATATCCTGTTCATTAGCCATTGAGGTGATGTATCCTTTCTTTCTTGGTTTTTTTTTGTAGTGCCCCCACAGCAAGTAGCTTGCTATGGGGGCACCCGCTGCGCCGTGTGTCCATTCACACATGGAAGGGAGAATGTCACCAGCACATTGAGGATCACCAATATGGGTCTAAAAGTTTTAATGAACGATCACATAGTTACAGCAAGGCAACTTTTCGGAGTCTAGCAGGACCCTTTCATCAGACATGTGATCCTCAGACCCATATTTTTTTGGATCTATATTGATGATCCTTGGTGTGCTGGTGACATTCTCCCATGCTGATTCTGTTCAGTTCCAGCCGATGGTCGCTGCAGCACCCACTTATACACACAGCCATTTTTAACGTAGGACCGCGTGCGTTTGGACTGTACACTTGCATTCACGCACGGAGCTTGACCCCGCCTCCTCTCTCCTCATTGGCTGACTGGTTGTGATTGACAGCAGTGGGAGCCAATGGCTCCCACTTGCTGTCTCAGCCAATGAGAAGGCAGAGACCCAGGACAGCCTACACTGTCATTCACATCGCTAGATCATGATGAGGCTCAGGTAAGTATTGAGTGGGCTGGGGGCACTGCTGCACACAGGTTTTTTTACCTTCATGCATAGAATGTATGAAGGTAAAAAACCTTCAGCCTTTACAACCACTTTAAGAGCACATTTAAGTGTCATTTCTGCCTGCTGCTGTTTTTTTCTCTGCTATCCCCATGAATCACTTCTGACATTTTTTTCTGACACCAAGAGAAAAATGGTGACAAGGGAGGCATCTCCAGCAGATTGACAGCCTCAGTTCTGTTTCTGTAAACTATGTGAAAGGGGGTGTATCCCTTCCCATCCAATCAGCTCTATGAACTCTCCTTACTTAGCTTCACAGAGTGTAACTTCTGCTCTCTGACCCCTTTTTTTGCAGAACTCTCAGACAAGCTTATACGTTCAGCACTTTGAACAGATGTAGAGAAGAAAAGACTGCAGATAAACAGCTTATGCAGGAGCATTTGTTTCATCTCTGTGTATCACATGAGGCCAGTCACTTAACTGGGTACATGTAAGGGTTTACAAATCACTTCATATAATAAAAAAAGCTGACAAAACAAAAGTTATATAGACAATACAGACATGTAAAAGTAGGATTATTCTATTATTATACCATCTAATTCACAATGGCATTTTGATAATGTACATCTCATAAAAATTCACCCATTCAATCTGTCAGTGATCATCACAATAGAAGGTAGAATAAATGATACATTCAAAATATAGTATGTCAAAGTGACATATTGGCCAGTGTATAAGCTGATATGGGTCAAATAATATACAATCAGTAGATCAGTCAAATCTTGCTGTACCAATTCTTTTTTTTTTATCAGGGTTCAATTATTTACCTGTCTCTTGAGGAAAGATGCACACTCTACATAAATATAATTCAAATGCAGAACAAAACCATTGGCACTTGCACCAGCACAGCAAATGCAACCAGTTAAAGTTCATCCATTTCAAGGTATGTATTAAATCCATTGGCAGTAGTTCTTTGATCAGAAGTCCTTGGTTGTAATGTGTCCACTGGATGACATTGGTACTGGGCATTTTCAAGGTTCAGAGGTATGATTTGATCAGTTCTGGGATCTTTCCGATCATAATACAGAGCCCACAACAAGGTTATAGTGAGAATCATTGCTAGAATCTGGGTAACACCAATAGAGATTCCCAAAAATCGCAACACTTGCAGCTGTTTTGTTCCTCTTAGGAAGCTGTACATTTTTCTGCTGCAACCCTGGAATAAACAAAACACAAAACCTTAATTATACAATCAAAGGAGAGTCTTCCAACCAGTATGCATACAGTGGGTAAAATAAGTATTGAACACGTCACCATTTTTCTCAGTAAATATATTTGTAAAGGTCCTATTGACATGAAATTTTTACCACATGTTGGTAACAACCCATGTGATCCATACATACAACAAAAACAAAACAAATAAGTTCAGAAATTAAGTTATGTGTAATAAAATGGAATGACACAGTTGGCAGGAATAGTCTTAAAGTGGGTCAAACTTAAAACTTTTTCCTAGTTTTGGACGGAGTTGGGAAGGATTAGAATTTTTGGCAAGTTTTTATTGCTATCTAGGGCTCCATTAAATTATGGGGTCACAGACAGCAATAAAACAGAACAGACATTCAAACTCTCTCCTACTCTGAAACTAAAAAAGTTATCCGAAGTTAGGTTTCAAGTGTCTTGGTAAAAATATAAATTCTAATATATGTTCTGTTCTACATATTCTAATATCCTGTGTTCTTCAAACTGCAGTATATGTGCATAAATGTGACTGGTGGTGTTAACAAAATCTGCCACCCAAAAAAAGCAAAATGTGAAGCTGACATGACAACTAGGTGACCCCATTGCCTATGTTTCATTAAATATAAAATACTTTTGGAGGTATGGTGTAGAACCTCCAAATATTTCAGTCATACAAAAAACAATCTACAGAAGACTGTAAACATTAGTAATCACACACATGAAACTGATCTAATTGTTTCCATACTGATATTATGAAAAAATATTCAGCAGTGCAATGTGTGCCACGCACGTATGCTAAGTAGTAAGACGCTACAAGGGATATTAATAAAATAATTCAAATAACACGGGGATGTAGAAAAGGATAAAGAATCTTGTTTGTGAATGAACAGTAAGACCCAAGCTTCCACAACACTCGCCAGAAATAGATTTTCTATATTGGTTCCATTATTCTATTATCCCATAAAGTCACTGCTGCAAGAAATCTAGATACCTTATTGTATTATAAATTTAAAAGTGTCATCTATTTGTTTGCAGACTGGAAAATATAGTATAAAAAACACACAAGTGTTTTTAATCTGCATTGCCTTAAAGTATTACATTTCTGCCATCATAATATGTTTGGGATTTTTGTTGTCTTATCTATAATTAGATCCTAACATTCACAGAGGAGTATACTATAACATAATTTCTTGCATTCTCAAGTGTAACTGCTATTGCTAATAAAGCTGAAGAAACAACTGTGAGATATCTGAAACCCTGCTCATGCAACTGAAAAGATAATTAGTTAAAGGCTTCAGTGCAACAGTGCAGCTACAGCCTTTCTGAAAACTAGAAGCCACAAACAGAACTGACACTGTGCTACAAAGAAATGCTAGCTACATATGTTAGATACTGTATAACACAATCTGACCACCAAGTGTGCATGTATCTTTTTTTCTTAACACTAACATGATTTTTTGTATTGATGTGACAAGCAACACACATGCCTAGGCCTAGGTCTTACCTTAACTGAGAACATATTAGATTATCCAAGCCCATTGCCTTTTTCCCTGTGAATGTATTGTATGAGGTGTCTGTTACTACTCATAGGCATGATAACCATACCATCCTACTGAAATTTGAAATAATTGTCTTATGTATGTGGATAAATTAAAGTGGCTCAGTTATTGACAACTAAGTACTGTATATTCCTAATAAGCACAAAAAATTGTTTTAATAACCCCCTATTGCAGCTGCAGGCACTATGGAGCAACTCATCATCAAAATTCACAGCAATTGATCAAGTTGCTTTCTTAGAACTTCGGCTTCCCTGTTCCCCCTTTTGGTGAGGAATCAGAAGCCTTCCAGTGTTCTAATCTCCACTGCAAACATAGAACAGGTGCTCTAGAAGGGTGATCTGGGTGAGCTGGGCTACTGAGAGAGTGGACTTAAAAAAAGGATGTGCTTCTTCTGAGAACCTGCTGAAGACAAATTGCTCCTACAGTAATTTCAACATGGGCATTACAAAAAAGAATGAATTGCAATCATATTGGTTCACAGACCCTATTCATCATATGCCCATGTCCTCAGCTGTTTCATATATGCCCAACAAGGGCCAGCAATGTACTGGAAGTCGCTGGTCTTTGAGTGCCTGCAGCTACAGGAATTATCCTGGTATTGTTTTTTTAGCTACTGGTCAGTTTCATGTAAAAACAATCCTAGTGGCTAATTAGCCGCTGGATTGCTTTTCCAAGCAGTGGGAAGGGATGTAAGCCACCCCTCCCCCCCCTTCCCACCACCTTACACAGTTTTCTTGGGCTCTCCTGTACAACCAGGGAACCCGAGAATGCAGCCGGCAGTTCCGCTGGCTGACCACAGAGCTGATCGCAGACCAGAATGCCTCCAGTCATCTCTTTGGTCTAAGACGGGTGTCGGCAACCCGCGGCTCTTTTTCACCTTTGCTGCGGCTCCGGAGCACACTGCCCACCAGGTGACAGGCAATAGGGTCTTCTGTGTGCCGGGCGCCCGCTCCCCTCCCTCCTCTCGGGCGGCCGCCCCAAAAGTCAGGACTCTGCAGCTAGCCCAGCAATGGGCAAACTATGGCCCGGCGGACCTTTTAATCCGGCCCGCGGAGCGTGGCAAACATTGGCTGTCAGGATGTAGGCAGGGCAGCGTGACGAACTCCTCTCCTCTCACAGTCCGCCCTGAAGACCGGAACGGCGCGGGAACACGGCGAGAGGAACGCGCGGAGCAAAGGTAAGTGAATTGACACAATATGGGGAATGAATTACTATAGGGGGAATGAATTACTATAGGGGGGGTGAATTACTATAGGGGGGATAAATTACTATATGGGGGATGAATTACTATGGGGGATGAATTACTATATGGGGGATGAATTACTATGGGGGATGAATAACTATATGGGGGATTAATTACTATGGGGGATGAATTACTATATGGGGGATGAATTACTATGGGGGATGAATTACTATATGGGGGATGAATTACTATATGGGGGATGAATTACTATATGGGGGATGAATTACTATATGGGGGATGAATTACTATGGGGGATGAATTACTATGGGGGATGAATTACTATATGGGGGATGTATTTTCAGTTTTAAAAATGTGGCTCTCAAAATAAATTTCAATCGTGGTTTTGGCGAGATTTGGCTCAGTTGAAAAAAAAGGTTGCCCACCACTGACCTAAGGCTATGATTGTGATTATGACGATACACTGTGGCCCTGGTTAACCCTTTGCTTACTGGGCCCTTAAACCCCCTTCATGACCAGAGCGCTTTTCGCAATATATGCAGTGTCGGATTTGTTTTAAATGTTGCAATGGTTTTGCGGCTCCCAGTCTTTTTTTCCCTCTCGGAAACGGGTCCAAGTGGCTCTTTATGTCTTAAAGGTTGCAGACCCCTGATCTAAGAGAACGGAAGCTACGAGCATATTCTTATTTCTGTTTCACCGGGTATAAACAGCCCCATTTTAAAACTGGGAAAGCATCTGATCACACCGATCTTGGTGGAATAAGATGCTTTAAGGGCAGGGGAGAGATCTAGAATCTAATAGACTCCAGATTCTCAGAAAAGAGTACTTGTCATTGCCTATTGCTACCATAGGGGATATTTCCATTCCCCTGTGAGAACAATAAAAGTGATAAAAAAAAAAAAAAAAAAGAAAGGGACAGTGCAAAAATAAAAAAAAGCAAAATAATTAATAAAAAAAAAAATCACCCCATCCCAGTGCTCACATGCAAAGGCAAATGCAAGCAGCGGTCCTGTGTCAGTATGTAAACAGATTGCACAGTGCATACGAGGTATCACCGAGAACGTCAGATCGAGGGCAGTAATTTTACCACTAGACCCCCTGTGTAAATCTAAAGTGGTGACCTGTAAAGACTTTTAAAGCGTCGCCTATGGAAATTTAAAATTTACACAGTTTTTGCCGTTACACAGACATGCGCAATTTTAAATCATGTCATGTTTGGTATCCATTTACTCAGCGTAACATCATCTTTTATATGTTATCAAACAATTGGGCAATACAGTAATACCTCGGTTTACAAATTTAATTTGTTCTGTGGGGCTTTTCCTATAGCGGAAAATTCGTAAACTGAAACACTGTTTCCCATAGAAATGTATTGAAAACCAATTAATCCATTTTTAAGGTCAGAAAAAAGTCAAAAACAAGTCTTTTATCTGTTCAAAACTCTTTATAAAAAGTGCACTTTTTAAATGCATTAATACTGTACAGGGACAGGATTACTCAAGCAATAACATTTCAAACATCCAACTTAAACTTTTAAAGCATCACACATCATCTTTTAAAACATGGCAAACTTTTCAAACAATTTCAACACTCTCTGGGGGAGGAGCAGAGCAACTGGGCAGCACTAACACAAGCAGGTTCTTCTTCATGTCTAGGCTGTTTTAGTAGGAATCTTTCCATTGTCTGCTGCCTCCGGCGCCTTTTCAGCATCCCTCGGAAATAAAACATGACGTCGGTGTCAAAACTGTTTACAAGTCTCTGGGCTAGAGCCTTATCTGGGTGGTGCTGCTGTAGAAAAGCCTGTAGGTTTACCCACAGTTGGCATGCCTCCTTGAGAGAGCTGTTCCTCACTTGTTTCCTTCTCCTCAAATGAGACCCGCTCCTCCATCGCCTCTTCTGCAGTTCCACTAGGTCCTCAGTGGTTAGCTCACAGTTGTGTCCCTCCTCCACCAGCTCGCAGACATCTTTCTCAGTCACCTCCAGCCCCATGGTCCTCCCCAAGGAAACAATCTCCTTCAACACGAGCAGGGGCTTGATCTTAAGGTCCCCACTGGCATTGGCGCAGAACAGGAGGGTGAGACGGTCCTTTATCGGCTTGTGGCCAGGCAATGAGGTCTCCTCTTCCGTGATGAAGGTACGCTTTGGCATACTCTTCCAGAATAGCCAGTCTCATTGCAGTTGAAGACCTCCTTAGGAAGGTAACCCTCTGAAACCATGACCTCCAGGAACTCTGTAGCAAATTCCTCAGCTGCAGCAACATCAGAACTTGCGACCTCTCCGTGCCTGACCATGCTGTGGATGCCAGATCTGGTCTTGAACCTTTTGAACAACCCCCTGCTCGCCTTGAAGCCTTGCGCATTGGCTGACATTCCTGGCTGTTGGTCGAGGAGGTCAGTGTGCAAGGCCTTGGCTTTTTCGCAGATGATTGCCTCGGTCACTGTGTCCCCTGCATGGTGCTTCTCTTCAATCCAGAGCAGGAGCAACTTTTCAACCTCCTCCAGAACAGGTGGCCGTTACTTGGAGACCCTGGTGACTTCCTTGGCTGCATCTTTCCAAGTTATCTTCTCTTTCATCTTAAGGATGGTACAGATTGTGGATGTACTCCTTCCATACTCTTTGGCGAGGTCATTCAATCACTTCTTGATGATTCATGCTTCCTGATGATTTCTTTCTTGAACTCAAGCAGAATTATCTCCTTCCTCTTCCCAGCTTCCGCTGCTTTCTTGGGTGCCATGACACCACAGTCACTAAGTGAGCAGAAAATAAAAAAAATGCTTTACTGTACACCCACACCCAGTCCAAAAGCCTCAAGTCTATCAGTAGCAGGCATGCACAGCACATGAGCTGGCATGGAAACCACCCCACACTGCAGAACACAGTAAAAGCCATGCAAATGACAAAGCTCACCTCCCTACCTTTCCACAGACTCCAGCTGTCAGGGCTCCCGGGTATGACCAGAGGTATGTGACTGACGCAGGGAAACGCAGACTTCAGATATGTTATAAACAATGTAATTTATTAACACTAACAATACAAACATAAACGCAGTGCAATACTAAAACATAACACAGTGCAAACAAACCAACCAACCACCCACAGATAACAGTACATACAATGCAAGCGTCGTCAGGCAGGCCGGGCAGGCCGGAACAGAGAGCAGGAACAGGATACAGGGCCCAAGAGAAACACAACACCAAGGCAGAGTCTGCAGGTCTGAATGTCCCTTAAATACACCAGTATAATTAGTTCCAGGTGTTTGACTGGCTGCAAGGTTGAGTCTCTGATTGCTGGGAGCACCCGCTGGCCAGCCCTGGTACTGCAGCTCATAAGGCAGCTGAGTCCCACTATTGCTGGCCAGTCCATTCCTGACAGTACCCCCCCCTCAAGGAGCGGCCTCAGGACGCTCCAAACAGTCCTAGCTGGGGAAAATGTTCCACCGCCCGGGTCTGGTAACTGGCGGGATATCAAAGACTGGGACACCGGGCAGGACTCCGGGCAGCGGCACACGGGGCAGAGGCACATCGGGCAGGACTCCGGGCAGAGGCACATCGGGCTGGACTCCGGGCAGAGGCACTCCGGGCAGCGGCACACCGGGCAGAGGCACATCGGGCTGGACTCTGGGCAGGGGCACATCGGGCAGGACTCCGGGCAGAGGCACATCGGGCAGAGGCACATCGGGCTGGACTCCGGGCAGAGGCACATCGGGCTGGACTCCGGGCAGAGGCACATCGGGCTGGACTTCGGGCAGAGGCACATCGGGCCAGACTCCGGGCAGAGGCACATCGGGCCGGACTCCGGGCAGAAGCACATCGCGCCGGACTCCGGGCAGAGGCACATCGGGCCGGACTCCGGGCAGAGGCACATCGGGCCGGACTCCGGGCAGAGGCACATCGGGCCGGACTCCGGGCAGAGGCACATCGGATTACCAGGCGAAGCAGCAGGCAGCGGGCCCCCAGGCGGAGCAGCAGGCACCGGGCCCCCAGGCGGAGCAGCAGGCACCGGGCCCCCGGGCGGGGCGACCGGCATCGGGTCCCCAGGCGGGGCGACCGGCATCGGGCCCCCAGGCGGAGCGGCCGGCATCGGGCCCCCAGGCGGAGCGGCGGGCGCCGGGCCCCCAGGAGGGGCGACAGGCGTCGGGACCCCAGGCGGGGCGACAGGCGTCGGGCTCCCAGGCGGGGCGACAGGCATCGGGCCCCCAGGCAGGGCAACAGGCATCGGGCCCCCAGGTGGAGCGGCGGGCGCCGGGCCCCCAGGAGGGGCGACAGGCATTGGGCCCCCAGGCGGGGCGACAGGCATTGGGCCCCCAGGCGGGGCGACAGGCATCGGACCCCCAGGCGGAGCGACAGGTCTCGGGCCCTCAGGCGGAGCGGTGGGCGCCGGACCCCCAGGCGGAGCGACAGGTCTCGGGCCCTCAGGCGGAGCGGCGGGCGCCGGACCCCCAGGCGGGGCGACAGGTCTCGGGCCCTCAGGCGGAGCGGCGGGCGCCGGACCCCCAGGCGGAGCGACAGGTCTCGGGCCCTCAGGCGGAGCGGCGGGCGCCGGACCCCCAGGCGGAGCGACAGGTCTCGGGCCCTCAGGCGGAGCGGCGGGCGCCGGACCCCCAGGCGGAGCGACAGGTCTCGGGCCCTCAGGCGGAGCGGCGGGCGCCGGACCCCCAGGTGGAGAGACAGGTCTCGGGCCCTCAGGCGGAGCGACAGGTCTCAGGCCCCCAGGCGGGGCGGCGGGCGCCGGACCTCCAGGCGGAGCGACAGGTCTCGGGCCCCCAGGCGAAGCGGCGGGCACCGAGTCACCAGGCACGACAGTGGGCTCCGAGTCAACTGGCATGACCGCTGGCACTGGGTCAGACATTGGATCGTCTGGCTGGACAGCGGGCATCGGGTCACCAGGCATCAGGTCATTTGGCTCGACAGCGGGCACCGCGTCATCTGGCAAGGCAGTGGGCTCCGAGTCAACTGGTATGACCGCGGGCACTGGGTCAGACATTGGATCGTCTGGCTGGACAGCGGGCATCGGGTCACCAGGCATCAGGTCATTTGGCTCGACAGCGGGCACCGCGTCATCTGGCAAGGCAGTGGGCTCTGAGTCAACTGGTATGACCGCGGGCACTGGGTCAGACATTGGATCGTCTGACTGGACAGCGGGCATCGGGTCACCAGGCATCAAGTCATTTGGCTCGACAGCGAGCACCGTGTCATCTGGCAAGGCAGTGGGCTCCGAGTCAACTGGCATGACCGCGGGCACTGGGGCAGACATTGAATCGTCTGGCTGGACAGAGGGCATCGGGTCACCAGGCATCAGGTCATTTGGCTCGACAGCGGGCACCGCGTCATCTGGCAAGGCAGTGGGCTCCGAGTCAACAGGCACGACAGTGGGCACCGGGTCATCAGGTACCTGATTGTCTGGCTCGACAGCGGGCATCGGGTCACCAGGTATGACAGCGGGCACTGGGTCACCAGGCATCAGGTCATTTGGCTTGCCAGCGGGCACCGCGTCATCTGGCAAGGCAGTGGGCACCGGGTCACCAGGCATTGGATCGTCTGGCTCGACAGCGGGCATCAAGTCACCAGGTATGACAGCGGGCACTGGGTCACCAGGCATCAGGTCATCTGGCTTGCCAGCGGGCACCGCGTCATCTGGCAAGGCAGTGCGCACCGGGTCACCAGGCATTGGATCGTCTGGCTCGACAGCGGGCATCGGGTCACCAGGTATGACAGCGGGCCCTGGGTAACCAGCCATCAGGTCATTTGGCTCGCCAGCGGGTACCGCGTCATCTGGCAAGGCAGTGGGCACCGAGTCACCAGGTACGACAGCGGGCTCTGAGTCAATTGGCACGACAGCGGGCACCGGATCAGGTACCGGATCATCTGGATCAACAGCGGGCATCGAGTCAACTGGCCTAATAGGATCGTCAGGCTGGATCAGTTCATCATGCTGGGTAGAGGCATCAGGCTGAATGCCGGCGTCCGGCTGAGTAGAGGCTTCAGGCCGAGTAGAGGCTTCAGGCCGAGTAGAGGCTTCAGGCCAAGTAGAGGCATCAGGCCGAGTAGAGGCATCAGGCCGAGTAGAGGCATCAGGCCGAGTAGAGGCTTCAGGCCGAGTAGAGGCATCAGGCCGAGTAGAGGCATCAGGCCGAATAGAGGCTTCAGGCCGAGTAGAGGCTTCAGGCCGAGTAGAGGCTTCAGGCTGAAGAGAGGCATCAGGCTGCGTACAGGCATCAGGCCGAGTAGAGGCATCAGGCCGAGTAGAGGCTTCAGGCCGAGTAGAGGCATCAGGCCGAGTAGAGGCTTCAGGCTGAGTAGAGGCTTCAGGCTGCGTACAGGCATCAGGCCGAGTAGAGGCATCAGGCCGAGTAGAGGCATCAGGCCGAGTAGAGGCATCAGGCCGAGTAGAGGCATCAGGCTGCGTACAGGCATCAGGCTGAGTAGAGGATTCAGGCTGAGTAGAGGCTTCAGGCTGAACCACGGAAGGCAGGTTCACCGGTTTGGATACTGGCAGGATGGTATTGGTTGGAAAGAATTTTCGCTTTTTTCTGGTTTTAACTACTGGAGCACTGCAAGTAAACGCAGGTCTGCAAACGAATGGAGCAGCTGGAGACAGAGAAGAACTGGAGGATGGAACAGGAGAGGGAGCAGTTGCTACAGAGGGCTTTTTTACAGGGTTAAAGGCAGGATAGGTGCAGCGAGTGGGAACAGGGTACTGACATGCGGTAGATAGCAGGGCAGGAGGAGCTGTTGGGAATGCAGGAATAGAGTTTTGAGGAAATAGATTAGAAGCAGGACTGGGTTTTTGTAAGCTGACTGAGGCTGGGTGCAACAAGTCTGTCCATGTCTGCAGTATGGGTTGAACAAAGCTGAGCTTACACAAAGCCAGTCTGGTCAATGACTGCACTGCATTTATACAATCTCTTAGTGTCTGTGGTGAACATGTGGAATAACGCTCCAGAAAGTAACCCACATCATCCTCTAATAACCATACCAGGGACTCTACCTGGTCTGCACTAAATGGTGGCAAAAATTCATCCCTGCATTCGGGGGTACCAGATGAAACCAACTCAGCACAAACCTCAATCAAAGGCTGCACCTCAGAGAACTCTGTGCCCTGATCTACTAGAACATGAGCGAGCCGTATACATTCTAGCAGTTCATCCCGGGTATACTCCTTCAGAGTTTGATAAGCATACTCCCTGTCATCAAACACTAGCAGATATAAATACACAACCTCATCAAGATCCATCCTTCCCATCAACAAGCCAAGATGGCTTTCCTGTGCAGCCACTTCTGGTCAGGATTGGCCTTGGTGTAATGTCAGGGCTCCCGGGTATGACCAGGGGTATGTGACTGACGCAGGGAAACGCAGACTTCAGATATGTTATAAACAATGTAATTTATTAACACTAACAATACAAACATAAACGCAGTGCAATACTAAAACATAACACAGTGCAAACAAACCAACCAACCACCCACAGATAACAGTACATACAATGCAAGCGTCATCAGGCAGGCCGGGTCAATATCAGTCGAGCAGGTAGGTACAGGGGGAGCAAGCGGAGAATGGTCGGGGTCACAGGCCAGGTTCAGCAGGTAGCGGACAGCGTGGTACAGAGGGTCAGGCAGAGGAGAATGGTCAGACAAGCCAGGGATCAGAGCAGGGTCAACAGAGAATCAGACAGGAACAGAGAGCAGGAACAGGATACAGGGCCCAAGAGAAACACAACACCAAGGCAGAGTCTGCAGGTCTGAATGTCCCTTAAATACACCAGTATAATTAGTTCCAGGTGTTTGACTGGCTGCAAGGTTGAGTCTCTGATTGCTGGAGCACCCGCTGGCCAGCCCTGGTACTGCAGCTCATAAGGCAGCTGAGTCCCACTATTGCTGGCCAGTCCATTCCTGACACCAGCATGCATGGTGCTAAACCTCCCAGGCGCAACACTGACTCCAGCATGCACAGTGCTACTGTGTAAGCCTCCCAGGTGCAACACAGACTCCAGCATGCACGGAGATATAAACCTCCCAAGCACAATACATCCTGGGGAAACTTGCTTCATATTGCCGTGCAAATTCGTAAACCGAAGCATTATTGTCAATGGATTTTCATTCATAAACCGAATGTTCCGTTAACCGAGGCATACGTAAACCGAGGTATTTCTGTATATTGTTGTTTTGTGTATTAAAGTTTTAAAAAGTGTATTATTTCCAGAAAAATTGCTGCACAAATACTATGTGACATAAAAAATTTCGACACCCATCGTTTTATTCTCTAGAGCTTCTGCTTTAAAAAAAATATATAATGTTTGGGGGTTCAAAGTAATTTTTTAGCAAAAAAAATTTTTTTCATGTAAACAAAAAGTGTCAGAAAAGGATTGGTCTTCAAGTGGTTAGAAGAGTGAGTGATATTATATAGTTACATAGTTAGTCTGGCTGAAAAAGCACAATGCTACAGTGCCTGCCACCACACTGGGACCCCGGTGTGAACTGAGCACAGCGAACAGGTACTTGCAGTAGAATCCAAACCGTAGAGTGGGGCAGACAAAAAGGAAGCTTTAAGCATGTGTAACAAACACTATTACAAGCATGAGACTGTAGGCTTGGCTGGTTTAACCACTTGCCCTCCTGAAGATTTCCACCCTTAATGTCCAGGACATTTTTTGCTATTCAGCACTGCGCTTTTTGAACTGGTAATTGCGCGGTCATACAGCACTGTACCCAAACTAAATGTATGTCCTTTTTTCACAGAAAGAGCTTTCTTTTGGTGGTGTTTGATCACCATTGGCTTTTTTATTTTTTGTGATATACACCCTGTTCCAAATTATTATGCAAATTCTATTTACATGTCACAAATATTAAATATTTTGTTTTTCAGTTTAACTCATGGATGGCATTGTGTCTCAGGGCTCTTTTGATCACTGAAAACAATCTTGGACACCTGTGATAATTAGATTGGCAGGTGAGCCCAATTTAAGGAAAAACTACTAAAGGAGGGTGTTCCACAATATTAAGCAGAGCACCATTTTCAATCAATATGGGGAAGAAAAAGGATCTCTCTGCTGCCAAAAAGAGTGAAATAGTTCAATGCCTTGGACGAGGTATGAAAACATTAGATATTTCACGAAAACGTAAGCGCGATCATTGCACTATTAAGAGATTTGTGGCTGACTCAGAGCACAGACGGGTTTGTGCAGATAAAGGCACATTGAGGAAGATCTCTGCCAGATCCATGCATCGGGTCAAGAGAGCAGCTGCTAAAATACCATTACATAGCAGCAAACAGATATTTGAAGCTGCTGGTGCCTCTGGAGTCCCACGGACATCACGATGTAGAGTCCTCCAGAGTCTTGCAATTGTGCATAAACCTTTTTATTCGGCCACCACTAACCAATGCTCACAAGCAGAAACGGCTGCATTGGGCAGAAAAATACATGAAGACTAATTTTCAAACAGTCCTGTTCACTGATGAGTGCCGTGCAACCCTGGATGGTCCAGATGGATGGAGTAGTGGATGGTTGGTGGACGGCCACCCTGTTCCAACAAGGCTGTGACGTCAGCAAGGCGGCGGTGGACTCATGTTTTGGGCCGGAATATGGGAACAGAGCTGGTCAGCCCCTTTAGGGTCCCCGAAAGTGTAAAGATGACCTATGATTTCCATAATATCAACTTCATGCATGACAATCCACCATCTCATAATGCAAAGAATACCTCTGCATCAATGGCTGCTATGGGGATAAAAGGAGAGAAAGTCATGGTGTGGCCTCCATCCTTCCCTGACCTCAATGCTATTGAGAACCTTTGGAGCATCCTCAAAATCTATGAGAGTGGGAGGCAGTTTACATCCAACAGCAGCTCTGGGTGGCTAATCTGACATCTTGCAAACAAATTCAACCAGAAACTGTCCAAAAACTCACAAGTTCAATGGATGCAAGACTTGTGAAGCTGCTATCAAATTAGGGGTCCTATGTTAAAATGTAACGTGACCTGTTACAATGTTTAAAAAGTTAAAAGTTTGATTGAAATAACTTTTGATTTCAGTAAATATGCTGCAAACACAACAAATGACAATTTTCAGTTCTTTACAACCTATAAAGTGTTTTGAAACTTACTGTGCATAATAATTTGGAACAGTGTATTGTAAGTGTTTTATGTTTAAAAAAATACTCTTATCATTAGGAGGTTTGTTCAATAAAATTTGAATTGTACTCTTAATAGTTGATAACATGAGAATTATGCTGACTGTTATTTACATCAATTATTTAGGTAAATGAGAAAAATATAATTTGCATAATATTTTGGAACAGGGTGTAAACAGAAAAAGGCCAAAAAGTTCGAAAAAAAACTATATTTTCTACTTTCGGTGATAAAAAATATCCAGAAAACTCAGTTAGTCATACATTTAGGCCAAAATGTATTCTGCTACATGTCTTTGGTAAAAAAAAAAATCCCAATACTTGTATATCAATTTGTGTGTGTGTAATACAAAAAAAAGCAAAACAATTAATTAATTAAAAAATTACCCCCATCCCTATGCTCACATGGAAAGGCAAACGCGGTCCTGCGTCGATCTGTAAACAGAGATTGCACCGTGCATGTGAGGTATCACCGCGAACATCAGTAATTTTAACACTAGACCCCCTGGGTAAATCTAAAGTGGTGACCTGTAAAGGCTTTTAAAGCGTCGCCTATGAAACAGAGTACTGGTAGCCCTGCTTGCCTTATGGGAAAGGGGGCTGCTATAGGTGAAGAAGAGAGAAACCAGCTATAGTGCCTGACCACCAGTGCTAGGGGTAGGCATGACAGTAGGTATCTAGGTGCCTGCATTTTACACCTGACAGCAGTTTTTTCTTTTTATTTTAACCGCTTCCCATCTGCCCTATAGCAGAAGTACTACTACAGGGCGGCACAGGTGTGCAAAATCACGTATATATACATGACTTTGTATTTCCGGGAAGAGGGCGCGTGCGAGACTTGCGCACGCCCTACCCGCGCTGCCATTTGCAGCCGCGGCTGTCAATCACTGGGTCTCAGCCGGTGATTACTTGCCGGTGCCCGGTGATTGCCGAGCATCTCCGATGGGGGGGGGAGAATTGTTTGTAAACAAAACAGTTCTCCCTGTCAGATCGTGCACACTGCTTTGCATGGCTGTGCTCAGCACAGCCATGCAAAGCAGTGTGCTTACAGTGAAGCACACAGACACAGCCCCAAGTAAAACAGCACACAGTTAACCCTTTGATTGCCCCACATGTTAACCCCTTCCTGCCCAGTCCCATTAGTACAGTGTCAGTGCTTTTTATTAGCACTGATCACTATATTGGTGTCACTGGGGATGTCAGTGACAGTCCCCCCCAGTGTCAGAATGCCCGCCATAGTCCCACAGTCCCGCTATAAGTCGCTGATCGCTGCCATTACTAGTAAAAGAAAAATTTAAAAAAATCCCAGTATATATACCACCAGTTGTAAACGCTATAACTTTCACAAAAGGCAATTAAGTTACACATATTGGGATTTTTTTTCTAGCAAAGACATGTAACAGAATACATTTTGGCCTAATTTATGATGAAATTTGATTTTTTTAATTTTTTTTACTAGACATGTTTAACAGCAAAAAGTCAAAAAATATTGTTTTTTTTCTCAAAATTGGCAGTCTTTTTATTTTATATAGTGCAAAAAAATGAAAAAAACGCACACGTGATCAAATACCACTGAAAAAAGGACGTAAATTTAATTTGGGTGCAGCGTTGCATGACCGCGCAACTGTCAAAGCAACGCAGTGCCGTAACACAAAAAATGGCCTGGTCAGGAAGGGGGGTAAATCCTCTGGAGGACAAGTGGTTAAATAATCCAAAACATATGTAACCTTCCACCACACTGCTTCCAGTGGCAGGCTACAGTGAGCATTATGCATTTATTGGATATTTGTGAAGCTGCCTGAGGAGCACTGAGTGTCCATCCAAGTGAGGTTTTGGAACATAGGATCTTCACATTAAGCGTGTTTTGACTTCTCTACTGTTGAGAGTCACACTCAATGAGGTAAGCACATATTTATGATGTGGTGGAAAGAGCACTTGGGTGTATTTATGTTTGAAGAGCATCATTGTTTGAAAAATCATTGCACAAGTGGTAGACACATTGCTTGCATAGATTTTGATTATATCTTGGACTATTTATTTCAATACACTGATTAATTACTTTATTCGCATGGTGTATATTTTGGATTGTTTATACTCATTTGGTATACCCTGTACTTTATATGTGCTGCTGCTTTTTTACTATTTTCACACATTTTTTATTCCACATTTCATTGATTTTCTTTTAGTTAGTTTCCTTTTGCACAGTGATTTTTTGTTTATTGTAGTGTTTTTATTTTACATTGGTATCCATGTTGCTATAACTTTCCTGCATATAAATAGATGGTGTTTTAGATTGTAAGTAAACAAGTCCAGCTTGCATGTATTTTCTATTCATTTTAAAACATTTCATTGTGTTTGGAATTAGAAAACACAATTGGTCTCCCAGCATGCACTTTCATTTTTCATTAGGTAAAAAAAAAGAGAAATTTGTTCCTGATAATAGGCACTCAGCATTAAAATATGATGCTGAGTGAATAGAAAATAAAATTTGCTTCACAAAGGTGGCACAATTATTTTGACTGTCATGGAGAACATTACATACAGTAAGACAAAACACACAGATCTCTAGACCCATTTTCTACTCTTTCTTTACAACCTTCTCATCCAACCTTTATGAATGGACTCTCAAATGCCTTGAGATATATTTGTGAAATTTACCATCACTTAGATTATCTCAAATCTCAGTTCATGTTTAGCTATAGGGTGTATATGTTTCAATATTCCTTTGCATTGTTATAACATATCTTGGTAGTATCCCAGTTGGTGAATAAGTTAGGATGACATTCTGGGTACTAAAGTAAATTAACAAGCATACTGAACATGATTCCTGAGTCTATTTAGCTGATTGTAGACTGATGTTCAATGTGTACAATGTGGTTCTAGTTTGCCCAGCTTCTTGAACATTTAAATATTACTGCTTTTGTGCTTCTTTGCACTAAGGAATGCAAATTTAAAAATTTCATTAGAAAATAAAAGAAATTTAACCAATGAAAATAAAGCAATAAAATGCCAATTCACCAAGTGAAGCATTTGGTCAAGAAACTGTATGCTGTGATATCGAAGTAAAAAACATAGATGCAGATATTTATCATTGCAAACCTGTTCAGAGACCGAAGTCCATGCAATTGTGTATATGTGCTGGCTATGGCCACAGTGGACTTCTTCCACATAAACTGGTAAAGAGGTATTTTGAACCTCATACTACCTTCGCAAGTGGCGGAAAGCCAATTTAAGAATGCACCATTAATCCTGGTTTGGGATCCAAGAAATAGTTTAACGCATACAGGGATGCATAGCACTTTACAATTTAATATTATGTTTTATACCAAATATGGTGAATTATAGAAGAAACTGCATGTTAGGCACAAAAAGTAAGAGACCTTTCTATAACTCCTTCATCCTCTTTTGTGCCCTGTGGTGGTCAGACAAGAAGTTATACAGATTATTATGGTAAAATAGTTTTAATGTTTTACCGCTTGCCAGCATCCTACTGCCTGAACTTCTGGCAACTGAGTACATTGTCTTAAATGTTTCTGTAGCCTGGAAAGATCTTTGTGTTAGGTGTATCCATCCAAGATGGGGAGTTTTGGCTAAGTGCCAGCAAACCAAGCAAGATCATTTAAAAGTACATAAACAAGGTGTCCATCAAAAGCAGTTACAGAAAGGACCATGCAGTAAACTATGTATAAGTATAACATTAAACATAATTTATTATAATATTATTAATATTGAGTATTGCCAATTATAACAAAAAAAGTCAGTTGATAAAACACCAATATCCATCACCTCAGCATCACTATACTTATACATGGTTTACCGCATGGTCCTTTCTGTAACCGCTTTTGGTGGACACCTTGCTCTCGTACTTTTAAATTGCTAATAGCGTTTGGTTATTGGACCACACATTTATAGTGAAGCGGATACCTACAATATTCATAACCTCCTTCCCTATTTCTATTTATTATACCAAACAAGACAACCTACCAGAAAACTTGCAAGCAAGACTGCATTCAAAGCTTAAAGCCAAGTCCTGACAAAGTATAAACACATATATGGGAGCCATTTCACCTGTCAAAGGAACAAAGAAAAGAGGAGACTCTGGACTTATTATTATTATTATTATACAAGATTTATATAGCGTCAACAGTTTGCTCAGTGCTTTACAACAGGGGCGGACTGACCATTTGGAAACTCGGGCACTGCCCAAGGGCCCTGGGTCAGTAGGGGGCCCCATGAGATGCCCCTGGTACCTTTTTCATAAGGTTTTTTTAGTTTGGGCAAGGGGGTTAGGAGGGCCCTGCTCCTTGGAGCTTACAATCTAAGAGGCTTGAGTGCCAAGTGACCACAAATGTAGATGATTTTTTTTCTATAGACAGCAATTTTTTGGAAGAGGTGGGAGGAGGAGGGTATGAGTGGTGGGCAGGTAGCTAAAGAGGAGATTTAATACAATACAGTTTGAACACCTCTCTATCCTGGCCTGTGAATGGACAGTGAAGCAGCAGCAGCAGATGTAAATGGTAATTTCCCTTCTTCTATCAACATGTTTCTTAGTCATAGATGTTGATATCTAGAGAGAGATATACAGAATCAAGTACTGACTTTAGTTATATACATTATAGAGTTTTGCACCCTAGTGATCTATAAAGCAAAGAAACACATTTTTAAAATGGGAGTACTGTAATTCATCAGATTTATGTGTTCTTAATTATCATTGGAGGTTTTATATATTTATAACTTCAAAATATCATACACTCTGAAGATGTGCTGCTTGTTTGGAGTGCTAAAGCTAACAGGCCGAATGAATGAAATAACAAGCTATTACCTGCCTGAGCACTAAGGAAACAGCATAGAAATGTAACCCTATTCAAGGTTATTTAATGAAGACATGTAGAAAAATGAAAAAGATCCAAGACCCTTAGAGTTACTGTTTTTTCTTTGTTTTTAACCAGCTTTTAATATCCTTCATTTAAGGACAAGATTAGGAAACTGCCTGCACCTACCAGGGTTAGCACTCTCATCGCCCTCTTGCTATAGAGATAACATTCTACAACAAAGGCTGCTATTTTCAAAATATGCTGGGCTCGATTTTTTTTCAAACCTATATCTTTAGTGAAATCAACTAAAAAAACAAACTCATTTCTGAAAAAAAAAAAAAATAAAATGCAACCATATAAGGGCAGAGTTTTAGTTTAATTTTATTTCAACAATACACTCCAAGCAAATTTGGAAATATAACATATAAAATTAAAACAGTATTGAGTCCAAATACAAAAATGCAGCTTCCCAATTCTTAGATGTGGTGACTGCATTACTTTTCTTTTTTAGAATTTTTTTCTTTATTTTCACCTGGTCACCCTGCCAGTAAGTGCTATTTTTCAACTTCCTTTAACAGATCGAGTTGTCCAGCTTTTATTTAATTGTTAAAACTTTATCCGAAAAGAAAAAAAATAAGATGCTGCATCTGCTTAAAAAGTATTGGTTGGAGCTCGGCTTTAAGTCATGTAAGGAAATGACGGGTGCAAGGCGGTTCTCTCGTTCTGGGAGGACGTCATATGATGTCCTCCCACTCTTACCGTGCTGCACAGCGATCGGTGGTGCATTTCTCTCCTCACGAGCAGTCACACTGACAGCTCGTGAGGAGAGGAGAGACGGTAATCGGCATTCCTCAGAGGGGACATCTACACTGACCATCAGGGCACTGATGATCAGTGCCCTGATGATCAGTGTAGCCCCATCAGTGCCACCTGTCATTGCCCATCAATGCCATTTGTTAGTGCCCACCAGTGCCACATCAATGCCACATATCAGTGCCCATCTGAGCTGCCTTTTAGTGCCACCTATCAGTGCCAGTCAGTGCTGCCTATTAGTGCTGCCAGTCAGTGCTACCTATCAGTGTCAGTGAGTGCTGCCTATCAGTGCCAACTATCAATGCCCGTCAGTGCCACCTAACAGTGCAGCCTATCAGTGCCATATATGAGTACTTCCTTTCAGTGCCCATCGGTGATGTCTGTGAATGCCCACCAGTGATGCCTGTCAATGCCCATCAGTGCCACCTACCAGTGCCTCCTCATCAGTGCCGCCTATTAGTGCAAATCAGTGCAGGCTATCAGTGCCCACCACTGCAGCTTCATTAGCGCACATTAGTGAAGGAGAAAATTACTAATTTACAAAATTTTATACAATTTTATTTCAAAATGTTCAGTTGTTTTTGGTTTGTTTATCAAAAAATAAAAAACCCAGAGGTGAATAAATACCACCAAAATAAAGCTATATCTGTCTCAAAAAAATGATAAAAATTTCATATGGGTACAGTGTTGCATGTCCGCGCAATTGTCATTCAATGTGTGACAGCGCTGAAAGCTGAAAATTGGCCTGGGCAGGAAGGGGGTGAAAGTGCCCGGTAGGCAAGTGGTTAAAGTTGTTTTTTTTTTTCATTTTAGATAAGGAAGAGTTATAACCCCTGTTGGTGTAATTTTCAGCATCTGTGCCCTACTGGGGAGATTTCCCTTCACTTCCTGTCCCACAGCCAAAACAGGAAGTGAGAGATTATCCCTGAAAAGTAAGATAATTCCCTGGGGAGCCCCAGGTAACCAGAAATAGTGTCCCCATTGGAAAATGTTGCCTCTGTTACTTTTCTGGGGACAACCCAATTTTGTTTTCCATAATAGGGTTTTATTTGGTTTTCTCAAATGTTGTTACAGAAACAGAAAAAAAAACACATTGAAAAAGAACAATGACATAGTGAGAGTATCACAATATCATTTATAGGTGTTACAATAGAGTTTAGCAAACAGAGGAAATTAGGTAATTCCTAATAATCGTGATATTTCGTAAGATTAGTCAATTTAAAACATCTAGCAGAGATACTAAACATAGCAATTTCTTAAGTTGTAGTTTTAAATCAATTAGACCAGGGTTTCCAATTTTTATTAAATGTGGTGATTCTGTCGTTCAGATAGGCTAAAGATCTTTCATAAATGTAGTGAGTTTGAACTAGTTCAATGAATTCTTTTAATAAAGGAACTAGGCCTTTTTTCCAGTGTCTAGTAATGGTAAGTCTGGATGCAAGGAGGATATGTGTCAGCAGTACTCGATATTGAGTTGGATATGAGTCTATGTTAATATTCAGAATTGCTAGAGTGGGATTTGGTTGTTTTAGTATTTCAGTGATTTCTGATATCATATGAAAAATTTTATACCAATAGCTTCTAATGTTTTCACATGTCCATAGTATATGGCGTAGGGTGCCAGTTTGGCCACAGTTTCTCCAGCAATGAGGACTGTGTTGTGTTGAAAATTTAGCCATTTGGTAAGGTGTTAGATACCATCTTGTGGAGATTTTGTAAGTTAATTCCCAGAGGTTGACACATCTAGTTGCTAAGAATACAGTCCAAAATGCATATTTCCATTGTTTATTAGATATTTTAGTTTCTGACTAATTTTCCCATTTAATTAAGGGAGTAAATAAACACAATAAATAAATCAAATTTTAGACATATAATGTGCAACAAGGTCCCACTAATCCAAAAAAATGTCCAAAAAGTGTCCACAAATATCCCAAATATATTCACTCTTTTCATCCACTGAAAGGATTGGCTGCTTTTCCATCCAAAACGCACCTCGAAATAAGATATAAAAATATCTAGTGCATTACCTCAATAATAATAAAAATAACAATAATCACCCCGTGCAACCAAAATACACTTCAAAAACACTTTTAGTGAGAAAAAAAAAATAAAAATTTAATTAATTTCTTATAGTGCATATAATCATACACAACAAACTGTGAACACTCTGTGGTCACTGCAAATCAGTGTCTACCATCAACCAGCACACAGTAGTACTAAGTACTATTACCCTCTTATGAGTATTGAAAATGCTCAGACAATATTGTGTAAAAATATTCCTCCACCTCATCTTCCAAGATATTTATTTTCTTTCCAAGGTCCTCAGACCACATGGTGTTTGGTTGGAGAAGTTTCTAACCATGTCTGGAGCTGAAAATTCTAATTTTAAATGTAAGTGTTAAATAAAAGTTATCCATTTACTTGAAATACTAGTCCTGAGACCCTGTTTATCTCTATGAGGACCTTGGAAAGCAAATAAATATCACTTCAAAACACTAAAAGTGTTTTTGAAGTGTATTTTGGTTGCACGGGGTGATTATTGTTATTTTTATTATTATTGAGGTAATGCACTAGATATTTTTATATCTTATTTCGAGGTGCGTTTTGTATGGAAAAACAGCCAATCCTTTCAATGGATGAAAAGAGTGAATATATTTGGGATATTTGTGGACACTTTTTTGGACTTCTTTTTGGACATTTTTTTGGATTAGTGGGAACTTGTTGCACATTATATGTCTAACATTTGATATTGATTTATTTATTGTATTTATTTATTTTTCACATACATTATTGCACTTTCTAGGGAGAAAGTATTGACTTTTTGAGGTTTATAAGGGTATATATTGATTGAATAATTAAGGGAGTAGTTTTATTAAATTCTATTTTTTGTTGAAGAAGGTTGTAAAAGATGTAAAAGAGGGTTATACCTCTTGGTTTAGGGGTAGTGGAGCTATAAAACTGTAAATATATTTTGGGTATATAAATTGGGTGTTTTGACAAATAGTGACTTATGCGTGTTGCTCAGAGGAAGGGATATTAAATTCTGTCATAAGGAATTCAAACTGTTTGATATTGTTTTCTATACAAATATCCTTTATAGTTTGTACACCGTTATGTATCCATTTAGAAATATTCATGCTAGGCATTACAACTTTTAAGGCTGTTATAGGTATATGACAGGGTGATCTGAAGACAGCTGTACACAGGAGATTCGCTTGCAATCTGACAGACTTGGAGTGTTTTTGCAAGGAAGAATGGGCAAATATTGCCAAGTCAAGATATGCCATGCTGATACTCATACCCAAAAAGGCCGAATTCTGTAATAAAATCAAAAGGTGCTTCAACAAAGTATTAGTTTAAGGGTGTGCACACTTATGCAACCATATTATTTTAGTTTTTTATTTTTACTTCCCTCCACCGAAAAGCTTTCAGTTTGCTGTTCAACTGATTTGTACAGTTTATAGGTTACATTAACAATGGAAAAAGTTCTGACATTATTTATCTTTGTCTCATTTTTTTACATCACAGAAAACTGACATTTTAACAGGGGTGTGTAGACTTTTTATATCCACTTTAGCTGTTGTTTCATTTTAAGGAAAAATAACCCCCCCCCCCAAAAAAAAGAAGAAAGATAAGCTGGTACACAGGCTGGTACTTTCTTATCAAAAAGCCTGCTGCAGTGTGGTGAGTTTCCCTTTTACACTGATAACAGCCTATTACACATAAATCAATTTTCTGCCTCTCAAAGTTTTTCTTATCACCAAAGCCTCAAGGAGGGGTGAAAGAATGCAATAGGGGTGGTTATGTGTAGCCTACCTGCACTCCATTGAACCGTGGTGTAAATGGATAATTCATGAACCATTTAATAAACTAATGATGGTGTGGAAAACCCATTTGCCATAATATAGAGCAAGTGAGTGGAATACCCTTCCTATTTGTTTCCTTGTCTCCTCCTCTCATGCTCGTCTCCCGGACTTCTCCAGAGCCTCCCCTACCCTCTGGAACTCTCTAACCCCATCTGTCTGACTGTCACCTACGCTGGCCACTTTTAGGCGATCCCTGAAAACCTATCTTTTCAGGGAAGCCTATCCCGCCTTCAGCTAATAACCAAATCTTCTATTTCTCCCATCAGTTCATCCCCCACAGTTATTACCTTTTGTACCAGCAGCCCCTCCCTATTAGATTGTAAGCTCCCAGGAGCAGGGGCCTACTAACCTTCTTGTATTGAACTGTATTCAGTACTGCTGTATTGTCTCCCTTTATATTGTAATGTGCTGAGCAAACTGTAGGCACTATATAAATGCTGTATTATAATAATATTAATAATGATATTTTAGCACCCTTTTCCTGAAGTCCCCACCTAGTTATAAAAATGATAGGGGCCAGCATCAGCATGGCAGAAGTCCTGCATGCCTAGCACATCTACCATAGAGGTATGGTACCATATTCCTGGTGTACCAGGATGGAGGATGATCTGCAAGCCTAGAAAATGGGAATTACAAAAGTGGTAGATTTCTAGTGTGTAAGAGATTTGTATTTTTAATATGTAAAAAATTTCAAAGCTAATGTTACATCTGGCTTACGTTTTCAATAGTGTATTTATTTTTCCAATGTACTGCAATAGTACTTTGATGTAAGCTATAAATAGTGAGTATATCCTTAAAAAATTAGTAAAATGTGCAGCATTGCACACTATATGATTTACTTGTAGTTTGTTTACAAAAATTGGGCAACTATTTGTTGAAATTAATAGAGATCTCCTAAGTTATTACTCCTGGATACTGGCTAAAATCAAGAATTAATGCAATCCTGTACAATTTTCACTATATCTTTTTCAATTTAAAAAAAAGTTATGTCTTGCAAAATACCTTATCTTGCATATTTTTTTTTTTTTTTGCAAAGGTCTGGTAAAAAAACTTGTATCATACATGTTTTCTATACAAACAGCAGCATTTTCTGTGAACTTTCTTTACAATGTGATTGTAGCCTTTTGTGCATTTGACTCCAGCAATCATCCTGGATATAGCAATTTCCAGTAAGACATTTCAGCAATACAAATCTCATTTTGGTCTACATTTTCTACCCATCGAACACAGTGGGAATTTGATGAATTGCAGTAGAATTGAACACTAATCCTAAGAGAGTTATCATGAGCCTGCTTAGTATTGGTCTCCATTATTTGCTTTGTAGTTTTGTGCCTCTGGGGAGTTGTGCTATTCTTGTATTGCTTCCCAATCGAGGCTCTGGAATCTTGATTAAATTCTTACTTAGCATCTACTGCAAGATAAATTCTATTCTATCTAGGGATACGTAAACCTGTCTGGGTTCAGTTCGAGCCAGGTTCAACAAACCCAATGGGAAGTCTGTGAACCCTGAACTTGGCACTGAGCCCCACTGAAGTCAACCAGAGGCAAAACTAGCTATTTTTTTCTGGCCTTTTCAAGGCTAATAGGCAGATTATTTTGAAAGGGATATGTATCAACCAAAAAGAAAAAAATTTATTAAAAACTTCTATTCAGCAGGGGGAAGGTCTTACAGTCAGGTCCATAAATATTGGGACATCGACACAATTCTAACATTTTTGGCTCTATACACCACCACAATGGATTTGAAATGAAATGAACAAGATGTGCTTTAACTGCAGACTGTCAGCTTTAATTTGAGGGTATCTACATCCAAATCAGGTGAACGGTGTAGGAATTACAACAGTTTGCATATGTGCCTCCCACTTATTAAGGGACCAAAAGTAATGGGACAATTGGCTTCTCAGCTGTTCCATGGCCAGGTGTGTTATTCCCTCATTATCCCAATTACAATGGGCAGATAAAAGGTCCAGAGTTAATTTCAAGTGTGCTATTTGCATTTGGAATCTGTTGCTGTCAACTCTCAAGATGAGATCCAAAGAGCTGTCACTATCAATGAAGCAAGCTATCATTAGGCTGAAAAAACAAAACAAACCCATCAGAGAGATAGCAAAAACATTAGGCATGGCCAAAACAACTGTTTGGAACATTCTTAAAAAGAACGAACGCACCGGTGAGCTCAGCAACACCAAAAGACCCGAAAGACCACGGAAAACAACTGTGGTGGATGACTGAAGAATTCTTTCCCTGGTGAAGAAAAACACCCTTCACAACAGTTGGCCAGATCAAGAACACTCTCCAGGAGGTAGGTGTATGTGTGTAAAAGTCAACAATCAAGAGAACACTTCACCAGAGTGAATACAGAGGGTTCACCACAAGATGTAAACCATTGGTGAGCCTCAAAAACAGGAAGGCCAGATTAGAGTTTGCCAAACGACATCTAAAAAAGCCTTCACAGTTCTGGAACAACATCCTATGGACAGATGAGACCAAGATCAACTTGTACCAGAGTGATGGGAAGAGAAGAGTATGGAGAAGGAAAGGAACTGCTCATGATCCTAAGCATACCACCTCATCAGTGAAGCATGGTGGTGGTAGTGTCATGGCGTGGGCATGTATGGCTGCCAATGGAACTGGTTCTCTTGAATTTATTGATGATGTGACTGCTGACAAAAGCAGCAGGATGAATTCTGAAGTGTTTCGGGCAATATTATCTGCTCATATTCAGCCAAATGCTTCACAACTCATTGGACGCTGCTTCAGAGTGCAGATGGACAATGAGCCAAAGCATACTGCAAAAGCAACCAAAGAGTTTTTTAAGGGAAAGAAGTGGAATGTTATGCAATGGCTAAGTCAATCACCTGACCTGAATCCGATTGAGCATGCATTTCACTTGCTGAAGACAAAACTGAAGGGAAAATGCCCCAAGAACAAGCAGGAACTGAAGACAGTTGCAGTAGAGGCCTGGCAGAGCATCACCAGGGATGAAACCCAGCATCTGGTGATGTCTATGCGTTCCAGACTTCAGGCTGTAATTGACTGCAAAGGATTTGCAACCAAGTATTAAAAAGTGAAAGTTTGATTTATTATTAATATTCTGTCCCATTACTTTTGGTCCCTTAATAAGTGGGAGGCACATATGCAAACTCTTGCAATTCCTACACCGTTCACCTGATTTTTATGTAAATACACTCAAATTAAAGCTGACAGTCTGCAGTTAAAGCGCATCTTGTTCATTTCATTTTAAATCCATTGTGGTGGTGTATAGAGCCAAAAATGTTAGAATTGTGTCGATGTCCCAATATTTATGGACCTGACTGTATATGCAGCTGAAAGGGCAACATCTAAAAAAAAATACAAAGCCCTAAAATAACATGCTGGGGGGATGCCTTTAGGCTGCACATGTTTTTGCGAAATAGTATGATGTAACTTTTTAAAAAATAGTAACCGTACACATTTGAAAAAAAAAGAAAAGGAAAAAATGATGAGGAGTTCCATCTAAAATTCCACACAGCCTAGAAAGGGAGAGCAGTGAGCATGCGGCCACCCCTTCCTGTACCACACCAAGCCACATTTTATTGTGAAAGTGACCAGTACAAGGTACTGAATGAGTGGCTCAACTATTGACAGAAAAATAGATCTAGAAGGACTGAACATATAGGCACATAATGGGCAAACTGGAATAGTAAACCAAAAAAGGAGAATGAAAGATTAGACTATTAGTGATAAGTGAAAGAAAACAAGCATGAGACTAGCAAATTTTATCGACTAAGGAAACATGCCTGGCAGAAGCTATAACTTTTAAATCTCATGTGTCAAGCTTAAGGGCAGGCCCACAGTCTGAATTTGGCTTGCCAAGCCATTTCATGTGGCCCTCGCACCTCCCCTGCAGCTGCGACACCCCCCCTCCTTGACTCAGCAGTCGTCAGCAGACAGGAAAACAGATCACCTCCTATAGAGCCTGCACTTCTCAGTGAAGCCACAGCACCCCCCCCCCTCCCATTTCAGCCTCCCTCAGCATTCAGCAGACTCTGGCAGTGGACTCCAGTCTTCCCCTGGTCCTCCGCTAGACCCTGCACTTTCAGCTTCCCGCTCTGCCCCCAGCTTCTTCCTGGCAGCAGCACACGGTAAGGGGGTGCACTGTGAGGTAAGGGAGGGTGGGGGGAGTCTTGACCTCCTGACTTCTGATGTAAGAGAGGAAGGGGTGATCTGCACATTTGGAGAATATAATTATTATGAGAATAATACAATTCTATGGCAGTTGAAAAGGAGGGCTGCACAATGCTGGTATCATCCACAAGAAACGTTATAAGAGACTGCTCAGAACACCATGAGCAGTCTCCAATAAAGTTTCTTATGCATGAAGTAAGCTACATCATGCATACAGAGTGTGAGTGGGCTCCATGCCGGGCTGCACCTGTCCTCCACAACTTAAGTTTAAGTCTTCCATTTAACAAAGGCCACTGTTATGGACTACACACAGGGAGATCAGTGATATTTGTCTAGTTCTGGTAAGAATACAAGCCTCCTGCACTAGTCAATATCACAAATTCATTGGTTAAGGTAGGCATTGACTTCCCTGTTCAGTAGCAGTTAATCATTAGGTCGACTAGTAGAACAGACAAGCTGGAGAACTTTTTTTGATCAGAGGCTACAGCAACTCCCATTGCTGTCAGAGTGCAATGACTTGATAGGGGGAATTCCTCTTTCCACTTCGCTTTTGTGGTTGGAGAAATCTGTTTGTTTTTTTTTTCAGCCAGCTGGCTGAAAAAAGAAGAACCTTCTATACTCAGCCTTACAGCTTTTATAAATGAACCCTACTCATGCTTCACAAAAAATATTTGGCAAACAAGCAAAGTAAATTTACAGCCTTGTTTATAAAAAGTGATAAAGTAATTATTTATATTACTACCTAATTTCTCCAGTTCATAAATCTTCAATATTAAAAGTTGCAATGTGTTTTAAAGTATACAAAATGGTATACAATTGGCAGCAAAAGCAGAAATAAAAGTGCAAAGAACCAATTATGCCACTTTTAAAGCCCCCCTTCACTAAAAATCAAGAAATATACTACATTCAAGGCCAATTCACACTGAGTTGCGTTAAAATGTACGGAAAATGCATGTACATTTACATCCATTTAAGCTGCGTTTTAACGCGCACTAGCGTCCTTTGACATACATTTTGATGTCCATTGACATACATTTTGGCATCCATTGACATGCATGCGCAGCGTTATGGTGTGAATAGGACACATTGGAAGTTACTGTTTTTCAGGTGTCCTTCCATTGATCTGAGTTTTACACAGATCAACACACTGGTGTGAATTGGCCCTTAATGCTGCTATAACAGGATATCTTCTTGTGCTTTGCTGTAAATTGTGTGGTCACTGATAGCAATGGATAGAGTATTTACTACTATCCACATCAGGAATAAAGATGGAGCCTTACTATGCTTTCAAGAAAGTTGATTACATTATGAATGATGTCAGAGGTCAAAACAACTTTCTTTACTGCCTCAGTTTCTTGTCAGTCATCCAGGGCTCAATTCATATCAAGAATACTATACCTGGCAAATACAAACCCAGTGTAGATGCCAAGTGCCTGCAGCAAAGGCTTATACAGTCATAGCCAAAAATATTGGCACCCCCTGCATTCCTGTCAGATAATGCACCACTTCACCCAGAAAATTGTTGCAATTACAAATGTTTAGTCATTCTCATGTTTATTTCTTTTGTTTGTATTGGTATGGCACTTTCCACCCAAAACTCCAAAAATGGACTGGACAAATTATGGCACTTTCTCAAAACTGTAAGAAATAATTGCTTTCCAAGTTTGTGATGCTCCTGTACTTTGTAATTAAACTCACCTGTATCAATTAACAGGTGCTGACAATATAGAAATCACACCAGCAACCAGGTAAAATGGTGAAAAATTGACTCAACCTTTTTGTTGTGTGTCTGTGTGCCACATGGAGCATGGAGAAGACAAAGAGCAGCAAAAAATGGTCTGAAGATTTCAGAACAAAAATTGTGTGAAAGCATGGACAATCTCAAGGTTACAAGTCCTTTTCCAGAGATCTTAATGTTCCTGTATCCACTGTGCATAACATTGTCAAGAAGTTTACAGCCTATGGCACTGTAGCTAAATCTACCTGGACATGGACGAAAGAGAAATATTTATCAAAGATTGCAACAAAGGATTGTTTGAATGGTGGCTAAAGAACCTCGATGAACTTCCAGACAAATTCAAGCGGACCTTCAGGCACAGTGTACAACTGTGTCAGCTCGCACTGTACGTCACCATCTGAATGAAAAGTTACACAATGGTAGAAGACCCAGGAGGACTCCACTGCTGACACAGAAACATAAAAAAGCCAGGCTGGAGTTTGCCAAAACCTACCCAAGGAAGCCAAAATCCATTTGGGGGAATGTGCTGTGGCTTAAACAAAATTAGAGCTTTTTGGTAAAGTCCATCATTCTATTGTTTTCAGGAAAAGAAATGAGGCCTTTAACCACTTGCCGCCCAGCCACTGTAGATATATGGCAGCAGGGTGGCACTCGCAGGCAAAACCACGTTTTAAAACGTGTGTTTTGTAAACAAATAAGGGGCACGCGCGAGGCGCGCTGCCGCCCTATCTGTCCCGCCGATCACCGTCGCAGATGTGAGTCGCCGGGTCACAGCCGGTCCTTAGCGGCTGTTTCCCGGCGATCGGTGGCAAACAGTGACAGACAGCACAGCTGCAGTAGCTGTGCTGTCTGTCACTTCCCTGTCAGCTCGAGGATGAGCTGATCGAGAAAGAACAGCTTCTCTTTCTCGATCAGCCTTGTCCCATCCAGTACACACCCCCGCCCCCTAGTAAAACACTCCCCTCACTCCTATAACCCTTCCCTGCAAAATAAAGTTAACCCCTTCCTCCCCATTGCCATTAGTACAGTGTCAGTGTTTTTTTTTTTTTGCACTGATCACTGTATTAGTGTTTTTGGGGATGTCAGTGACCCCAAGTCAATACCCCCCAATGTCAGAATGTCCACCGCAGTCCCGCCATAAGTCGCTGGTCGCTGCCATAAGTCCCTGATCGCCGCCATAATTCACTGATCGCCACCATTATTAGTATAAAAAAAACCTAAAAATTCCAGTATCTTTCCCGCCATTTGTAAACGCTATAACTTTCACGTAAACCAATTAATTTACACGTATTGGGTTTTTTTTTTAGCAAAGACATGTCGCAGAATGCATTTTGGCAGAAATTTATGACTAAATTTGATTTTTGCATTTTTTGTTTACTGGACATGTTTTATAGCAAAAAGTCCAAAATATTGTTTTTTCCTCAAAATTGTCAGCCTTTTTTTTATAGCGCAAAAAATAAAAATCGCACAGGCGATCAAATACCACCAAAAGAAAGCTCAATTTGTGGGGAAAAAAAGGATGTACATGTCATTTATGTGCCGTATTGCATGACCGCGCAATTGTCCATTAAACTAGCGCAGTGCTGTATAGCAGAAAAATGGCGTAAATTGCAGTACTTATACCATAGTTTGTAGACGCTATAACTTCCACACAAAGCAATCAATATACACTTATTGGGATTTTTTTTACCAAAAACATGTAGCAGAATACATTTTGGCCTAAATTTATAACCAACTTTGAGTTTACTATATATTTTTTATAGCTGAATGTAAAAAATATTGTTTTTCTTCAAAATTTTTGACCTTTTTTTGTTTATAGCATGAAAAATAAAAAGCGCACAGGTGATAAAATTACACCGAAAGAAAGCTCTATTTGTGTGAAAAAAAGGACGTAGATTTCGTTTGGGTGCAGCATTGCATGACCGCACAATTATCAGTTGAATTAGTGCACCACCGATTAGCAAAAAGAGGCCTGGTCATTAAGGGGGGTAAATCCTCTGGAGCTCAAGTAGTTAAGGAAAAGAATACAGTCCCTACAGTCAAACATGGTGGAAGTTCACTGATGTTTTGGGGTTGCTTTGCTGCTTCAGGCACTGGATGTCTTGACCATGTGCATGGCATTATGAAATCTAAAGACTACCAAAGAATATGCAATAAAGGGCCTAGTGTCAGCAAATTGGGTCTCCATCAGAGGTCATGGGTCTTACAGCAGGACAATGACCCAAAGCACATGTCAAAAAGCACCTAGAAATGTTTTACGACAAAAGACTGGAGAGTACTGAACTGACCAGCAATGAGTCTCGACCTAAATCCCATAGAGCACCTGTGAAGAGATCTCAAAACAACAGTTGTAAAAAGGTACCTTTGCAATCTGAGAGACCTGGAGCAGTTGGAGAAAGAATAGTGGTCCAAAATTCCAGTAGAGAGGTTTTATTGATGGTTACAGAAAGCAATTGATTTCAGCTATTTTTTAGAAAGGGGTGTGCTACCTAATATTAAATTGAGGGTGCCAATAATTTTGTCCAGTCCATTTTTGGGGTTTTGCTTGGAATGTGTCAGATTTGACTTTTTGTTTCGCCACTTTTTTGTGTCATACCAAAACAAACAAAATAAACAAACATAAGCAGGCCTAAACATTTGTAATTGCAACACTTTTTTGGGCAAAGTGGTGCATTATCTGGTAGAAATGCAGGGGGGCCAATATTTTTTGCCATGACTGTAGGTGACATTTTTCTGGTCTCTATGAATTGTACAAACATGCCTTTTTCCTGGTAGTTTTGTCTACACTAGAAAAATGGCAAATAAGACGGTGAGGATCCTTTGAGGGGGTCCATTTGAAAGCATTTTTTACTGATTCTGTTTGAGTAGAGCAGTATAAACAGTGACATCAAAATAATTTAAAGCAGCTCATTTGGATGGGAAAACAAAATAGAGCATGTCACGATATGAGTTCTCTGCCAGCCCAGTTATTAATTCCTTGTTTCTTTAATCCATCCTGGCCATAGGAAGTGTATCCTCCAATTAGTATTCTACTCCTGTGTGCCAAAGGCCCCTAGCTGTAATTAACGCGCCCCCTCCACAAAAGGTCCCAAATTCAATTAGTGTATTCTCCCCACTGTTATCTTGTTTACAGCTACAAATTCAATTATTGTGCTTCCTTCCCTGTCCATCTTGCCCATTCTGGTTTGTGTCTAAATGTATATTCTTCCCCACTGTTATCCTGTTTACAGCTGCAAATCTAATTACTGTGTTTCCTTGACCATCCTGTCCAACCTGCTTTTGCCGAAATGTGATTGTCGCTATCTCCCCTCGGAGATAGCTGGTTCGCACCTCTCCGCAGAGAAGTGTGAATCTCCTGTGGAGGATATATGGGTCCCGGCGCCACAGGGACGCCACACGGTCCAGACGTTCGTATTGCACGAACGTTCATTCGCGCGCTTACGAACACCACCCGGACAAAGGTAGTGCCGTGTCAAGGGGGGTGTGCCTCATTGCCAAGGAACGAGGCACGCCGCCCACAGGCCTGCTCCATTACCAGGACGACCGGGAAGCGTCTAACACCGGTTTAAGAGACCGGTGCTAGTGTCTCCCGTTCGTTCTGCTGTGCAGCCACTCAGGGATCCCAGCTGTGGCGAAACTCTAGTGGCCAGACTCTGCCTGAGCCCCATTGGAGAAGGGGGACCCCAGAAGCCACATCAGCTCTGCCTGAGACCACCACACCAGACTCTGCCAGCCCCATTGGAGTGGGCGGGGACACCAGAAGCCACACCAGCTCTGCCTGAGATGCTGCCAGCTCTACCCAGGACTATCACACCAGCTCTGCGTGAGTGTATGTCTCCCCTGTGTTATCTGACCTGTTTAGGAACTGCCTCATACCTCCCTGTTGGATTACAAACTGCTGTAGAGAGTTTAACTTTGCCCACCGGGGCTGGATTACAAAATATTTTGGGCTCTCTCTCTGCACTACTCCTCATTGAGTGACTGTTGTCTGTTTTGATAAAGCTTTAAGTGTTTGCCATCTGCCATGTGTTTTCTATCCTGCCTACCCTCTGTCACAGAGCAAAACACCAGTGAAAGGTAGTACAGAGGAGATTTTATACATCCTGAAAATAAAGACAGCAAACTATAGTGAGAAACCACAGGAAAGCCAAATCCAAATGTCAAGTCAGAAAAGAGAGCAAAAAGACAGTCATATTTGCTTTTATAATTTAAACTGTTAAGATGTTGGCATACATAGGTATAGGTTGTCTACCTCATCTGACACTTAGTTAAAACCGCTTTCCCGCCGTCCTCTAGCAAAAATACTGCTACAGTGTAGCAGGGCTGCGCAAAATCACGTGTATATATACACATGATTTTGCATTTCTGCCATTGGCGGCCTTGGCTGTCAATCACTGGGTTCCAGACGGTGATTCCCTGCTGGCACCCGGCGATCGCTGAGTATCACTGACAGGGAGAGACCTGTATGTAAGCAATACAGATGTCTCCCCTGTCAGCTCCTGCTCATTGCTTTGTATTGCTCTGCATAGCATAGCAGAGCAATACCTAGCATAGCATAGCAAAGCAATACAAAGCAACGTGCTTACACAGTGAAACAGACACACAGCACACAACACACAGTTAACCCTTTGATCACCCCAGATGTTAACCCCTTCCTGCTCAGCACCATTAGTACAGTGTCAGTGATTTTTATTATCACTGATCACTGTATTAGTATCACTGTGGATGTCAGTGACAGTTAGTCAGTTCCCACTCAGTGTCAGAATGCCCACCACAGTCCCGCAGTAACCACCACCATTACTAGTATATGAAAAAAAAAATTCCAGTATATATACCGCCATTTGTAGATGCTAAAACTTTCACGTAAACCAATTAATTTACATGTATTGGGATTTTTTTTTAGCAAAGACATGTAGCAGAATACATTTTGGCCTAAATTTATGATGAAACTTGATTTTTTAAATTTTTTTATTAGACAGGTTTAATAGCAAAAAGTCAGAAATTTAGTTTTGTTTCTCAAAATTGGAAGGAATTTTTTTGTTTATAGCGCACAAAATAAAAAACGCACAGGTGATCAAATACCACCGAAAGAAAGCTTCATTTATGATTAAAAAATGGACACAAATTTCATTTGGGTGCAGTGTTGCAATGACTGTGCAATTATCAGTTAAAGTAACACAGCGCAGTATTGCAAAAACTGGCCTGGTCAGGGAGGGCGGTAAATCCTCTGGAGGGCACGTGGTTAAATTGGTGTGTGGATCATGAAAAACTGACAACTTATGGCCTACATACATTGATTATATGAAAACAGAATTTCAGTTTAATATTCATATTTAAGGTCATAAAAGCAAATATTCATTAACTCAAAAGTCAAACAAGTACTATTTTCTAAGGCCTTGTTAGTTGCTGCCGTCTCAGGATACTTCAATATTATTATTTGTTCACAATGGTATCATGTTGTTGTTTTACAGAATTCTTCTGTGAATACTGCATGGGAAAGACTTTGAAGTAAACTTCACACAGAGCAAGAGGTCTAAATTACAAATGAAATAAAATCCTTTAATGAATAATTCCCACTCATGAATAATTGCTCTATACATTACATTGGCTGGCTGATATAAACTATTTCCACATATAAAAAGCAGGCAGTCTGTTATTTCGTTCTGATTTTCTGCAGGATATCTAACATTTGATAAAATTATCAGATGTGGTTAGAAATGCCTACCTCCTGATACAGATCGCTAAGATCTCCATGATGTGCTTGTTTAGAGCATCCTGGGTATTCTTTCACGCAGCAGGAATCAGGGGGCCAATCCATCTCTGTCATCTCCAGCCAATCAGTCAAATACACCACTCCACAGCACCTGAACTGTTAAAAAGAAGTCAATACTATTTATCTCTCACATAACTGTTCCACACATCATAAGAAATAAGCTCAAAGCAAATATTTTCCAGCGGAAAAAACTTGCCATGTATTGACAAAACCATTCTGCATAAAAGTAGCATTTAATTCTTAAACAAAGCTTACTCCTGTACAAAAATTTAAAAAATGTTTTTTTCATTACTTATTCAAACTTTTGGAGTTTTGATTACACTTTGTTTCGAAAATCATCTTCATATATTGTTGCAGTGTAACGCACATGCATTTAAGTAAGGTATTATGCTCATTTACAAGCTCAGTGTCAGCCAGACCATTCATTGTGTTCACAACTGTGAATTAGGTGCTATAATGCAAATGTGTTGTGGTGAATGCATTGTGGTGCACTGTGTATGTGCAATAGGACCCATTCAAAATCTCTGCAATACAAAATGTTGAATATTTATGAAAAGATAGCCACACTGCAATACAGGAAGTGTTTGCCTCCAAAGTTGATATTACAGTGTTGAATGAACATTGGTATATTGACGCATAAAACAGTTCCTTGCATACCTGAAGAATTCCAGTGGCCAACATTCCCATTCCTAAGCCAATAGTTTCCTAGTTGTCATCATGACAAATTTTATATGATGGCAGCCAGTTCTTAGCAGGTGTTCCTTTGCGAGACCCTGAGAAGAGGACAAATGGGGAACCAGTCTTCCTGATGGAAGCTGTTGCTTTGAGGTAGACTGACTACTAGGCAGAGAGATTTCCTTTTGATCTTCTGATGCAGGGTATAAGAATGGCAAGACTATGGGGTTGATTTACTAAAGGCAAACAGACTGAGCACTTTGAAAGTGCAGTTGCTCCAGAGCTTAGTAAATGAGGTGAACCTTCACTCAATACTCAATCACATGCAAGAAACATTAAAAAACAGCATTTTTGCTTGCACAGGCTTGAATGATGAAAGTCAGCAGAGCTTCTGATCATTTACTAAGCTTTGAAGCAACTGCTCTTGCAAAGACTTTGCACTTTGCAAGAGTAGGTGCTCCAGAGCTTAGTAAATGATCAGAAGCTCTGCTGACTTCCATCAGACAACATTCCCATTCCTAAGCCATTAGTTTCCTAGTTGTCATCATGACACATTTTATATGATGGCAGCCAGTTCTTAGCAGGGTGTTTTTTTGTGAGACCCTGAGAAGAAGAAAGTAGGGAACCAATCTTCCTGATGGAAGCTTCCTGAGGTAGACTGACTACATCCAGGTATCCAGGCAGAGAGATTTCCTTTTGATGCTCTGATGCAGGGTATAAGAATGGTAAGACTACGGGGATGATTTACTAAAGGCAAATAGACTGTGCACTTTGCAAAGTGCAGTTGCACTCTGCAAGTGCAGTTGCGCCACAGCTTAGTAAATGAGGTAAAGCTTCACTCTGCAAAGAATACACATGGAACAAACATTAAAAAACAGCATTTTTGCTTGCACAGGATTGGATGATGGAAGTCAGCAGAGCTTCTGCTCATTTACTAAGCTCTGGAGCAACTGCTCTTGCAAAGTCTATTTGAATTTAGAAAATTAACCTCTATGTCTTCATTGAGGTGGAAGCATGATACCACCTCTGGGAGAAAGTATGGTCTTGGACATAAGACCAATTGTCATTGTGAAGAATGAGGAACGCAAGAGAAGGCTGCTAACTCCGAGACATGTCTGACATACGAGATAGCTACCAAAAAGGCCTCTTTGTAAGAAAGGTCATCTATGGGGAGATATCTCTGATGGGTGTAAAGGGTGATTTCTTCAGGGCAGAGATAACCAAGTTGAAATCCAAAGGGAGCACAGGGTGCTGTAATGGAGCCTGATGCAAGATACAGTTAGAATTAAGGTTTTTTGTTGTTGTTTAGTGTTTTTTTTTAAAGAAAAAGGGAAATACTTTGCTTGTGTCCTGTACTGTATGATTAAGATATGAAATTTATCGGTGCCTAAATCATTACCCTGATCAAAATCTGAGCATGTGTCATCCAGTCACAGATGTTGACTATAATAACTATGTTTTCTAACTTCTAAATTAACATAACATGACTTTCTCTAGGTGGTACCGCTGTCCCTCCACTTTCTTTTAGTGCCTTGCCAGCATTGGAGTTGTGGAGATGCTTAAGGCACCATGCTTCATATCTGGTGGATCTGCAAGAATATCCAACCTTTTTGATAGTCTATCTTCAACCTGTATACCTGGGTCATGGGTGTAAATATCCCCAAAACCTCAGAGGTTACTCTCCTGTCTATTATCCCTGGCTTTTTTTAGGTGGCCAAGAAAGGATAACTGAGATTATTCCTCTTTACCAGTGGAACACAGATCCCAAGACACTAGAGGACATCAGTTGTTCCTAGCATAGCAGATTGGATCTCTGAGCTGAACCTCATTATGAGAATGGAAGCACTGATGGCTAAATTGCATGACAGATATGCCAACTCTACTAACAAATCGATCACATGGATTGCATTTTTGACCTCCACTCCTTCCTTATCCCTTGCCTCTTCTACTACTTAAACTGACTGAAGCAAGTTAAAACTTCAGTTCTGTCCTGGCTGCACCTTCTGCCCCACCCCTTTGCCCTTCTTTTCTGTTTGACGCCCCAACTGGGGGTGATAATGCTCCTCCTTTATAAAGCTATATGTAACCACAATGGATTTGCCACACTGCACCTTCTACTCTCTCTACTGTGTCATAATGTGTATTCAACTTGGAAATGTTCTGTGCCCTGTTTTATACTGTGATTCCATATGTAAGATTTTTTTGGGAAGAGGGGTTGACCTTCACCACTGTATTTGTGTTAATTGTATATTAGGTAAAACTTGAAAAAAAAAACATTCTAAAAAAAACAAAAACATTCTAAACCCTCCCCCAAAAAAAACATTCTAAACCCCCCCCCCACAAAAACAAAAATGTTTTTATATTATCTAACATTCGATAGTAAAGCTAGTAATATGTCTAATTACATTTATATTAAATTTCTTTGGAGCAAAACAAAAAAAACAGCAAGTGTAATTTTTTACATGGCATCACTAAATAATACATTGGAAGGGTATATTGACATTTTGAACTTATGCCAAGGATATCTGAATGATGATTCAGCTGTGTTCACTCTGATTACTAAACTTTAATGATCTATTGGGATGTTGCTAATCCCTGTCATATCCAGTAGGTGGCACTGGAGAATCACCAGATGTCAGCTATTTACATAACTAACTAAATTGAAAGAAATATAAATGTCAATCAAGGTCAGCCTAAAACATTCCCCTACAATTTTGTTCTAGACAGGCAGCACACAAAAATCCTTAAGCAACTGTTATCAGGTTTGCTACACAGAGGCAAATTAGCTATTTTTTTACCCCACAAACATGGCATGAAAATAATTTTCCATTACTATTCCTTGGATTCCATTAGTTGAAACCTCTGTCAAGCTCTTTACAAGCTACATGCAACCGGGAATTCCATCACTTAAGGTACTGCTTAGAAAAAAGGCAATTTGACAAATCTTTTTACCAACCTTGGATACATTTATGTATACTATTTGGTTTCTACCTATCCCAAAAGCTGGTGTTTTTCCAGCATTTTGCAGATTAGCATATTGGTAGTCAGTGTTCTCAAGGAACTTCGGCTCCACGGTTTCCATAAGTGTATAGGTGGTATAGGTGGTGTATAGGTGGTAATAATATTGCCAAGGCCTAGGTAGAAAACCTTACATTTACTAATTAGCATTAAATTTAATCTGCAATTTATGTGCCAATGTTGTAAATTTTTCTAAACCTGTAACATGTAATTATTCTGCTGAGATTTAAAATTTCTACATGATTTTGTGCCATTGACAAAAATAGCACCATTCATTTCTGTTCTATTGGGTTATTATGAAAAAGATTGTATAGAACTGGACCCAATAATGATCCTACCAGAAAAGAATCCTGCACTTTTGCCCATTTTGAATAGGTTCCCTTTAAAGCTACCCTTTGTTTATCCATGTATGTATGCCTGTTCTCCAATAGTCTTTAAAGTGGTTGTAAACCCTTACATATACCCAGTGAAGTGAATAGCGATACACAGAGATGAAACAAATCCTCCAACACAAGTTGTATTTGTTTATCTGCAGTATTCTCTTTTCTACATCCATTTAAAGACCATAATGTATAAAGCTTGTCTAAGGTGTCAGAGAACAGTGGGCAGAAAGCTGAAATACATACTGCAGAGCTCAGTGAGGAGAGGTCTGAGAGCTGACTGGAGGGAACGAACACACCCCCTTCACACAGCATATAGGAACTTAGCTGAGGCGATCAATCACAGGAGGTTTGCTGGAGGTCCTTCATTTTGTCTCCTTTTTTCTCTTGGTGTCTGGAACATTTGTCAGAAGGGACTCATGCAGATAGAGGAAAAAAGCAGTAGACAGAAATGGCACTTGGTGTTCTTAACCGAGACAAGTACACACAATAGAGGGATATGCTTTGTCATTATCCCATGTTTGAGGTTTACAACCACTTCAAACAATGTGCATACGTATACCAGTCTATTATGAGGAATGGTATAAAATGCTTTACACAATCCAAATCACATCAGCATTCTCAAACAGAAATCCCTCCTCAAAAAAACTACATTTCAGCTGGATACAGCCCTTCTTTCCTGAACCTCCGCTGATTCTTTGAGTTTATTTTCTATTATATCTGTACATCATCCCTTAGACACAAGACCCACAGGCTGAATCCAATCTAACAGGCCATTTCATGTGGCCCTCGCACCTCTCCTGAAGCTGCAGAACCCCCCCCTCTCGTCTATACCCCCAGGAGGACAGAACTCCTGAGCTTCTCCTTGCAGCTAAGGAGAAGCTAGTCTATGCCCCCAACTCAGCAGTCGGCAGCAGAGAGGAGGACAGAACTCCTCCTACAGATCCTGCGCCTCTTTGTAGGGGTGCACTGTATTGTAAACAGGGTGGGGGGCTCTTGATATCTGGGGGGGGGGGGCTGTGGACATTTGCCTATAATTACTTTGATAATATTATAAATCTATGGCAGCTGAAAAGGAAGATTACATTCCACTGGTAAACTTTACTGGACACTGCTCAGACAGAACACCATGGAAGAACTATGTTCTGTCTGAGCAGTCTCCAATATAGTTTCTTGTGGATGACAACAGCGGTGTGCGACCCTCCTTTTCAGACTTGTATCATCTGCTGCTGGAGTTGGAGTGGGCTCAGTGCTGTTCTGCACCTGCCCTTCACAGCTTAAGTCTTACATTATTACCAAAACCAGTAACAATATTAACCTCTTCACGCTGGAGCCTCCCGGCCCTTTAACTGGTTTCAGATGCCAGGAGGCGGGGCGGGGTTTTAGGGTCATGTGACCGCCATGATTCTCTGTCATGGCTGTCAAGGTTCCGATTGCAAGGGGACCTTTCTGTGAGACACTGACATATGTGCTGGGAGCGAGCAGGGCGCGCGCTCTCAGCACATATGTGTTTTCAAATGGTACGGTCGCTTGGCGTCAAGGCCCAGCCAACGAGAGGCTGCATTTTTGCGTACGGTCGGCGTCAAGGGGTTAATATAAAATGGATTATATGTTTAAAGGAAAAGTTCACTTTTACTAAAGTTTTCCTAAAAATATAGTCCCCACATCCTTCAATGTAGCCTGCACATTAAAATCCTTACCTTCATTAATGCTCTCCAGTTTTTCAATATGTGGCCCTGTCTGGCACAGCACAGCCTTCACTATAAAAATATTTTAACTGGATCCTGTGCATATTATGCATGTGCACAGTGACTCCAAATAAAAAAGAAGTTTGTGGGTGAAAAAAACCCGTCATGCTCACCTGAGTGGATGCAGCATCAGTTTGATCCTGCATCTGTCCCCTACTGCCTCTAAGACTCAGTCTTGGTTTTCAGCAAGCAGAGAGCTGGTGACTGTCAGTCTCCGGCTCTCTGCTAAGCCCCTCCAGTGCTCACTTGAGCGCCGGGCTATGGAGGGGATGGAAACGGCTGGCTCAGCCTCTCATTGGCTCGCTGGCAGGCTGAGCCAGCTGCAGGTTCAGAATCTAGGTGGATTCCAGCTTTAAAGTAAGGGTCTCTCCAGAATAAAAAGTGCCAGAATTCTCCGGAATAATGGCATGCATGCGCACTAGGCACAGGACCTGGCCAGGTTGTTTTTATTACAAAAGCTGCGTAAGCCTAGCAAGGCCACACAGTGAAGAACTCATGAAGAAAAAATGAGTAAGTGTGTTTTGTACTTTAGCACCAAGATCCATTACTAACGATCTAAGAAAAAATACAGGTAAACAGAGGCGTGAATTGACAGCACAGAAAAAACTAAAAATTGCAAAAGAATTTCAATCAAATAATTTAGCTACCACCAATTTAACCACCCAGGCCAAGGGTAGGCAATCTTCAACCCTGCAGCTGTTGGAAGTTCTATAGGGGGAGGAACCTGACAGCCACAGGCATGATTCTCAGAGACATAGGCATGATAGACTTTATAGTTAAGGCACAGCTGGAAGGCTGACGTTTGGCAACCCGATATAGAAAAAGAAAACACTGACCACTGGCTGCTGGGATTCAAAGGCCACACAATAAGTGCCAAAGGACCACAAGCAGCCCCAGGTTAGGAACCAAGGACCTACATCCTTTAGTTACACTATGTACCTTGCTATTCTTCACACTTTCAAATGCAGAAGTTTGTATCGAAGTCAGGAGCACTGCAGTCATAGGTGCAATGTATAAAGGTTTGATGTGTACATTTATTACACACACAGACATTTGAAGCACCATCTATGTTTCTGAACTTCTGAGCAAGTTCTGTTGATAATACAGTATAACTGCAAATCAGTTCCTCCGCTATAACAGGTTTTCCATTATGGTCTTTAAGCCACATGACAACGCTTTCTTTTCTCCTTTCCTTTTCTGGAGTAAAACTTGCTTATTGACTGTCACTGAACATGTCACTCTTGACAGCTAACAAAGTAATGCGCTGTGGGACTTAATGTCTAATTTGAACAATTCTATCAGGACGGATGCAGCACATGCCAAGTAAGAAAAGCTAGGACAGTCTTTGAAAATGATCAAAATATGACAGGAAGGGGATTGTAGAAAATGTTGCCAGGGATCACGGCATGTACGATTTTTGTACCAAAGGCAAACTGCATGGAAGTTTAAAAAAACATTTATGTCTGTGAGACCAATTCTCAGCAAAGCAATGTGTGGCAGTGTGTTTTTCAAAATATCCAGTATGCAGCAGTTCAATTTTCCATTCAGGGGACAGTCAAAACCTGAAAACGTACTGCAATGCATGTTAAAGTGCACTCAATATTGTATGTGGTTGCAGTCAGGTTTATTGATTGGCCCATTAAAATATTGTGCTCTAAAAAAATCAATGCAATAAAAAAAATCAGATGTTGTCAAAAACTTAAAGGGCAGAAATGTGACAATTATGTGAATTAGGATAGCTGAAAGTGGCTACTGAATGAACAGTATAATGCATGTGGGCAGTGACAGAAGGATTCGCCTGCAGTAGTCAGGAAAGAAATAGTGTCAGGGAGCCATGGTGACACTGTAAATCATTATGCACTGCATATATTTATTTACATAGAAGTGTGATAAATCTTCATCAAAGTCAGTGTTACAAAACACATCTTCATTTGTCAATGTCTTGAATCTGATGTTTAATTTACTATAATTACCGGAAATGCCTCCAAACCTTAAACCTTCTGAAAGTAAGTAGATTAATCTGCTGCTAGTATTCTGGTTGTGCTATAATTGAAAATCTGTATCTCATTGTTTTATGATTCAAATTCATCCACAAACATACATCAGGGCAGAGGCTGGTGGAACAATTGGATCTCTGCACACCATTTATTAAGCATGTCTTGTGCATAAAACACAACCGCTCCAGCGCAGTGACTAATATATGGGCAGAGATCTATGATTTACAAGGCATTCACTCAAATAACAGTGTTTTGCTAGGTAATATGCATATCCTATTATAGAAATGTACACAAACAATTTATATTCATATTTTTAATTATGCTTACCATAAAACAAAGCTCCTTTCTTTCTTCCTTTCTTTTTTTTTATTACAATTATTCAGACTGCAAGTTCATTAACATCAGAGAAAGCCATTGAACATGCTGATATATTTTGTTTAATAAGAAGAGAAATAATGGTATTGCTTTCCAAGATGTAAAGTACAAAGTTTGGAACTTCCCTCAGGGTGCACTAAACAGCAAGGGCAGCTCCAGACAATTTGTTTGGGGGGTACTGTGCTGGTCCTGTGAATATAAGTGGGGGTGCTAAGTCCTCTGGTGGCTAAATCTCATGTTATAATAACAGCAGACATAACATAATACATTCTTAGAAAATAAAATAAGTAATGTTAGAGTATATAGAAACCAATCCAGTGTGCAGTATGTAGTGATCATAAATACAGTGGGGAAAATAATTATTTGATCCCCTTCAGATTTTGTACGTTTGCCCACTTACAAAGAAAGGAAGGGTGTATAATTTTTTTCATAGGTGTATTTTAAATGATAGAGACAGAATATCAACCACAAATCCAGAAAAGACACAGGATACAAATGTTATAAATTAAGTTGCAGTTCAGTGAGTAAAATAAGTATTTGATCCCCAAGCAAAACATGACTTAGTACTTGGTGGAGAAACCCTTGTTGGCAAGCACAGAGGTAAGACAAGGTTTGTACACATCTCAGAAGGGATTTTGGTTCACTCTTCTTTCCAGATCTTCTCTAAATTCTTAAGGTTTTTTGCCTGTCACTTGGAAACTTGAAGTTTCAGCTAACTCCATACATTTCCTATAGGATTAAGGTCTGGAGCCTGGCTAGGCCACTCCATGACCTTAATGTGCTTCTTCTTGGGCCACTTCTTTGTTGCCTTGGCAGTACGTTTTGGGTCATTGTCATGCTGGAAGACCCATCCACAACCCATTTTCAGTGTTCTGGCTGAGGGAAGAAGGTTCTCATCCAAGATTTAACATTAAACATGTATTTAATTTACAATACATGGCTCCATCCATTGGCCCCTCAATGCGGAAAAGTCAGCCTGTACCTTTAGCAGAGAAACAGCCCCAAAGCATAATGTTTCCACCTCCGTGCTTGACTTTAGGGATGGTGTTCTTAGGGTCATAGTCGGCATTTTTCTTCCTCTAAACACGGGGAGTCGAGTTAATGCCAAATAGCTCAATTTGGTCTCATCTGACCACATGCTCCCAATCCTTCTCTGAATTATTTAGATGTTCATTGGCAAACTTCAGACAGGCCAGTACATATACCTTCTTGAGGAGGGGGACCTTGTGGGCACTGGAGGATTTCAATCCATGACGGCATATTGTGTTACCAATGGTTTGTTTGGCGACTGTGATCCCAACTGCCTTGATATCATTCACAAGCTCCTCCCTTGTAGTTCTGGGCTGATCCCTCACTTTTCTCATGATCATCCTAACCCCATTAGGTGTAATCTTTCATGGAGCTCCAGACCGAGGGCGATTGATGGTTATTTTGTATTTCTTCCGTGTGGGAATAATCGCTCCAACATTTGTCTTCTCACCAAGCTTCTTGCTGATGGGCTTGCAGCCCATTCCAGCCTTGTGCAGGTCTACAATCTTTTCCCTGACACCCTTTGACAGCTCTTTGGTCTTACCCATGATGGATGGTGAGGTTTGAATAGAAGAAAGAGATTCTGTGGACAGGTGCCTTTTATACACATAACAAGCTGTCGTTAGGAGCGCCATCTTAAATTGACAGGACTAATCTATGTACCATATTAGCACATATCCAGTCTCTGGGAGCCAGAATCATTGTTGGTTGGTAGGGGATCAAAAATTTTTTTACTCACTGAACCGTAACTCAATTTATAACATTTGCATCACGTGTTTTTTCTCTGTCATTTAAAATACACCTATTATAAAAATTATAGACCCTTCATTTCTTGTAAGTGGGCAAACTTACAAAATCTGCAGAGGATCAAATAATTGTTTTCCTCACTGTATATAGCAATGTCCCTTACATTGCTCATGAGCAATTGTAAACACGAGTTCTATATTTGGTTTTAATGGGTGTAAAAAAAAACCCATAGTTGCAGAGCATGGAAATAGCTTCACAGTGTATGGCTTGTAGCATGTACATTTGCTTTGCTACAGTTTAGACAAAATAAGGTCTGGGCATACACTGAAAAGATTGAGGCACTGGTGTCAGGGCAAGCAATAATCCAAAGCAAGTGTCAGGGCCAGCAGAAATGCCCAGCAATAACCTCCAGCAAGTGTCAAGGCCACTCACAGCACAACAACCCACAGCACATAATTACAGCAACCCCTAGCATAATAATAAACCTTTCAGCACAATAATAACCCCTAGCACAATAGTAACCCCAGCACAAAAATAACCCCGCAACATGATAATAATCCTCAGCACAATAGTAATCCACAGCACAGTAATATTGCCGGCACAATAATAACCTCCAACACAATATTAACCCCATTTGACTCAAATGGACTGTGGACATGTAACATACAGTGAGGAACAGAAGTATGTGAACACCCTGCGATTTTGCAAGTTCTCCCACTTAGAAATCATGGAGGGGTCTGAAATTCACATTGTAGGTGCATTCCCACTCTGAGAGACAGAATTAAAAAAAAAATTCAGGAAATCACATCGTATGATTTTAAAGAATTTATTTGTCCTGCATTTGAACACCTGAGAAAATCAGTGTTAATATTTGGTACAGAAGCCTTTGTTTGCAATTACAGAGGTCAAACGTTTCCTGTAGTTCTTGACCAGGTTTGCACACACTGCAACAGGGATTTTGTCCCACTCCTCTACACAGATCTCCTCTAGATCTGTCAGGTTTTGGGGCTGTCGCTGAGCAACATGGAGTTTCAGCTCCCTCCAAAGATGTTCTATTGGATTTAGGTCTGGAGACTGGCTAGGCCACTCAAGAACCTTGATATGCTTCTTACGGAGCCACTCCTTGGTTATCCTGGCTGTGTGCTTCGGGTCGTTGTCATGTTGGAAGACCCAGCCACGACCCATCTTCAATGCTCTGACTGAGGGAAGGAGGTTGTTGCTCAAAATCTCACAATAAATGGCCCCATTCATCCTCTCCTTAATACAGTGCAGTCGTCCTGTCCCCTTCACAGAAAAGCACCCCCAAAGCATGATGTTACCACCCCCATGCTTCACAGTAATGATGGTGTTCATGGGATCCAACTCATCCTTCTTTTTCCTCCAAACATGACAAGTGAAGTTTAGACCACAAAGTTCTTCTTTGGTCTCATCTGACCACATGACTTTCTCCCATGCCTCCTCTTGATCATCCAGATGGTCATTGGCAAACTTCAGACGGGCCTGGACATGTGATGACTTGAGCAGGGGAACCTTCCGTTCAATGCATGATTTGAAACCATGACGCCGTAGTGTTCTACCAACAGTGACCTTTGAAACTGTGGTCCCAGCTCTCTTCATGTCATTAACCAGCTCCTACCTTGTATTTCTGGGCTGATTCCTCACCTTTCTTATCATCAGTGCTACCCCACAAGGTGAGATCTAACATGGAGCCCCAGTCCGAGGGAGATTGACAGTCGTCTTTAGCATCTTCCATTTTCTAACAATTGCTCCAACAGTTGATCTATTTTCACCAAGCTGCTTGGCAATTGCCCCGTACCCCTTTCCAGCCTTGTGGAGGTCCACAATTTTGTCTCTGGTGTCTTTTGACAGCTCTTTGGTCTTGCCCATGGTAGTAGTTGGCATCTGACTGACTGTGGGGTGGAAAGGTGTCTTTAAAGAGCTCAGACAGGTGCTACTAAGTTAGATGAATGAGTGGAGTAGAGGTGGACTTTTTAAAGGCACAGTAACAGGTCTTTGAGAGCCAGAATTATTGCTGTTTCTTAGGTGTTCAAATACTCATGTTCAGCAGTGCAAGATAAATAAATTCTATAAAAATCATACAATGTGATTTCCTGAATTTTCTTTTTAAATTGTCTCTCTCAGAGTGGGAATGCACCGACAATGTGAATTTCAGACCCCTCCATGATTTCTAAGTGGGAGAACTTGCAAAATCGCAGGGTGTTCAAATACTTCTGTTCCTCACTGTATGTTACATGTCCACAGTCCATTTGAATCAAATGGGGTTAATATTGTGTTGGAAGTTATTATTGTGCCGGCAATATTACTGTGCTGTGGTTTACTATTGTGCTGAGGACTATTATCATGTTGCGGGGTTATTTTTGTGCTGGGGTTACTATTGTGCTAGGGGTTATTATTGTGCTGAAAGGGTTATATTTATAAGTATAAATAGTTGATAGAATGAAACATACATTTATTAGTACTTTCAATAAAATCGATTTTAAATAACAAGAAAACCTGCTATAACTCAAAGAGTAATCAACACAAAGGGCACAGTACAGGGGGGGAGGCAGAAGGTCACAGTACGAGGGGATCAGGAGGGCACAATACTGGGATAAGAAGGACACAGTACAGTTTCCAAGACACTGCCTGGGACACAGCTATCCCGGGACAGTTTAGTAAAAAGCATAGCTGTCTAAGCAAATCTGAGACAGTTGGCAAGTATAATGTAATTCAGGATTATCATGGAGCCCCCATGCACCTAGGGCCCCTGGGCAGTGCCAAGGGGTGCCCATGCATTAAGACAGTGGGAGTCCAGTCCCTAAAGCGGAACTTCCCCTTTTGGGTGGAGCTCTGCTTTAAATAGAACTGTTTTAATAATAATGTTTGTTCCCACAGATCTATTTCTTCTAAAACTGTTTATAATGCATTGCACATACTTTACACATAGAATTTGTGGTTTTTAGATGCATCTGCTGTGGCATTCTGGCACCACTGTTGACAACAACCATTGGTGTCAGAGGAATTGGGTAGTAAAGGATATTGTAACTAACTGACCACAGCCAGCTGCACTTGCTGTGATGCTGAAAAGTTCACATGCCAGCCAGCCCAGCAAGCAGGACTCAGAAGCCGTTTCATCCCATCCCAACGTTGCAAGCTCTTACAGAGCAGACCAGACCATCTTTTCCCTTCTCTCCAAATTCTAGAAGCAACCACAACGTGTCAAGAAAAAATATATATGCTTTGCACACCACCTGTCAAACACATAGAGCCTTTACCAAAAAGTGTCCCTTTATGGCATATTGCTTGCATCTTTCCAACTATGATTTGCAAAGTTGTAGACAAAATAGGGCCTGGGGGTACACTGAAAAAAAGCACTGGGCTTAAAGCAGTACTAAATTCTGCAATATTTACCTATCCTGAAATGGTCCGAGGTACCTTGTCTTCTACCCAGCGTCTTCCTGGTGTCAGGCTGCAGCCATCTTCATTGGCCAGAGTAGGATGAAGTCACTCCTGCATAGGAGTTTACCCATCTCGACACACAGGATCTGTGCCAAAATGTATACTGAGCTGCGCATGTACAGCTCAGTGTACATTCGAAAGCAGACTCTTCTGCAACAAAGAGCCTGTCTGCTCCCAGATTTTAAATTAGAGACTTCAGTTACACTTTAACATTACGACACACAAACTTTGGGACAAAATATAATTTAAAAAAATGTTTCACAACATATGCTTTTCTGCATACCAAATGCTGATATAAGGTCAGAGTCTACCTTAGCCCTGATTCACACTGCTGTGACTTGTCATGCGACCTGTGATACAAAGTAGCATGACAAGTCAAAACACATGTATTTTAATTGCAGTCATTACAACCAATGCGACTTCGAAAAAGGTTCCTGTACTACTTTGATGCGACTTCAATGAGACTTAAAGTCCCATGGACTCTAATGTCGCACGAAAGTGCAATGTCACACTGGAGATGGCACAACAATGGGGTTGCTGCAGTGTGAACCAAGCATAAAAGAACTTAATTAAAATAGTCAAGGAGTTGGGGACAACATAGCAAACAGCAACTAAGACAATAATTTGGTCAAAAGTAGAGATGTGCACCATGGAAAAATGTGTCTAGTTTCGTATTCATTGGTTAAGTTAATAATTTTGTTTCATCATATTAGTTATATTAGAATGATTTGTATTTGTAATTCACTTTGTACGTTCGGATTCGTTTTGTATATTCGATATTTTCAAATCGATTCAATTTTGAATTTCAGAAAACAGCTATATTAATTTTATTTTATTAGATTCTATTATAATCTATTCTTTTTTTGGATTTTACTCTATTCTTTTTTCTATTGTATTCTATTCTCTTCTTTAATTTTCTATTCTATTTTATTGTATTTTATTCCTTTATTTTCTATTCCATTCCTTTATTTTCTATTATATTCTATTTTATTCTATTTTTGTCTATTCTAATTCTATACTTTTTTAATGCTATTCTTTTCTAATCTATTCTATTCCTTTATTTCTATTGTATTATGTTCTATCCTTTTATTTTCTATTCTATTCCTTTCTATAAAAGAGCCTAAGTAGGAATCATTGTCTCATTTCACTTTTATACCTTACTGTATTTATTGCAATATGTTTCCATTTCTAATTCAAATTCATTTTTGAATTCAAATTAATTTTCAAGTTTGAATTCATTTTCATATTCTAATTCGGATATTTCGTTTCATTATAATTTATTTTGGATTCATTGAAATTCATTACTATTGTAATTTGGAAATTAGGATACATACAAATCTGCGAATAGGGAGAGTTTTGTTTGATTCATAACAAAACAAATTGCACATGTCTAGTCAAAAGTATGTCATATATACAGGGAGGCAGTCATACTATGTAATGTACAGTATTGTGTTGAGGTGTCCGTAACATAGTGCCCTTTACATTACTGTTTATTGGGTACAAAAGTAAGTCTCATTGTTGCTGTCAGTGGGATAAAACAAGCCCCATCTTTGGTAAACATACATAAAGATATTACAGTTGCAGACAGTCTTAGAGACGCATTCTAATGACTGTTAGTTATGTCCCTTGTGCTGATTTTTCTGTTTGTGATTTTGCCTGCACCTAGGCTTACGTATTAGGCGTAAATGTTTTATTGAGCCAGAGAGATGTGCTTCCTTTTTTCTTTTGTTTTTAAGCCTTGTCTCTTCCTAACCAGAATGTACTGTGATGATGCTGTGTAAACCTAAATTACAGATCTGTGTAAATTATACTGTCAATAACAGACTCAGCCTAAGTTTGAATATAAGGCAAAATTAGCTGATTTCTCATGGAAAGATAATGAGAGGAAAATTTTAATTGCTTGATTTGAGTAATTTAAAAAGCAACTCAATAACCAATCTCTAACTGGACCAGAGTTCTACAAAAAAGAGTGCCAAACAGTGCTTAATAAATCTGTGATAACCTTATAGGAATTCACAGTAATGAAGCGACTATAGTCTACTTTAGAACATTAGGCTCATGACATGCAACACTAAATTGCATTGCATTTTCATTGAAAAAATATATTCTACTATACTATAAAAATATATATTCTAAAGCATGTGTTACAATGGTAAAGAATAAAAAAAAGAAGAAGAAGAAACATTAGCAGGTACATTATGATTTATCTTAGCGTGTTACACTAAAGCTGACAAATCAATGAAGAAGCAGGAAATGCTTAAATTAACAGGAAATCTGTAAAACAATGGATTTCTTTAACACCATGACAAGGCCTGCAGAATGATAGACACAGTATAGTTTTTTGTTTCCTGTATTTGGGCATATATTTGCATTTTGACATCTTTCCCTTGTGACCTTCCTTGCCTAAAAACAGTGGTGATGTAAACTGCAAAATGCACTTTGTAGAAACTCTAGACCAGGGGTCTCCAAACTTTTGAAACAAAGGGCCAGTTTACTGCCCTTCAAATTTAGGGGGGGCGGATTGTGGCCAGTGGGAGTAGAAAATGCCCTAGCATTAGTGGGAGTAAACTAAACCCTAAGCTTAGTAGTCAGTGGGAGGAACAGTTCCCCATCGTTGGTGTCAGTGGGATAATTATTTCCCCATTTCTGGTATCAGTGGGAAGAACAGTGCCCCGTCGCTGGTGTCAGTGGGAGGAACAGTGCCCTATTGCTGGTGTCAGTGGGAGGAAGAGTGCCCCGTCATTGGGATCAGTGGGAGGAACAGTGCCCTGTCATTGGGGTCAGTGGAAGGAAGAGTGCCCCGTCATTGGGATCAGTGGGAGGAACAGTGCCCTGTCGTTGGGGTCAGTGGGAGGAAGAGTGCCCCATTGTTGGGGTCAGTGGGAGGAACAGTGCCCCGTCATTGAGGTCAGTGGGAGAAACAGTGCCCCGTCATTTGGGGTCAGTGGGAGGAACATTGCCCCATCATTGGTGTCAGTGGGAGGAATAGCTCCTCATCGCTGGTGTCAGTGGGAAGAATAGCGTCCCATCATTGGTGCCAGTGGGAGGAACAGTGCCCCATCGTTGGTGTCAATAGTAGTACTTTGAATCAGTGGAAGGAAAAATGCCCCAAGGGCCGGATAAAAGCAAGCAAAGGGTCACATCCGGCCCACGGGCCACAGTTTGGAGACCCCTGCTCTAGACAGTACATACGTTATTCTTCTAGGCAATTTCTCATAGCTTTTCTAACACACTGAGAATACAGTGAAATACCTGGTGTATAATTCCAAAGCACTAATATTCAATAAGGAAGTAGGGGTGAACCAAACTAATTTCCCTAAGAAATGAAAAAACTCAAAACAGGGATGTTTAACCATTAGCCGCCCAGCCTATAGCCGTTTGGCAGCCGCAAAAATGCTCTAGCTTTCCAGGTGCACGCCATTTGGCGTCCTCCCGCACATGCGCAGTTCGCGCGGTTGTGGAGCCACGCAGCGGCGCGATCTGTCACCGGCCGTGTACCTCGGACACGGCCGATGACAGATCTGAGTACCAGCCCCCGTTGCCGGTACCATGTGACCTGCTGTGACCAATCACAGCAGGTCACATGACAGTTGTATACAATTGATGGCTTCATTCATGCCATCCATTGTATACTAGTGCCTAGCTGTGAATGGTCACAGCAGGTCACATGCACATGTCATGTGATTAGCTGTGGCCAAATCACAGCTAAGCACAAAAAAAAAAAAAAACCCTGAATGAATCGATTTCATTCAGGTAAATGCTTGCTTATAGCAAATTAATTCTTTGCTATAAGCAAATTGTGTAAAAAAAAAAAAAAAATACTGATCACTTCCCCAAAGTAGTACAATGTTACTATGGTAACATTGTACTACTTTGGTCATAGTAAAATATGAAAAAAAAATCTTAAAAAAAATAAAAAAAAAAATGTAATAAAAAATTAAAAATAATAATAATAAAAAAAATATATATAATTTTTTTTCATACTGTCATCAGTCAGTGTCCCTGTTCACCGCCATGCCAGTTATATGATGATGCTGTACTGCACTGGTGACAGTATGTAAAAAAAAAATAGTGAAAATAATTTTTTTAATTTTTTAATTTTCCGAAAAATTATGACAAAAAAAATACAACTTCAAAAAACTCGCCATGCCTCTTATGAAGTACGTTGGACTGTCTACTCTGCAAAAAGGGGTCATTTGGGGGATATCTGTACTATTCTGACATTCTTGGATCTCAAGAAATTAGATTGGCTGTCAGTACTTCAGGATTGATCAATATTCAGATCTATACCATAGTTTGTGAACTCTATAACTTTCCTACAAACTAAATAATACATCCTAATTTGGGTTATTTTCACCAAAGACATGTAGTAGAATACATCTCGGCCTAAATTTATGAAGAACAATTATTTATTTGCAAACTTTTATAACAGAAACAAAAAAAACGTGTTTTTTTTTCAAAATGTTTGGTCTTTTTTTGTTAATTTAGCATAAAATAAAAACCCCAGCGGTGATTAAATACCACTAAAAGAAAGCTCTAGTTGTGTGAAGAAAATGATAAAATTTTAGTTTGGGTACAATGTTGTATGACAGCGCAATTGTTATTCAAAGCGTGAGAGCGCTGAAACGTGAAAAATGGCCTGGGCAGGAAGGTGTAAAATTGCCCGGTATTGAAATGGTTAATACTACTGTATACAGTAATTTAACATAGCCATATTGCAGTTTTTTCTGGTTTAATGGGATATGATGCTATTACAAACCTATCGCTCTCAGCTTTCTGATATGAGAAAGCGGGACACCTTCAAACACAATGGGATTGGTTTACTAAAACTGGAGAGTACAAAATCTGGTGCAGCTGTACATGGTAGGCAATCAGCTTCTAACTTCAGCTTGTTCAATTAGGTTTTGGCAATATAACATGGATGCTGATTGGTTTCTATGCATAGCTGCACCAGATTTTGCACCTTCCAGTTTTAGTAAATCATCCCTGATGTATTTAAGTAGTGGACACACCACTACCATGCCTTCAGACCATTAAATCGAACTCTAGGCAAAAAAAGTTTCCTATTGTAGTGGGGCTGTGCCCTCCCTGCAAGGTACAATTGCTCATTTTTGTCTACGGGAGAGATGAAGGGAGATATGCTTACCTGATCTCCACCGTAGAAGACTGGTCCCTGCAGCTACTGCACAAACACAACCTAGTGATCTTAAGTGGTGGACTGTTCCTGATGTCATCAAGCCCAGAGCAAGCTCCATAGACCTGCTCTGAACATGAGGAAGCCAGGAATAGTCCACCACTGGATCATGGTGGAGAGCCGTTTGCCAGTGGAGCAGAGGGTCAGGAAAGTATAAGGCTTTTTCCTATCCCCTGGATGAAATGACCACTTAATGATTACAATACAGGCACAGCCCCACTGCAAGGGAAATGTTTTTTGCCAGGAGTTAGACTTTAAGAATTTATATGCCAAAAATGACTTTTCTAAACCTAGAATTTTTTCTCACCTCCACTTTTCTGCTATACTGGATTTTGAAAACAACAAGACATAAGAAGGCCACATGTAAAAAATAGCACCGCTCAAACACCTATGATTTGTCTTTTTGTTGGTTCTCCTCCCACAGTGGTGCCAACCCCTCTAGGAGCACATCTCATTATATTAAGCAATCCCAATTGCAAAATTAGGAAACAGCCACCACATGGATCAATCACATCTGCTGGTAAGCAAACCGAGGTTTCAGCTACAGTCACGTGGCCAAAATGCAGGGACTGTAGCTGAAGCCTCTGTTAATTTTCCAGTGGATGTGGTTGATCCATGTGGTGTGCACCTCCTAATTATGCTATTAAAGTGGTTCCTAAAGTAGAAGGTTTTTCTTTTACCCTAATGCATTCTTTGCATTAAGGTAAAAAACTGTCTGTGTTCAGCTTACCCCCCTTATAATTACCTAAGCCCAATCTGTGATGTGCATGACAGCAGCCACTCTCTCAGCCCTCCTTTGCCACTGGCTCTCACTGATGTCAATCACAGCCAGTGAGGAGAGAGCGGGGGCAGGGAACTGGTCACACAGGGCATGGTTTTGGAGAGAGCTGGCACAAATGTCCCCATAGCAAGTGTTAGGAATGGACTGGCCAGCAATGGTGGGACTCACCTGCCTTTTGATCTGCAGTACCAGGGCTGGCCAGCGGGTGCTCCCAGCAATCAGAGACTCAACCTTTCAGCCAGCTAACACCTGGAACTGATGATACTGGGGTATTTAAGGGATGGCCAGACTTGCAGACTCTGCCTTGGTGTTGTGTTTGTCCTGGGCCCTGTATCTGTCCTGCATCCTGTTTCTGTTCCTTTGCTGACCCTGATCTGAACTGCTGCTGACTTCTCCTGCTCTGATCCTGGCTTGTGACCCTGACCACCCCTCTGTCTGACCCTCTGTACCTCGCTGCTTGCTACCTGCTGAACCTGGCCTGTGACCCCGACCATTCTCTGCTTGCTCCCCCCGTACCTACCTGCCCAATTGATATTGACCCGGCCTGCCTGACGACGCTTGCTTGTATGTACTGTTATCTGTGGGTGGTTGGTTTGGTTTGTTTGCACTGTATTATGTTTAGTATTGCCCTGCGTTTATGTTTGTATGGTTAGTGTTAATAAATTATATTGTTTATCACATTTCTGAAGTCTGCGTTTCCCTGCATCAGTCACACATCTCTGGTCATACCTGGGAGCCCTGACAGCAAGCCACTTGCTATGGGAGGGTGCTTGTTGGAGGGCAGGAGCCAGAAGCACCAATGGGGGCCCCCAGAAGGGGACTATCAGAACTGTTCTGTGCAAAACCATTGCACAGAGCAGGTAAATATAGCATGTTTGTTGTTTTTAAAAAATACAAATGTATTACTTACAATCAGTTTCAGATAAGAGGTGAGAATGACACCTTTGGCAGTTAAATTGTACATTTTAATGGATATTTGTACATCAGACCAAAAAGATGGGCGACTGAAGTGGAAAGAGGGACAGAGGAATTTCTATATGGTGAACAGTTTGAAAGGTATGCAAAAAATGCCATCTAAAAATATTTCCTAAAAATAAAAACACCACCAGTTGATATCATTCTAGTGATGAGAACTCTGGCAAGCTATTTGTAGCCAAATTGTAATTTACCACATAACATAACCCCTCTGCAATTTCTTGGTTTTCTGTGAAATAAATACTGTATTTGGCAAGTCTATATTTCTATCACTTCAGTGCAAGTGGAAAAATGTGGAAAATTAGGACCTCTCCTCAACATGCCAAAGAATAAACTTATTCAGAGCAAAACACTGTAGAAAATATCCTGCTTTACCACTAGGCCAGAGTTCCTATTTAACAATTAGCATTAGTATGTATCTATTTCTCTCTTGCATTTGCAGCTAGGTTATAATTTGCATTATATTAAAAAAAGCACATATGGATTTTTCTTCTTATTAAACAGTAAACATCTTTGTTAAGTATTTAAGATGTTTACTCTGTAGCTACAATGCCTTGGCGCAGGTGAGACAAAGGACAACATACATACAAGTGTACCATTAATTGACAGATACACAGGCGCAGAGCATAGACTCCTATGGGAGATCGCTGCTCTCAGAAGTGAGCAACTGCAGGGATGGGGATCGTTAAAAAAAAAAAAACAAGACAGGAAAAGGCACACAAACAATTAATAATGTTCTTCTACTTACCTCTCTTTGAAAAAAATTCCAAGCATTAGTCAACCACTGGTATCTTGGTAGACCATAATTTGGCATCCTGGATTTCAAACTAACCATATCAGACCACTGAATTACCGCCTGAAATAAAATAACAATATTAATAACAATGCCATGACATTTCCTGTTTATTATGTATTTCTGTCTGGAATGTAAATGTTAAATAGATCTATACACAAAGATCAAATATTTAAAATTATTATAAATTAGTTTCAAGTCTATAGATGACAATTAACCATTTTTTAAAAGTGATTATGGAAGCGTGAAGAAGAGAAATTTCACTCTAATTCATTAAATATAAAACAGTGACAATGAAACACTTAATCCTTAAAATATACCATGCTAATCACACTTATATCAGAACTCTAAACTCCCTCCCTGTCACATGAAACAAATCGTAAACCTCTCCCAATTCGTCATATTTAATATTTGTATCCCAATGGCAGCTTCTAAGCTTTGGTTTACAACAAAGTGCTTTTTCCTAATTTTTTTGTTTTGTGCAGAACACCCTACATTCCATTCAACATGGTGTACTAAGGGACATGTTCACATCTATGCTTTTTCAGCCACAGCGTTTTTGGTAAGGGTTAGGGACTTTTTTAACCGCAAAATTTAGCTTTTTTGATTCAATAGAGTTCAATGGAGATGCTGCTGAAACTCATGTAGTGCATTATTTTACAATTTTTTTTTACACATTTTTGATGGTTTTTTTTGTTTGTTTTTGTTTAGGAAAAATTTCGTTAAATTTGTTAATTTTTCAACAAATTTCAACTTTTCGGAACAATTGAAATTCAAACCGATTGAAAATTGCTTGAATATCGTGTAAACAATTGCTGGTTACTAAGGAATGGGATGGCAAGCCAGGCACTGTATCCTTAACAACCACTGACTCATCTGCTGTTATCAGGGTTTTCCACTGACAGCTGAATTTCTTAAAAAAAAAAAAAAAAAAAAAAAAAAAAAAAAGGAATACCAGCAATTAAAAATTTGCCCCCCCCAAAGCACCTTGTTCCCATGCTGATGAGGACAAGGGCCTCTACCCCACAACCATAGGCTGGTGGTTGTGGGGGTGTGACTTATTGTAATCTTGGCCCCCAGATCCTGCTCCCCCTTCTGTGAATGAGTATGAGTTACATAGTATTCCTACTCATTCACCAAAAAAGTGTCAAAGGAGAGTAAAAACACAACAGTTTTGGCATTCTTTTTTTACATTCTGATGAGTCATTGCTTATTAAAGACATGGCAGCTGGCTTCCCGGCCCGCTCCTTAGCAACCAGCAATTCTTTACACAGAATTCAAATTGGTCAATCGGTCTGAAAATGTGGAATATGTTAGAAAATGAATAAACCAAATGAATTTGTCAGGGCAGGGGCCGAGGAACGGACAGGCAGGCCTAACAATGTAACGCACTGGCTGACGACAACCACCACCCACAGACCGAAGTCCCTCAGGGCGCGGAGTCTAAGTCCCAGGCTGCCCTTCACCAGGGCCCCTGATGGTGGGGATGGACTTGACGCAGCCAGGAACCAGGTCGCGGCCCCCGAGACACCTCAGCTGCGGTAATGGCCGCCGCCAATGGCGTGTAGCTGGTGGAAGAGACAAAAGAGTAGTCAGACAAGCCGGGTCAACAACAACAGGACAAAACAGTACAGGACAGCAGACGAGAATCACAGGTCACGAGCCGGGTTCAGCAACAGAGGGTCAGATCAAAGGAGAATACAAAGAATAGTCGAGTCACAAGCCGAATCAAATACCAGGAGAGTCACGAGAGTCAGAACAGAGTAATAGCAACACAAAGACACAAGACACAAGTGCAAAGAGCATGTGCGGGCCACAGAGGCTTATATGTCATCAGCCACACCCCTCTGGGGGATGGACCACAGAGACCTGAAGGCATAAAAGGATTCCCACCATGCACAGCAGAATCCAAGATGGACGCCAGCACATGGAGTAACATAACCTCAGGGAAAAGGTAGGACCTTGACAGAATTTAAATAAATTTTTCCTTCAAAAAAAAAAAAAAAAAAGCTAGTGATGCGCCAAAATTTCCGTGGCAGAAACGTTTCGGCCAAAAACACCCCCATCGTTCTTTGGCCGATATGAAAAAAAGCACCGATACAGGTGCCAAAAATAACCCCGCCCCTCGCAGCCTGGTGGTTTTCAGCCTTACCTGAGAAACCATTGAATGATCCCAGAGCTGGACATAGAAATAAGTGAAGGAAAGATGGCATAGTCCGCTCCCATATATGTAACCGGTGTTCAAACCACACATGTGAGGTATTGCCACAAATGTCAACAAGAGCAATCATTCTAGCACTAGACCTCCTAGGTAATATTAAACTGGTAACCTGTAGATATTTTTAAAGCGTCACCCATGGAGATTTTTAGGTACTGTAGTTTGATGCCATTCCATGAGCGTGTGCAATTTTAAAGCATGACATGTTGGGTATCTATTTACTTGGTGCAACATAATCTTTCATATTTTACAAAATAATTGGGGTATATATTGTGGGTTTTTTTTAACCACTTGCCTACCAGGCACTTATACCCCCTTCCTTACCAGGCCAATTTTCAGCTTTCAGCGCTGCCGCACTTTGATTGACAATTGCGCGGTCATGCAACATTGTACCCATATGAATTTTTGATCATTTTTTTCTCACAAATAGAGCTTTCTTTTGGTGGTATTTAATCGCCACTGGGCGCTTTACTTTTTGCGCTATAAATAAAAAAGTGCAAAAAATTTGAAAAAAAAAAAAGTTTGTTTCTTTTATAAAATTTTTCAAACAGGTATTTTTTCTCCATCACTGATGTGCGTTGATGAGGCAGCACTGATGGGCACTGATAGGTGGCACTGATGGGCACTGATAGGCAGCACTAAAGGGCACTGATAGGCAGTACTAATGAGGTGGCACGGATAGGTGGCACTGATAGACAGCACTAATTAGGGGTCACGGATAGGCGGCACTGATATGCAGCACTGATAGGCGGCACTGATAGGTGACACTGATTATGGGTACTGATAGACGGCACTGACTGGCATCACTGCTGGGCACTGACTGGCGGCACTGACTGGCACAACCCCTGGGCACTGACTGGTGGCACTGACTGGCAGCACTGCTGGGCTGCACTGGTGGGTGGCACTGGTGGGCAGCACTGGTGGGTGGGCACAGGTGGGTGGCACTGGTGGGCACAGGTGGGTGGCACTGGTGGGCACAGGTGGGTGGGCACATGTAGGTGGCACTTCTGGGCACAGGTAGGTGGCACTGCAGAGTGTCGATCCCCGCTCTGACAACTGCCGGTTCTCGGCAGTACTTTCCTCACGATCTGACAGCGTGAGGAAAGTGCAGCCGAGAACCGGCACTTGCATTTCCCTGTGATCAGCGTGTCATTGGACACCGCTGATCACGTGGTAAAAGGCCGGTATGATCGGCCTTTTACCACATCTCGTGATCAGCTGTGTCCGTAGGACACAGCGATCACGGAGATCGCCGGGTGCGCGCCCCCTGGGGCGCGCAGGAGAGCGCGTTCTGGGGGGACGTCATATGACGTCCACCCAGAACTGGCTGGCCGCAGTGCAGCCGTCATTCGGCTATCTGCGGTCGGCAGGTAGTTAATCATTAAAATGTTTTTTTTTCGGTTTGGTTTCGGCACCAGAATTTTAATTTCAGTGCACCACTAAAAAAAGCATTACAAAAGTACACGCATGTACAAAAATGCAAAATGCACCGCAAAAAGCACTGAACAAATGGATCAAATGCACACTGCATTTGTGTGGCCCGAGCCTTAAAGCTGATCACCAGGCATGACCCATATTTACTCACAAACCTCCCACTCTGCCTCAACAGCATGTTCCATCATTATTTTTTTCATTTACCTTGTTCCTGTGGCTAGAAAGAGCTTCAATTACCCACTTTAATGTCATCAGCAGGCTTGTAAAATTCATGCATAGGCAGCATCTAGGTGGAGTTGTCAGTAGAGTGTCTTATTTCAGTCCCTATTGGCACAGATATGCCCTTCTCCAGTGGTATATTTAGGCTTTGTGCTGCCCTAGACAACACAAAAATCAGACGCCCCCCCCCCCCCCCTGGCGGAGAGAGCCTGACAGTGACCAGCAACACCCCTGCCCCATACCCCCCACCCGAGAGAGCCTTCCACTAACACCCCCCTACCACCCCAGCGACAGAGAGAAAGACACTTACCTTCACAGCTCTGGACATTCGCGGGAATGACAGTCAGGCTCTGCATACATCATCAAGCAGCCCGCAGCCTCTCTTGGATGCCACGTGGTCCCCATGCCACATATGTCCCTTCTTCCAGGGGGCAGTGCTGCCCCCCTATAAAATGCTGCCCTAGGCAAATATGCCTCTTCCCTGCTCCCCTCCAAAACTACATCTTCCACATAGCCTGTTCCCTACACACAGTGTGTGGGCAAGCTCTTAGGAGTCAAGGCAGCAGCACAGATTTGCTGGGAAATTCGCTACACTATTGGTTGTTAAACAGTTACAATCCATCACATGATATAGCATGCAGCTGATATGTGAAAGTAGTGAGTGCTGAAATGATAAACAAGGAAGAGTTATAAGGATGAAGAGAGAGGGAAGGTAAGGTATCCTCTCAATGCTGACAGCATGTGGCTTGGTATGTTTCGGGGGCGCACGCACATGCTAACTGCCCTTCTTGCCAGGCCAACCAGGTTGCATTCCCTGATAAGGATCTGTTATGGATTTTGGGAGGAACCCACTTTTTTTTTTTTTAACATTAACAGGCTGGGGAAGGATCTGTCACTTAGTGGCTATATATTTTTTTAAAAGTCACTTTTGCAGTGCATGTGCAGGTTTAAAGTGATATTAAAGGAAATCTTTTTTTAAATAACAAACATGTTATACTTACCTGCTCTGTGCAGTGGTTTTGCACAAAGCAGCCTCCATCTTCCTCTTCTTGGTTCCCCTGGTGCTCCTGATCCCTAACTCATGCCCAGTTCCCCCATAGCAGGCAGCTAGCTATGGGGCTCCCAAGCCGCTGCTCTGTGTGTCCATTCACATATAGAACTGCGGCTCGGCTGCACCCCTTCTCTCTCTTCATTGGCTCACTGGCGAGCCCCTGAGAACTGAGGCTCTCCTGCACAGCGCTGTAGTGCAATGGGGCTTGGGTAAGTATTAGGGGTGCTACTGCACACAGAAGGTTTTTTTACCTTTATGTACAGAATGCATGAATGTAAAAAAATCTTGAACCTTTACAACCACCTTAAGGCACCCTCAAGCATGTTGCCATTTAAAGCCCAACTCCAGGAAATTTTTTAATGATCCATTTCAGTGGAGCTGCGATTGCACTGCAAGAGCTATCTGCTTATAACACTTTCCTGAACTTCTGCTCCCTTCGCAGATGCCACTTCCCCATGCACAAGCAGTGGAATGTACTCGGCATCAACACATTTAGTGCAGAGTTATCGTAGGATCCTAGACCGCTACAGTGACGGGAAGAAGATGCTGCCGGATTGAGTAAGTACATTTTTCTTTTATTCTTCCCATTGACCTAAACGCGCAATTAAAATTTGCACTGTGGGTTAAGCCCTACTGCAAGGGATAATTATTTAGTAGCCGAGAGTTGGGCTTTAAGCTATATTAAATGAACACACTCCCCTCTGAACAGTGGGTTTCTGTATTGGTACACAGGAATGCCCTTCATTTTATTTTTTTAAATTGCAGCTTGGCCTTAAAAGAGGTGGTTCTGGCATACTTAGCAGATCTGGCACCCAGGACTGACATTATGCTGAATTGTGCTTGTGGTTAAAATTGTGCGAACAGTGGGGGAGATTAAAAAAGGCATAGTTAATTAAAACCACCGGATACTCAGCACACATATGCTACAGTCCTTTTACCTACAAAGTATGCTTTAATGACGGAACCACACACAACAGTGTAACAGACACGTATAAACTTCAGCACAATTATTTCAATAAAATGAAATTGTTCTACACATATGCTTTTCTACACACAGCCAACCTTACAGAAGAACTTCAGCAGTAATGTACAGTTGTTAGGAGTACAAAATGTAAAACACAGTGAGGGGAACTTATCAAAACTGGGTCACAAGGAATCTGGAGCAGCTATGAATATGCAACCAATTAACTTCTACCTTCAGTTTGTTCATTTAAGCTGTGAAAATGAAAGCTAAAAGCTAATTGGGTACCGCGCACAGTCTCTGCCAGATTTGATAAATTCCTCTAAATGTCTATAGCCACCTTACAGAGCACAAACAAAATGACCCCCTCAAGCCCATATACCTAACTGTACAGATCCCCCCCTAACAATCTTTAATACCCCCTAAGTACAGACTCTACCCCCCCCCATAAAGACCCCTAAGCAAAGAACCCCCTTCACCTTCCCCAGTAGAGACACCTCCCTCTCCTCCCCAGTACAGACCTCTCAATACAGGCACCCCTGTTCCTTGCCCCTGCAGTATAGACCCCTAAGGGCTTGTTAACAAATGTTTTGTTCTTTGAAGAGCCATCCACATTCAGACTACTATTCAGGAAGCATTTGACAGGCAGTGAGGAGGCATTGTATTGAACCTCATAAGTGAACGAGACCCAAGTCATAGAACCCCCTTTCCCCCAGGAAAGACCACTCACAACCCCCCAGTCCACAGTACAGACCTCTTGGCACAGAAGCCCCCCCAGCACCAAATTTTGCTTGGTTCACTCACTCCTATTTCTGAAAAAATCCCTGACAAATATGGGGATTTTCTACAGTCCTTTTCAAAACTAAACACTCCTTAAATACCTGAATAAAAAATCTCTTGGTATAACTTTTGTTCCGTGCAGCTGATTTAACTGCTACCAGTAACATAGTTTTCAGCATGTCAGAAAATAAAACCAAAATCTTTGTACCATTTGTGAGATCATAAGGTATGTGAGGATGTACTTGCCCTATTATTTTAAGTCTATAAGCACTCTGAGATTCAAAGTCACATACATTTTTTGTTCTATGAATTTATTTACAGGAATCACTGCATGCATACATAAAAAAGGAAAATCCCCCTCCACCACCAATCCATATCTAAGGGTTGAATTTACTAAAGAAGAATCACTCCCAAAAATCACTCCCATAGAAAGTAAAAATCTGTAAATGAAAGAAAGTTCGCAAACAGTAACACATTAAGACAACATTGTCTTTTAATTTATATAAAATCCCTAAAATTTTAAAATGAATTCTCTACACAGATAATACTGTTTTTATACTGTTTTAAAATTATCAAGTAACCAAACTTCTTTCAGTGATTTTCACTATTTAACTTTTAGTATACTTATAACCTTCACGCTGTACAAAGCAGCCAAATGTTCTCTACACAATGTACGCACATGGTATATAATACAATACTTTGTAAAGAGATGTGCGCATTCGATCTTTTCACCTGGAAACTGACAAAATGATATATTGGCATTGTATTTTAAATCAAGAAATAAAGATATTGCACTGTAAAACCACAACTCTTCTCACTGGTCCAGGTTTTAATGGAAAGACATGTGATCTGCTCATTTAGGTTTTTCTATGTCCCGTAAAGAGGACAATAGAAAGCATTTCACACCTGCTCTGCACAGAGCTCCAACCCTGCAATAGAAAGAGATTTATTACAGGTGTCAATTCCATGGGGAGAATACCTAGTCTACGTGCAGAAACACATGTTAATATACTAGGTAGTCAGTTTACTTCTGCCTTACTTTAATAAATATTTACTATGGATTTCAAGAAACACCTGCAAACCTGACTGCAGAACTAGGTCTGAAAGTATCTGGGATTCAGTAATGACTTCCTATAAGGAGGTATATGCACAAAGCTTAAACTGACAATTAAGTCACATTTAGCCATAGAGCAAAGGCTAGCAGATATGATTATTGGATAATGGGTCCAAACACAAAGTACCCAAAGGTAGGACAACCATCTTATACCCAGATACTGGCACTAGTAAAGTGCTCTGTTAACACTGGCTTAACACATAAGCAATAAGAAATCATTCTTGAAAAAGTCTAAATATTAAAGCAGAATTCTAATAGAACATTATTGCTTCTGGAATATAACTCCAGTTGTGTCCAATAAATAAATATTGTGATGTTGACAAAAAAAAGCATTGTATGTTGTATTACTTGTTTGAAGCAGAAATGCCACTCTACTGCTGCCCCTTTTCTAGCTTTACCACCAGTATAAATTGACTTGGCTTCCAGTACAATACTGCACCACTGTAGACCACTTACCACAGAAAAATAAAGAAAAAGACATGAAGGTGTCACATAACCAGCCAAAAGACTCCAGGAAAAAGGCATATATTAAGTGAACTTTTGAAAAGGTGGTGTGGAAGGGAGCAGGGAACTTGGGAAGAAGATGGAGTTCAAAATAAGTGAGTTTTTAAAGGGGATTATAGCTTTTTTTCTGTGTTTTGTTTATTATGTTATGAAAGTGATTAGCTAAATGTAAAAAAAATCAAGCATGCACACGGGGGCAGCCACATTTCAATCTTCTCCATAAACTGTAAGCAGTCCTAACCACTCTGCTCAAGGCTCTCCAAGACATGTTCCACAGATTGATGTATGCTGGCTCCAGACGGTCCATAACCCACTGTCAATCATAACTTCAAAAACAAAAGGAAGCTGCTCTTCTTCTAAAAGTCCAAAGTAGATTTTATTAATGTTATCCAGTACAGGGGTGATCCACCAGCTCCTCTTATGCTTTTCACTGCACAAGGAGATTAATCGTAGACTCAACAAATGCTAGCATAATGTTCTTATTATTAGTATTTGTTCCTCTCTATGTGGAAGTCTACTAGATAGGTCAGACCAGTTAATAACAATGCATTAGCTATGTGGCTGAGACTTTATCTCAGCAGTTGTTGATCAGGGAGTAGCTTTAGTTAGATACAGAGAGCCAAAAGATGAAGAACATGATGCAAGAGTAATGCAATCTTGCTATAGCAGGCATTTGAAAATGGAAATGTTACATACATTTATATTAATGTAAACACTATAATACAAGTTTCATGTTTGTGCCCACTGGAAATGCACTATGATTCCCTTTTAAATTATTTACAATCTTAGCTACTTACTAAGAATCTGTCAGGAGCAAAAATCATGACACTTTATTTATATATACATAATATATAATAATATTTGGTCAACAAGTTTGAAATTATTTAGAGACTATGTGGTAACATAATCTATAAGGCTATTTACAGCAAACATAAGCACCAATCAGTCAATTCTTAACCTAGTGTAAAAGACACACACACAGTCTATCATGCACGCAGTACAGCAGTTGTAAGTACATGACAGTGCTTGTGAGTATGGGGCCGTACTACTGATCAACAGTCTGTAGTAGGTGCAACCAATGCCCTTCACAAGAAACACCAGCTTATGCATTTAGAAGTGAAGACAATGCAACCACGTGCTAGCCCTGTGAAATAATAACATGCTGGCTACACATTGAAATTCAACAGACAATGCTGAGTTTCTTAACCACTGGCTATCCAGAGGCTGTCCATGGGACATTTATAAATGGCTAGAAATCCAAGTGGTTTGCCAACCAACTCCCAGAAATCCACTAAAAGTGATCATTTTATGGTACTATGAAGGTTTCATGACCACTTGCTACCCAGGGCTATCCATGGGGCATTTATAAAAGGCCTGAGATTCAAGTGGTTTGTCACCCAACTCCTAGCTATCCAGTAAAAGTGAGCCTTCTACAGTACATTGAAGATGCAGCCTGTGGATAACTTGTGGATTCAGAAATGATGTCCAGTTGATTAGCGCTCCTCAAATCCAGAAACTCTGAGCATTTTTGGGTTCAGAGTGGCCACAATCCCATTTGAAATGCCAGGTGAACAGCCAATCAAGAACAGTTTAGTGCCTGATTGGCTGGAGAGAAGGGCAGGGGAGACATTGGGGGTCTAATAGAGAAGCTATGGAAAATTTAGTTATAGACAAGGCAGAACATGTTTTGTTGCTCCTCTTTTACTAATAGGTAAACCTAATTAGTTATACTTTTCTTATAATTAGATGAGCAAGGACATGCATGAGACAGCAGATATGAGAGCAACTAACATACCTATTTATTTTATCGCTCTGTCCTGTACCTGGCACTATGGTCAGTGGGCACTTTGTGCCACAATCAATCTGTCTCTACTTTACTCAATCAATGGATCATAAGGGTTGCAGACAGAACTATGTACTAATATGGCAGTGCAATGTCCTAAACGAATAATGCTGTAATGGGGGAAGGATGTGGTGGGGGGCAATACAAGGTTAGATATTGCCACAATTCCCGGAAATTCATCTCCAGTTGAAATTCCAAAGGGAACTTTTTTTTAAGCTGTTGGCAGAGTTGAAAATGATATAGTTTTTGCTGAAGATCATATCCATACTGAGACAACTAGACATATAGCACTGGGAGGGCAAGTAAAGGAAAATGGGGACAAAGCCTTCTGGTTTTTTCACCATTTCCATGATCTGTATTCCTGCTGAGTAGGACCCCACAGGAAGTGAGTGGAAATTAGCCCAATATCAACACAAAAACAATAAAAACTGACAGAGGTTTTAACCACATCCCTCTTTATCTAAAATTGAAAAATTCTGGCGTTCCCCTTTAAATGCATACGTTATGATTACTTATTGCACAGGTACACATAATGAGCTTCTATGCTACAAATCATTTTCTCTGTGAACAATCCTGCTATTAGGGATAAAACAATGTCATGTCCTCTGCGTGCCTTGTTCAATAACATATTTTTGTTGCCATTTCCAGACGTTTTCCTATCAGCAATGTGTGAGTAACAAAGTAAGCAAATACTGTTTGGCTTGGCACTAAAGCTGATGCAAATGAAACTGGAAAAGACTTACATGTTACAAGACAAGCTATGGTCTGCACAAGATAGATAAAATGCTATACATGCTGTTTGTGATAGTTTCGTAATACAAACAAGTAAGCTTGGATTCATAAATTATATAGATTATTACTGTTATGACAAGGAATTCAATGTGCTTTTTAGGACTCGCAAGGGAACAATTGACTCAAATCACAGCCTTATACACTATACAAGGAAAACACCCAGCTGTAAGAATAGATCACTATTTTAGTGTAAAGCAGGCAAAAATAAAGAGGCATGCAGTTTATATGTATTAAACTGCTCAGCAATTTATTCCCAGTTAAACTTACAGGTTACAGAGTTTAGCTGGGAGAGAAGGGAAACCTTTCTAGCAACCATTCTAGTAAAGCAACATTTAGGAAATACATATTTAAAATTATTATAAAGCTCTATTTTTAAATTAAAATAATAAACATGGCATACTTACTTGCTCTATGAAATTTTTTTTTTTTTCACAGAGCAGCCCCAAATCTCCTCTTCTGGGGTCCTCTGCCAGCGCTCCTGACTCCTCCTCACTTTCAAGTACCCCGATGCCCACTGACACACACACACACCGTAGCTCGGCCCCACCCTTTGCTCCCTCCTCACAGGATTTGATTGATATCAGCGAGGTGAACACGAAAGGTTTTTTACCTTAATGCAGAGAATGGATTAAGGAAAAGATTCCTGCCCAGAGTGTAATTGGAACCTTCAGGGCCCCGGTGCAAGTAACCGTGAATGTCCCCCCTAACTCCCAGATGGGGCCCTTCCCTCCGAGTCCAGTGGCAAATGTGACCTTTTCAAACCTGGTAGTTCCGCCACTGAGATCAGCAGTTTTTTATATTTATTTTAATTTTTTTTATATTTTTCTTTACCATTTTATTTTATTATTTTTTTCTTTTTACAATATTATGTTTTATTATATTTTACAATTTTTTTTTTACTAGCCCTATTTGGAAGGCTTTGGTGAGATATCAAGGGCCTAAACAGACCCCTGATGTTTCACCTTTGAGACAGAGAAGGGAGATTGAGGACACCTCAATCTCCTTCTCTGCAGCCTCAGCTGCACAGAATTAATAAACAAGAATAGCTCTGTGCAGTACTTTCTGTTCATTCACAAACTGAATCATAGAGAAGACACTTTACTATGCTGCAGTTATAGATGAACAGAGTCAGTGATCGATACAGATCACTGACACTGTCCATTCAGACAAGGAAAGGGCTAGTAAATTACACATATACCAGCCCTTCCCATATGGAAGAAAAATATATTTGAAATATATTTTAAAAATATTCTTCCCAAATATATTGCCTTATATTTGAAATGCTAGAATTATGGCCATATTCAATACATTTCAAAATATATATATATATATATATATATATATATATATATATATATATATATATATAAATATAAATATATACACAAACTATATGTTAAAATGACTTTTTTATATGTTAAAAAAAATCTGAAGAATATATTGAAAAAAATATATATTTAAAAATAGTGGCTTTGCCACTGGATCAAAAAAAGGTATTTAATAAAAATGGAAAGTTTTTATTTAAACATTTCTTTAGTGCCCTGATGAGAAGGGAAGGGAAAACAAGGAAAGGAAACATATACAGTGGGGCAAAAAAGTATTTAGTCAGCCACCAATTGTGCAAGTTCTCCCACCTAAAAAGATGAGAGAGGCCTGTAATTGGCATCATAGGTAGACCTCAACTATGAGAGACAAAATGAGAAAAAAAATCCAGACAATCACTTTGGCTGATTTGGAAAGAATTTGCAAATTATGGTGGAAAATAAGTATTTGGTCACCTACAAACAAGCAAGATTTCTGGCTCTCACAGACATGTACCTTCTTCTTTAAGAGGCTCCTCTGTCCTGCACTCATTACCTGTATCAATGGCACCTGTTTGAACTTGTTAGTATAAAAGACACCTGTCCACAACCTCAAACAGTCATACTCCAAACTCCACTATGGTGAAGATCAAAGAGCTGTCGAAGGACACCAGAAACAAAATTGTAGACCTGCACCATGCTGGGAAGACTGAATCTGCAATAGGCAAGCAGCTTGGTGTGAACAAATCAACTGTGGAAGCAATCATTAGAAAATGGAAGACATACAAGACCACTGATAATCTCCCTCGATCTGGGGCTCCACGCAAGATTTCACCCCATGGGGTCAAAATGATCACAAGAACGGTGAGCAAAAATCCCAGGACCACACGGGGGGACCTAGTGAATGACCTGCAGAGAGCTGGGACCAACGTAACAAAGGCTACCATCAGTAACACACTACGCCGCCAGGGACTCAGATCCTGCAGTGCCAGACGTGTCCCCCTGCTTACACCAGTACATGTCCGGTAGAAACACAACTCGTCGTGTTTGGAGGAGAGGGAATGCTGAGTTGCACCCAAAGAACACCATACCTACTGTGAAGCATGAGGGCGGCAACATCATGCTTTGGGGCTGTTTCTCCGCAAAGGGACCAGGACGACTGATCCATGTACAGGACAGAATGTATGGGGCCACGTATCGTGAGATTTTGAGTGCAAAGCTCCTTCCATCAGCAAGGGCATTGAAGATGAAACGTGGCTGGATCTTCCAACATGACAATGATCCCAAACATACCGCCCGGGCAACGAAGGAGTGGCTTCGTAAGAAGCATTTCAAGGTCCTGGAGTGGCCTAGCCACTCAACCCCATAGAAAACCTTTGGAGGGAGTTGAAAGTCCGTGTTGCCCAGCGACAGCCCCAAAACATCACTGCTCTAGAGGAGATCTGCATGGAGGAATGGGCCAACATACCAGCAACAGTGTGTGCCAACCTTGTGAAGACTTACAGGAAACGTTTGACCTCTTTCATTGCCAACAAAGGATATATAACAAAGTATTGAGATGAACTTTTGATATTGACCAAATACTTATTTTCCACCATAATTTGCAAATAAATTCTTTCCAAATCAGCCAATGTGATTGTCTGGATTTTTTTTCTCGTTTTGTCTCTCATAGTTGAGGTCTACCTATGATGCCAATTACAGGCCTCTCTTGTCTTTTTAAGTGGGAGAACTTGTACAATTGGTGGCTGCCTAAATACTTTTTTGCCCCACTGTATGCAGATTAAACTTCAAGAGGGACATAATCAGGGAAAGTAAAGTTTTAAAGTCAGCAGCTACAAATACTGTAGTGTGATGTTATCCCAGGAGGCTGTGGGCTGGAGGGTTGCAAAATCAGGATCTTACTGGAAGGTTGGTGACATTGCCGAGCCAGCTAAACTGGCAACTGGAATTAAAGCAGTATTAAACCCCAAACTAAATATTTTATATATTGTAGCATACCAATCAAATGTAGTGGTTGTATTCATTTTCTTTTTTTAGGCTTTTACACTACACTAAAAAAATTGAAGCCAAACTCCAACTAACACTTTATAGGCAGTTGCAGTAACAGTTTTGTTCCTTTTGGGATAAAATTGGGATAAAGCTTTTATATAAATTATTAAAAGGTGATCATTGTAAGCACTCCTGTCATTGGTAAATGGTTTGTCTCAACTCTGTAACTGATATACTGTATCTGCAAGAGAGTGTGTTCTTTTGTAAAACAACTGACTTACTGGCTGGAGCAGAGTCACGCAGGAGACTCTTCCACTTATGTAATATAAACAGGTAATATACAGTTCACTAGGAAATTGGATTTGCTTTCATGTGACCACTACAAAATATAAAGAGCTTGATTTTATAAAACTGGGAAAGAAGTAAAATTTAACAATTGTCAAAATTTTATTTTCACCATATTATTATTATTTATATATTATTATTTTTAGTATTATTATATTATTATTATTAATATACAGGATTTATATAGCACCAACTGTTTGCTCAGTGCTTTAAAATATAAAGAGAGACAATACAGCTTTAAAATACAAAGAGAGACAATACAGCAACGATACAGTTCAATACAAGAGGGTTAGGAGGCCCTGCTCCTGGGAGTTTACAATTTAATAGGGAAGGGCTAGTGGAACAAAAGGTAATAATTGTGGGGGATAAACTGATGGGAGAAATAGAATATTGGGTTATTAGCTTAACCACTTGCCTACCGGGCACTTATACCCCCTTCCTTACCAGACCAATTTTCAGCTTTTGGCACTGACGCATTTTGAATGACAATTGCCTGGTCATGCAACACTGTACCCATATGATTTTTTTTCATTTTCTTCACACAAATAGAGCTTTCTTTTGATGTTATTTACTCATTGCTGGGTGTTTTATTTTTTGTGCTATAAACAAAAAAAATAGCAAAAAATTTGAAAAAAAAAAAGGTTTTTCTTTGTTTCTATTATAAAATTTTGCAAACAGTAATTTTTCGCTGATGTCCGTTGATGAGGCTGCACTGACAAGCAGCACTGATGGGCACTGATAGGCAGCACTAATAAGGTGGCATGGATAGGCAGCACTGATGGGCAGCACTGATAGACACTGATAGGTGGCAATGATAGGCAGCACTGTTGAGCTGGCACTGATGATGATGGGCACTGACTGGACGCACTGCTGGGCACTGACTGGCGGCACTGCCGGGCATTGATGGGTGGCACTGACTGACGGTACTGCTGGGCACTAACTGGCGGCACTGATGGGCACTGACTGGCGGCACTACTGGGCGGTAATGATGTGCACTGGTGGGTGGCACTGATGGGCACAAGTGGGCAGCACTGGTGGGCACGGGTGGGTGGCACTGGTGGGCACGGGTGGCACTGGTGAGCACTGATGGGCACAGGTGGGCAGCACTGATGGGCACTTGTGGGCAGCACTGGTGTGCGGCACTGCTGGGCACTGATCATCAGTGCCCTGATGATCGGTGCCGATCCCTCCTCTGACAACTGCCGGTTCTAGGTAGTACTTTCCTCATGCTGTGACAGCGTCCAGTCCAGGCAGGGGCAGCAGGGGTATAGGCACTCACAGTTCTAGCAGGGGTCCCTTCTGGGGCAGCAGGCAATGACAACCCTCAGTACACGGCAGTTAATCCACACAGCAGGTAGTTCACAGCAGCAGCGGGTAATCCTGGCCCCAGAGTATTAGACAGAGTATCGTGGGGCCCACAGCAGGTAGTTCACAGCAGCAACAGGTAAGTAATCCAGGCAGGGAAGAGTAAGGGGGTAAAGTTCACGGACAGTCCATAGAGGGATAAAATAGGGGTGCAGACACCCACGGTTCTGACAGGGATGTCCTGGCTCACAGCAGACGACAGCAGGGGGGCGACCATCCTCAGCACACAGTAGAGGGTCCTAACAGTGGGTACTAGTCCTGATACTCCAGCACACTAATGGACCCGCAGTATGGGCAGTATAGCAGCACGTGCTCCTCCTGAGTATTCAGCGGGTAATAATCCTTGAGTCCCAGGAGTATGGCAGAGTGCCCAGCGGGTAATAATACTGTAAATCCCTGGGGAATTGCAGAGCGCCCAGCAGGTAATAGTCCTTGCTCCCTGGGGTATTGCAGAGCGCCCAGCGGGTAATAGTCTTCGGTCCCTGGGGTATTGCAGAGCACCCAGCGAGTAATAATCTTCTAAGTCCCCAGTAACATTGCAGAGTGCCAGTGGGTAATAATCTCCTAAGTCCCCGGTAACATTGCAGAGTGGCTGCGGGGGTCTCGCCTCAGCGTAGACCTCCCAGCAGCTCACAGCGGACAGAACGACCTGGGGAGTCCTGCACCAGCCTTCTTAAGGCTGCTGCAGGATGCTCCCGGTCGTCCTGGCAACCTCGGCCGGCGTCAACGAGGCACGCCACCTTGACATGAGCCGCGCTCTCGAGAGCGCAGCCTTTGTCTGTCAGCGAGTGCAAGCGTGGGAAAATCCTGTGCCTGCGCCGCACTCGCCAGGGCCATGTGGTGTCAAGCTGACTGCCTTGTCTCGGAATCTCCCTGAGGGAGATCACCCCTCTCCGGCCGTATGGCGTGAATTTAGCCGCAGGGGGTGTGGAAAGCCACACCTCTCATTCTGTGCGGCCTGGCTTCAAAGGGCCCTGACAGGATGAGAGGGGGGAGAGGAAGGTGCCACCCAGGACACAGGCACCAGGGGGGGGCTCCTTGGAGCAGGCACACCGTGACAATCCCTATGCTGGCAGAGTCAGACTGTTCAAAGCTCACTTCAGAGGACTTCATGGCTGGAAGTTTCATGAGAAGGAGGTAGAAGATGCCTAGAACTGGTGAGAAAGATAGTTCCGTATGGACTGTGCTTTGCTTTCTGTATTGCTGGGACTTCTAGGTAGTTCTTTGTGGTGTTCAGGACACTGGGACTTCACTCTGTCCTCTGCTCTTCCTTCATCTGCTGCCTGTCTGGCCCTGAAGTGAAGGCCATGATACACAGCCCTCTGAAGACCCATGATGGGTTTTGGAAGGACCTCTGCCCTCTGGGCCTCCTTTCCCCTGCCACTCTGCCTGGATTTCCTCTGCTGAGGCCACTGTTGGCTGGTGAGCTCTGGAATTGCTACCCTGTGCCTATGGATTTTGCTGTACTGGATTGTGGCCTACTACTCACTGTGCCCTGATTGCTGCCCTGTGACTAAGGACTAAGATCCTGCTTTATCTGATTGCTACCTTGTGTGCTGGCCTATACTCTTGATGTACCATACCTTATCTGCCCTGTGCTGGACTTAACTCCTGATTTGCCCTGCTGACTACCTCCCCCTTGCTGTCTAATATTACCGTCTTGAGGATCCCTCTTCCATGCTGTATCTTCTGTTTGCCCTGTGGATCTCCCCTTGGCTGTCCCATATTGCCATCCTGTAGATCGCTCTCTCTCTCCTGTGATACATTGTTGCCCTGTAGACTACTCCTTTGTGTTGTGTCCTACCGTCATCCTTCCTATATCCCCGAGTTCCCCAATAAATGTGTTGGGTTGGGTTCCTGGTAATTCACCTCTGTGTGCTCTCTCTGCACTCCTAGTTCATTACACATGGAAACTGCCAATACTCACCTCCTAAAAAAATGCTATTTGCCTAGATCGCATGCAGTCCCTCTGACTTCTATACTTTTGGAGACTCACGTGAAGAACTATTATCATGTGTACATCTAGTTTTATCCTACAAACAATAAGATTTTTGATTACTTTTCTTATTACTTTTAAGATTTTGGATATACTGCTGCTGTTGATTATTACACAGTATGTGCTGTGTAGTTTTTGTGTTAACCTGTAAGGATGCAGTAAGCATTTATTTGCACCTGGTTCTTGTTCACATATACATGACAATAAAACTTTGAATCTTGAAACAAGTATGTACGTGAAATCATGGCATGCATACTTATTCTGGATCAGTGATTTAAAAATTACCAAGGCTCAGCATGACATCCAAACTTTTAGCATTTTCAAAAGCAGGTCAGCAATGGCAAAATCCATATTTTTTATTGCATGTTTTCTTTAGCAAACCAGCAGCATTTTAAATTATCAGAACTACTTGCCGCATACTAAATGTCTGTTCAAAGCTTGTTTAAAGTTCCAGACATCACTTCTTTTACCATCTGTATTAAGCAGTCACCGTTTGAAACTAGCAGTTTGGAAAGCAAAATGATAATTAATCCCTAATAACAAGTATACTTGGGTTGGCATATATTTCAAAGCAAATTGAAGCTGGCCCTCTACATGAAAGTGATCCCTCCATTGCCAAATGCCATGCTAGCCATAAAGCCATAGATCCAGGTCTCGTCACTGAGCCAGTTTACTTCATATGATCATTAGATGTCCCTTCAAAGGGCAAATGCACTTTTAGTTTGTAGTTTCAATTACATTTTAATAATAAGTGTCTCAGTCTAGGCAAAGTTACTAAAAAATATATACTGTTGCTGTGCATTATCATGTCAGGAATTTATTTATACAGATCTGTACATTTATGGAAAGGTCTATTTTAAATGCTTTGTAAGTCCTTGCAATATCTGATATTTCTTCAGACTAACATTTAAAAGCTAAGATGAAGGAATTCTCATATGTGTGAGGTTTCACTGTGATACCATATGATCAAATTCCTGAAAATGCCTGGCTACTAGAAATGTCATTTTGATATGAAAAAGTTTATAGGTATACTTTAAAAGATATACAACATGGCAGGTCAAACATATATAAAAGCCACTCATTCTGTAAGATATCTCTGCCTGAGAGTGATTTTTAAAAATCACCAGATTAAAACACTGAAATATGAACAATTCAAACATAATTACCTTTTAAATGTATAATTAAACAAAACAATTATTTCAAATATCTATTTTTCAGCTTGCTGCACTAAATCATGTCTATCAAAATGACTGGATATTGTTTGAGGTGGAAACTTAGCCAGCGTTATTTAAACTTTTGGAAAAAGTCAGAAAGGGTGAGAACCTTTGTCTCTATGACTTCCTGTGTGGTCACTGAGATAGAAAGTGAGCAAAGTTTCTCATACAGGAGCCCAGACAGAAAAAAAAAATAGTAGACTGCAAAAGGGTTGGAACCTCTGTCCTAAGTTTTTATTTCTGTCCGTGTCACTGTTTTAAAGATGTCCTTACTTTAGGTATGGCTAACATATGAATGGTGTGACATCCCCAGCAGGGACACAAATGGCAATTGAAAAAACTTACTCATAACCCTTTCCTATTCTAACCAAAATACATCTGGACTCTTAAGTGTTCTTAAGTGATTTTAGAATCATTGAAATTACACAAGCCAAGTGACCATTCAGCTTGGAATTTGTCTTCTCCAACATCTAAATGTAAGAAGACAAACGCTCAGATATAAAATTGGGTTCATCCAAAGGTCCTGCATAATCCCCATCACCTCTAAATCCTCCAACATCAAACTATCAATCTTATGATCTGCATGGAAAATTGTTCATCTATGTTGAATTCTACTCATTCAAGTCCAACTCTTCTCCCTTCCTCTAGAGTCCACCTCCCACTCAGGTACAGGTATTTCTTGATTTTATTTTTTATATACTCTTTAGATGCCTTCAGGTCAGCCCTATGATGCAATGGGGGAGATTTACAAAAGCTGGAACACTCAATCTGGTGCAGCTCTGCATAGTAGCCAATCAGCTTCTAACTTCAGCTTGCTGAGTTAGGCCTTGACAAAAAAACCTGGAAGCTGATTGGTTTCTGTGCAGAGCTTCACCAGATTTAACACACTCTAGTTTTAGTAAATCTCTCCCAGTGTCCTCTTGGTCTTTACTCCAGCACTGAGCTGTCGTTAAAGAGGAGTTCCACTCAAAAGTTTAAGCTCCGTTTGTTTGCCTCCTCCCCCCTCTGCCATCTTTGCCACTTTTTTGGGGGGGAGCGGATGTCTGGTTTTGACAGGTGTCCAATCCCACTTCCAGCTCAGTTTGCCGCGGCGAACTGAGCTGGAAGTTCGGCTTCCCTCCTTCCTCTGGGACACTTCACAGATCCCAGAAGACTGCCAGACCAATCAGGATGCGCAGTGCGACTTGCGCATGTGCAGTGGGCACCCGGCTGTGATGCCGCAAGCTGCAACAGCCTGGTGCCCACAGTTGAGATGCTGGTGCCAGGAAAGAAGGGACAGCGCGGATGAGCACATTGCTGGACCCCGGGACAGGTGAGTGTGTGTTTATTTGTATTTGTAGCTGCTAACATTTAATAAACACAAAAATGACTGGAAATCCCCTTTAATGATACAGCGAGAATGTGACAACATCAGCACTGTTCCCTACACCATTGTGAGTCATAATGCAATGCACTCACACAGAGTGGGCAGATTCTGGGCATCATTCAACATGGAAGATGACCAACGCTAGATCTCAGAGTGAGTGAGTCTGTAGTACACAGGTCTAGAGAGGGGCTGGTTATTTAGCAAGAGGTGCTTTTTTTATTTTTACTGCTGATATGAACTTTAAAAGTTACATTAGGATTACAACTGGGTTACAAGAAGAATCCTGGGCAAAATCCTCATGCCCATTAACATTCCTAAATCATAATTCATGGATGTTTATCAAACATCATGCTTCACTTAATACTTTCTCAAGACCAAGTAAGAGTTGCCTGTAAAGTATGCTGGCACTGTTGCTATAAAATTCATTCACTTTCTACATTTGACAATATAGTATAATGAACTGGAACACACTGTTCTAAGGAATCCAGTATATTTGTGCAGCAGTCAATACACATGCTATGGCAGTAGCTGTGATTGGTGTGAGACCTTTAGATAAACTATTTGGGGAAATTGGCACAATTTACTCTACGTTATCAATTACATTGGAGTTCTATTTTAATGCTTTAATTAAAGAAAAAAAATCATGTTGCCTTGAGCGTGTGTCTAGTTTCACTATATTGTAAATAAAGCTCTGGCCTGAGCTGTAATGTCAGCTACAGCACGATTAGCTTTCCTTGCTTCGGGCAACAGATGTCTCTCACGAGGTCTATGCAGCAGTACATCAAAGTGCAATGAAAGAGGCTACATCTATAGCACAGGGTATTCAGTGTCTCAAAAGTCAAGAATGGGAAGTACATAGTCACATATAACACTAAGAAGAATCCCACAGGTCATCTCCTGGGAAATGAAATTTGTATTAACCGTTGGAAGCGTGTGTTTGTATTTACTATTATATTTATAAGTGTAGAACACTTCCAAACACCACAGCGCTTTGTATAGTACGTAGATTCATTTATATCAGCCTCGGCTTCGGAGAAGTATAAAGCATGTCTCTGATAGCACCGTCTTCATGGCTTTTTCATAGCTAGAAGATACTTCCGATTTAACAAATTTGTTATAACATGTGACATATTTCTGTATGATATACTATATATTATTAATGCTTCACATTTGCTTTGGGCTCTGCTTCACATATTGCTTAAGGGGGGCTGAGTTAAAGCCAACTCTGATGGCATGGTAATGTGATACAGTATGTTATTTGTTTCTTGAAAGGCAAACATCTTTGCACATTCTGCATTATGTGAACAGGGATATTCTTGTGTATTGTTAGTTGTATTACATACCGTGACTTCCTGCTCATATGTCCAGACTCCACATGCTAACTCAACGCAGAAAATTACCAACAAGCTTCCAAAATACTGCAAAAGAAAAAGATGCATAAAAAGAACACTCAACAGTGTAATATAGAATGCTATATTTTGTAATACCTAATTTATGAAAACTCAGAAAAGAATAACACTGTGTAAACAAGTACAGGTGACATAATACAAATTAATTCTAAATTCCTTATCTGCTAGTCACTCTTATATGAAGTTGGGAGCAATCCACGTAGAATCCATGCTCATAGTGCACCACTGTCAGTACAAAACCTGACACTTTTAATGGGTTACCTAAACTGGTCCCAGACCATAGGATCAGGTAACCCTTGATTACCAATAGCAACATATTGAAGTTCAAAATGCAGGGAATTCAGGTGTGGATCCACAGCGCTTAGTCAATAAAGATTTTTTATTCCTAAAATGAAAAAAAAACTCTTCTTTAACCACTTAAGTACCGGGCACTTTTACCCCTTTCCTGGCCAGGCCAATTTTCAGGTTTCAGCGCTGTCACACTTTGAATGACAATTGCGTGGTCATGCAACATTGTACCCAAACTAAGTTTTTATCATTTTGTTCACACAACTAGAGCTTTCTTTTGGTGGTATTTAATCACCACTGGGGTTTTTATTTTTTGCTAAATTAACAAAAAAATACCGAAAAGTGTTTCTTTGTTTCTGTTATAAAGGTTTGCAAATAAGTAATTGTTCTTCATAAGTTTAGGCCGAGATGTATTCTACTACATTTCTTTGGTGAAAATAACCCAAATCAGTATTTATTATTTAGTCTGTAGGAAAGTTATAGAGTTTACAAACTATGGAATATATCTGAATATTGATCAATCCTGAAGTACTGACGGCCAATCTAATTTCTTGAGGCCCAAAAATGTCAGAACATACAGATATCCCCCAAATGACCCCTTTTTGCAAAGTAGACAGTCCGACGTATTTCATAGGAGGCACGGCGAGTTTTTTGAAGTTGTAATTTTTTTGCGGTAATTTTTTGGAAAATGAAGAAATTAAAAAAAGTATTTTCACAAATTTTTTTTTACATACTGTCACCAGTGCAGTACAGCATCATCATATAACTGGTGTGGCGGTGATCAGGGACACTGTCTGGTGACAGTACGAAAAAAGAAAAAAAAAATTTTTTTATTACATTTATTTCTCTTTTTTAAGTTTTTATTTTCATATTACACTATGCCCAAAGTAGTATAATATTACCATAGTAACATTGTACTACTTTGGGGAAGTGATAATTTTTTTTTTTTTTTTTACACAATTTGATTGCTTTTAACAAAGAATTTCTTTACTATAAGCAAGCATTTAACTGAATGAAATCGATTAATTCAGATTTTTTTGTTGTGATTAGCTGTGATTGGTCACGGCTAATCACATGACACAGATGGGCTGTGATTAGCCCAGCCTGTGCATGTGATCACTGTGACCATTCACAGCTAGACACACTTGTATACAATGGATGGCATGAAAGGAAGCCATTCATTGTATACAACTGTCATGTGGTCTGCTATGATCGGTCACATTACTATTGGCTAGGCAGGAAGTGGTTAAAAAACACCGCAGGCAGGTCAACTTTTACTACCTATATCTGTGTCTTTCTTATTAGCATCTTACCTGCCTAAATGCAATGTTTTCCTAAACCTACACTAATGCTGGGTACACACTACTATTTTTTTTTTTCATTCAACCCAGCGGGATGAACGAAAAAAAAACTGAAGATCTTGGGGGAAGTTCGCTGTACTTACTATGCAATGATAGTAAAGTGATCTCCCGGCTGAGCTATTGTGTTCTGCCCCCGTCCCAGTCAGAACACCACAGTGAGCAGTCGGATGCTGGTTTTCCAGCATCCCCGCTTGACAGAAGTTGGCTGTTTGGCCAGCCTCTGTCAGACAGGATGGTGTACATACAAGTCAAATTCGACCTGTGTGTATAGGACTTAAGCTGTGCAAGTGCAACTTAGTGTACAATCCCAGGATCTAAATTACTTCTAGTGCGCATGTGTGTTGCATCATCATAGGTTTGGCCAATCAAGATGGCTGAAGACAATGAATCTGGAAGTAGCCAGGGAAATATGTCAGAGGCGACTATAGAGAGCAGAGGGACACTGCAGCCTTCACAGTGCTGGACAGGTCCTTTTGGCAAGTCAGTGCGATACAGTGCAAATATACTATGTATATTTGCACATTATGATAAAATCCCTGTGTGACGGCAATGGCATTTAATTATCTTTAAATACCCATTCTCAAGTACGCTAACCAATATAATACCAGTATAGTAATCAATCAGAATCGATCTTGTTCTGCTCTAGCTACGGTTGCTATAGCCATATATTGTATCAAAACATTGGAATCATCTTTTTTCCAGATATCGCCAGCAGTTGGCACTGTAGATAAACTCTAAAATCACAGCTTCCGGTACAGGTTAGGGTTGATTTACTAAAGCCAAACTGTGCAAAGGGAATTTTCACCAGGGCTTGGTGAATATTGTAGAATTGCATGCTGCAAAGCATACAAACTAATGTTTTAAATTTTTTTTTAAATGTTTAAATTTTTTTAAAAAACAGCATTTTTCTTGCACATGATTAGATGATTTTAAAGTCAGCAAAGCATCACCAGCACCGAAATAAATTCGCTTGCAAAGTGCAACTTCCCTTGAACCGTTTGTCTTCAGTAAATCAACCCCATAAAACCTAAAAGTTGCAGCATGGCATTTATAATAAAATTGCTAAATTCCTTTTATATCTTGGACTTTATTTGTCAATGTGTCTTGGATAGAACTGTCTACAATTCCCCAGAGTCATTAATCCAATTCAAGCACATACAGGAAAAGGAGAACAAAGAAATGAAAGCTGAATCCAATGCCTAAATCATATCATATGTATTGCACTAACGCACCCATGTTAACTTATGTTTCACTGCACGTTACCATGCTTTGTGTTAAGGCAGCCCATTTAAAATGAATGAACCCACTTGACCATGCTTCAAACTGCACTCTTTTTTAGGAACACAATAACACCGCAAAGTACGGGGCAGCACAGTGGCTAAATGGTTAGCACTTCTGCCTGGCAGTACTAGGGTCGTTGGTTGGAATCCCAGCCACGGCACCACCTGCCTGGAGTTTGCATGTTCTCCCTGTGCCTGCGTGGGTTTTCTCCGGGTACTGCGGTTTCCTCCAACACTCCAAAGAAATGCGGGTAAGTGAATTGGATCCTGTCTAAATTGGCCCTAATATGTGTATGTATGAATGTAAGTTAGGGACCTTAGATTGTACACCCCTTGAAGGTTAGGGACTGATGTGAATGTACAATATACAGTTGTGTTCAAAATAATAGCAGTCAGACATCACTAACCTGATCAATCGCTGTTTTTGGTAGAAATTATATTTCTACATGGCAAATAATTTACTAGCAGGTGTAGTAGAGTAATAGAAGTCCAACAGACCCAACAGTCATGACATGCATGCTGCTGATTCTGTGTAATTGAATCACTAATTGAAAGGGGCATGTTCAAAATAATAGCAGTGTGGAGTTCTATTAGTGAGGTCATTTATTCTTTGAAAAACAGGTGGCAATTATTGCCCTTATTTAAGGAAGAAAGGCAGCAAATGTTGGACATACTGGTTCCAGTGCATTTCTCTCTGAAATTCTGAGGAAAATGGGTCGTTCCAGACATTGCTCAGAAGAACAGCGTACCTTGATTAAAAAGTTGATTGAAGAGGGGAAAACATATAAAGAAGTGCAGAAAATGATAGGCTGCTCAGCTAAAATGATCGCAAATGATTTAAAATTACAACCAAAACCTGAAAGACATGGAAGATAGCGAAAAACTACCGTTCGAATGGATAGAAGAATAGCCAAAATGGCAAGGACTCAGCCAACAATCAGCTCCAGGAAGATCAAAGAAGGTCTAAAGTTACCTGTGAGTACTGTTACAATTAGAAGACGCCTATGTGAAGCCAAGCTATCTGCAAGAAGCCCCCGCAAAGTCCCACTGTTGAAAAAAAGACGTGCTGAAGAGGTTACAATTTGCCAAAGAGCACATTGACTGGCCTAAAGAGAAATGGCGCAACATTTTGTGGACTGATGAAAGTAAGATTGTTCTTTTTGGGTCTAGTGGCCGGAGACAGTTTGTCAGACGACCCCCAAACACTGAATTCAAGCCACAGTACACTGTGAAGACAGTGAAGCATGGTTGTGCAAGCATCATGATATGGGGATGTTTCTCATACTACGGTGTTAGGCCTATTTATCGCACACCAGGGATCATGGATCAGTTTGAACACATCAGAATACTTGAAGAGGTCATGCTGCCTTATGCTGAAGAGGAAATGCCCTTGAAATGGGTGTTCCAACAAGACAATGACCCCAAACACACCAGTAAACATGCAACATCTTGGTTCCAGACCAACAAGATTGACGTTATGGAGTGGCCAGCCCAATCCCCGGATCTTAATCCAATAGAAAACTTGTGGGGTGACATCAAAAATGCAGTTTCTGAGGTAAAACCAAGAAATAGAGAAGAACTGTGGAATGTAGTCCAATCATCCTGGGCTGGAATACCTGTTCACAGGTGCCAGAAGTTGGCTGACTCCATGCAGCACAGATGTACAGCAGTTCTCAGAAACAGTGCTTATACAACTAAATATTAATTAAGTCATTCAAACAGGACAAGCATAGAAAGCACCAGAAAAAATGGCTATAAGTTACAGTATCATGAATCCTCTACTGTAATATCATATCACCAATAGTACCAATACCTTTGACTTTTGGATTAGTCTACCTAACATGTCCACCTTTATAGTAATGAGCAGTGTTACAGCATTAAAGTTCATCTTTCATAACATGTTATATGATACACACATATTCAGGGTGTAACATGTAGCATGTTATGATCAAAGCAGCCCCCACTCCCCCACTTTGGCAGCTAGCGGGGAATCTTCTCCCCCCCTCGCTAGCTGTCAAATGTTTTTAAAAACACGGCTTTGCAAGGCTCCATCCACCCAGCCCCGTCACTCATTCACTGTGTTCTGTGAATGAGAAATTACAAATTACAAATCCTGATAGCCTTAGCAGCAGCTGGCTTTACGGGCTCCTGCAACAAAAAATAATAAATGCACATTTTTGTGCATTTATTATTTTTTGTATAATGGTGAAATTATCCTTTAAAATAGAACTATGGGCACAATTAAAAAAGACATATACAGTATGATGATGTAGTCTGTCACTGGCAGTTTTTGTTTTTATAAATTCCTCCTGTAACATTTGTATTGCTTGCTGATCCTGCCAGCAGATCCTTTATTTTTTTGAATCCCTTTAACAGAACAAGCTTTCCAAAAAAAAACAGCGGTTACAGGGCTTGGGACAAACCATATAACACTGGCTGGGGTGTGTACATTGGTCAGCTTTGATTAAAGTGGCTGAAAGTGGTTCTGAAGAAAAAAATGATGTTTAACCGTAAAGCAGTACCTCCATTAAGGTAAAAAAGCTTCCACTAGCTGTTCCCCCAACCCAACTCCCTAAATACTTACCTGAGTTGTGTAACGATCCAGCACTGTGCCCGTCTGCAACAGCACAGGTCACTCTCCCCGCTCTCACAGGGAGCTCTCAATTGGCTCCCGCTACTGCCAATCAAATCCTGTGCGAAGGGAGCAGGGACGGAGCTGAGTCACACTGTGTGTGTCTATGGATGCACACAGCCCAGCTGGAGAGTGTGACCGCTTGTGTGCCTCCATAGGAAGTGGCTTGCTATAGGGGCACATGAGAAAACGAGGAGTGGAAAGCACTGACGGAGGACCCCATAAGAGGAGGTAAGGAGCCTCTGTACAATACCATTGCACAAAGCAAGTATGAAATTCTTTTTTTTATTGTAGAAAAAATATTCAAGCCTTTAGTATCACTTTAAAGCTGAACCCCAACCTTACCATCAGTCGTGCACAGTTGTACAGGCTTCTCTCCTGTACTGAAATTGTGTACTCAGTGCACACTGTGAGCTTTTCATAACCTGTCTTACAAATGGAAGTAAGTCGAGAGTGCACCTAATTTCCTGGCTGGAGGACATCCAGCATCATTTAACACTTTCCTCTCAGCCTTACTGTTCCTGGGTGGACACTTTCATTATTTGCATTTTAGTTCTTTCAATCATGGAGGCTCAGCATCTTGTGTGGGTGTTGCCTACAGCAGTATGCATGCAAATGCAGCTTGCTTAGGAACACCCATTCCTCCAGATTCACATCCACAGATCAGGCACTTTGATATTTGCATAATTCCTCCCAAGTGCTAGCCCAATGCTGTGATGCTTTCAAGAATTTATGTACAGTACCCTGCGGCCCCCTTCCTCTGACCATGGTCTGCCTGCATTGCATAAGGAATCACAGAGACCAAGTGATTATATCACTAAGTCTAAAATAAGGTTTGCAATAAAAAGAGAGATTTTACCTAAAGATTGTATTGGCATGTTGATGGGGTGGAGGGATGATCAAGGGAGACATAAAAATATAAAGCTTAATATTAAACTTCAGCTTTTTTTCATCCAAAAAAGTTATTTTTAGTATTGAAATGGGCATAAAGTAACAACATTATTGCTGAAAATTGACATGCACCTATATTGTAAATATTCAAAGGAATTGTTAAGACAATATAGCAGAGGATATACAATTGGGAAGTTATCAAATTGCTAAAGACAGGGAGCTCTCAATTGGCTCCCGCTACTGTCAATAAAATCCTGTGAGGAGGGAGCAGGGACGGGGTTGAGTCACACCGTGTCGGTCTATGGATGCATTGAAAGACCGCATCACATTTGCATCAATAAGTGCAAAACTGCTGTGCACTGTCTTAAATATAGAGATAATTGAAACTTCGTACCCATAGACATAAGAGATCACAAATCAGTATAAGGCACTGCAGGGTGATTACACTGAACCTAAACACATAACTGTTCAAAACCAAATAGAAGCTGTATCTAATGGACAGCTAGTAGGATTCTTTGTCTGCCACATACCCCAAATGTTATGATTTTTTTTTGGGCAACCCCTGTTATCATAGACCAGTTTCTTATGCACAAACATTTTATTAATCTCCGCTCTCCATTGTGGCAAGGTGGACACTAAACTTCAGCTATAATTTTTTTTTCCAAAATTAAAAAAAAAATACTTAAGGTAACTGCTTAATAAGTGTCAGTTTGAATTAGGATTTAATTTGTTGTCCTTACATCCATTTAAAATTACAGTACATGTCCTTCTAAAACCTCCCTGTCCACAGAGTGACAACGCTGTTGTACAGACCGAACAGCTGAAGTGCAAATAGTAATGGATATTCAGGCTGGATAAACAGGTGATACACTGCATAACATACAGTATGTCTTTTTTTATATTGTCCATAGTTCCAGTTTAAGGACTTGATTTCTGATTTGTCTAGAACTAAGGAAAATTTTAAAAAGTGAGGAAAATCATCATTACACTAACTTTTTATGTTTTCTTGAAACACAATAGTACCAGGCCCCAGGTTTACTCCCTCGGACCATGAATCCCTACTGTTGCAGCTGAAGTCTTTCTACTTCCACTACATTCTCTATAGGCTCCCATCTGTCCTTCCAGCCCCAGATCTAATCGCTGACACAATCATGTAGACTTCACCTCCGCAACATCTCCAAGATACAACCGTTCCTAACCCAGGAAACCACTAAGCAACTAATTCACTCCCTTGCCATATCACGCCTCGACTATTGTTTTTTTTTTTTCCCAAAAAAAAACGTTTATTGAGGAAGTGCATAATGATACAAAAGAAATGCAAATGATGTTCATATACAACATTTGGCAATGCATAACATGAAAAAGTAGGAACATTCTTGGAAAGAACAACATATGAAACATTGTTGTACCAATCAACGACGGGTTAAGTTTGTAATACTCAGGCATTGTAGTAATGTGGATGGGAATGCTATCGCATCGAATCTCCTTAGTGTGTAATTCTCATTGCAGCGCTGCAAAGGGAGGGAGGGTAGATGCAGCACCACTGTTGAGGACGAGGCTAGTGTCTTACGGGAGAGGAGGTGCCTGTAAGCAAGCTTAGATTGTCGTGAGGGTCGCTGATGTAAGTAGGGAAGGTATGACAATAGCATGCCTAATGTCCTCTAGAGAGGTACCCAGTGGTTAAATGGGTGTGTAACAAGAAAGAAAGAAGAATGAAAAGGAGAAAAAGAAGGGGGAGAGAAAAAGAGAGAGAGAGAAAAGAAAAAAAAAGGGGGGGAATGGGGGAGAACGAACGGGGTTTGTATTTTTGTCAATACCAAGGGTCTTATATGGGTGGATTTAAGCATTAGTCTATCAACTAGAGCAGGCAGGTGCGGATAGGACCCTGAAGGGGAGAAAGTTGCCTACCGTATGATCTAGAGTGTGGAGTAGCACTCACCGGAGAGTAAAATTCAGTCAGGTGGGTTGGTCCATAAGGGACCGGTAAGTAGGGGTAGTTTTAAAGTGAGTCCAGCAGGCCCAGATATGGGACAATTTAGTAGGGGAATCGAGTGCAGTCACAATCAGTTCTTCCATTTCCGCAATTTTACCCACACGGGTCAGCCATTCGCATATGGAGGGAGGGCGGATGGAGCCCCAAAGAGCGGGAAGACAGAGTCTGGCTGCATTGACCATATGCATGGCTAAAGATTTGAAGTATTGTCCCCTGGGTAGGTTAGAGTGATGCAGAAGATACTGAGCTGGAGACAAAGCTAGTTGCAAGGTGGTCACAGACACTACAAGCCTGTGGACCTCCTGTCAGAATGGTTGGATACACAGACAGGACCACCAAATGTGGAGAAAGGACCCATTGGAAGTCCCACATCTCCAACAGCTGTTGGGGAAGGATGGGTTGAAATGAGAGATTCTCAATGGGGTTCGGTACCATCTCGAAGCCAGTTTATAGCTGTTTTCCTGAGTCGAGACATTGAGGGAGCATTTATGGGTATGCATGAATATTAGGTCCCAGTCGGAATCCAACAGATTGTCTCCCAGGTCTCTGTTCCATGCACGGCTGGAGGGTAAAGAGTTAAAAGCCCAGCTCTCAACAAGGAGGGGGTAAATCTCCGAGATCAAATGTTTGTGCGGTTCAGCTTTAGAACATAGAGATTCAAAAGGAGTGAGGGGATGAGTACAATTATGAAACGGTTTGTCTGAGAGCAGAAAGTGTCTTATCTGCAGATACGCCCAGAAAGGAAAATCACGGATATCCAGGCTCTCAAGCAGTTTGCGGAATGATTTTACTTTGCCGTCGCGGATAAAGTGCTTAACCAAAATCTGGTCATGTGGCCAGTGCTCAGATAGGAATGATTTGTACATGCCTGGGGGGAAGTCAGGATTGAGACGAATGGAGGTTAAGAAGTTCGGTGACTCAGAGATGGATGCAGATTTACAGGTCAGGCGGAAAATATTTAAGCTGGGCCCCACCAAAGGGTGGGTGAGGAGCTCTTGAGACGTATGCTTCGGCAGGAACCATGGAATCGATGTCAGGGGTGAGGGTGAGAAGGCATTTTCTAGGCGGACCCAATCTTTAGAGGTAGAATGAACATGCCAGTCCACTATACGAGTAAGGTGGCATGCCCAATAGTAACGTTGAAGGTCAGAGAGCGCAATTCCACCTCCAAGTTTAGGAAGAGTCAATTGAGAGAAAGCAAAGCATGGACGCTTGTGGTTCCATAGGAATTGAGAGCAGAGTTTTTTGCAAGATGTAAAAAAAGCAACAGGTATGTGGATTGGCAGCGTTTGAAAAAGATACAGGAGGCGGGGGAGTATGTTCATTTTGATTATCGCTGCCCTTCCAAACCAAGAGAAGCAAGGACGATGCCATTTATGGAGGTCCTCTTGGAGAGAACGGAGGGCAGGAAGGAAATTTTTTGAATAGAGGTCAACGAGGTTGTGGGTAAGCTGCACACCAAGATAGGAAAGGGAATCCTTTTCCCAATGAAATGGGAAATGAGATTCACAGAAAAAAACTGAGTCTGGGGGCAAAGGGCGACGGATTTGGAGAAGTTGATTTTGAAATTTGACAAGAATCGAAAGACGGCAAAATCTTTTAACAGATTAGGCAAAGTAGTGTGAGGATCAGCAAGGAAGAGGAGGATATCGTCCGCGTAAGCAGCGAGCTTGTATTCCTTGTCCGATACCCTGACCCCTTTGATGTCGGAATTCGAGCAAATTTTGCATAGTAGGGGCTCGAGGGATAGGACAAACAAGAGTGGGGAGAGGGGACAACCCTGACGTGTTCCGTTTCCTAAGTGAAAAGAATTCGATAAATGTCCATTGACCCGGACTCGAGCGGTGGGGCCTGTGTACAAGGTCATAATGAAGTTGAGCATCTTCTCACCCAAACCCAGTGCCATCAGAGATGCTTGCAGATAGTCCCAAGCAATCCTATCAAAGGCCTTTTCTGTATCCAGGGAAAGGAAAAAAACGGAAGTATGAATCCAACTTGGTCTAAATTGATCACGGAGGGAAGCATGGGGAGGAGTCGATTAGCCAGGATCTTTGTGAATAACTTAATGTCCGCGTTCAGCAGGGAGATGGGTCTGTAGTTGGAAACCTGCGTGTTATCTTTATCGCCCTTGGGGATAACTGTTATGTGGGCTTCTAAAAGTCGATGTTGAGGCTGGAGGGATTTGGAGAAGGTATTAAATGCCGAAAGAAAGGGGGTACCTAGAATATCCAAAAAGGATTTATAATAGGCTGCTGAGAAGCCGTCAGGACCTGGACTCTTACCAGGCTTTGTTTCAAAACACATTCAGGGTCAGGTCTGTTTCCAGAGAGTTAGCCAGGTCTTCCGAGAGAGCCGTCGGGCCGTGGAGATGGAGAAATTCAGAAATCAAGGAGGTCCTGGATTTCAGTATGCGGAGGTGGGCGTTCAGGAGGGAGGTTGTATAAGGATTTATAAAAGTGTTCAAAATGGGCGGCAATATCAGGATTAGATGTGGCCATAGTGCCATCGGGTCCTCTAATTTTATGTACCGTCATGTTGGATAATTTCTCGCGGAGAGCTCTGGCAAGGAACTTTCCGCTCTTGTTAGCAAATTCATAGTATAGCTTTTGAGAGAGAATGTACTGTTTCTTAACCACCTTCCCCAGTTCTGCACGAAGTTGTGAGCATGTACTCGTAAGTTCGGATAGGGTCGACGCAGCCAGAGACCGCTTATGTGCTCTCTCTAATGAATGGATCTTATCCGTGAGGCTTCTCAAACTCTCTTGTCTATCTCTTTTACGCTTCGACGCAGCTGCTATGAGGACATACCGGATAACACACTTATGAGCCCCCCACTGCGTGAGTGGGGAGGTATCCGGGGAGCAATTTAAGGAAAAGTATTCAGCCAGATTGGTGCGGATCTCTTGTTCGATTGCAGAGTCTGCAAGAAGGGAGGCATCTAGGCGCCAATATTTCGAGCGTGTGTATTTATCTGGGAACCGTAAAGTCATGGTAATGGGGTGGTGATCGGAAAGAACCATTGGTTCTATAGAAGCGGCATGGAGGAGTGGGAGATCAGATTGCGACAGAAAAAGATAGTCTATCCTGGAGTATTTATTATGTGGTGCAGAATAAAATGTGTAATCTTTCACAGTGGGGTAGAGAGTTCTCCAGGAGTCGTGCAATTGTAAGTGTTGTAGTTGTATGTTTATTTGTTTGAGGGCCTTAAACGGTAAAAAGGAGCCTCCGGAAGAGCAGTCTAGCAGAGTACTTAGCGGGACATTCAGATCGCCCCCTAAGATCAGAACACCTGAATGGAAAACAGCTAGGGTGGTAGTTATTGAGCGCATGAAAGAGACCTGTTTGGTGTTAGGCGCATACACATTAGCAAATGTGACGGGTCTATTGGCAAATGAGCCCTTTATGAACAAGTACCTGCCTTCAGGATCAGCAAGGGAGTCGGACATAGTGAAGGGAAGGTGTCTAGCGAGTAAAATAGCTACCCCCTTCGACTTGGCCAAAGGGTTGGTGGCATGGTGGACTATGGGAAAGTGGAAATTAAAGAGCATGGGAATGGAGTCCTGACGAAAGTGCGTCTCTTGAAGGAAGACTACATCTGCTTTTTGTTTATGCAGGTAAGAGAGCAACATGGAGCGCTTTTCGGGTGTGTTCAGACCCTTGGTATTAAGTGAGAGGATTTTCAGGGACATTGGTCTCGAGACTGAGGTGGGGGACGGCATGTTTACCAATCAGTATTGCGGGAATCTGAGGACGCAGTGCCCTGGGGGTGGAGGGAGAGGGAAAGAGAAAAGAAAGAGAAAAAAAAAGGGGGGGGGGGAGAAGAAAAGGCCAAGAAGCGAAGATATAAGAGTAAACTGCTGGAGGAAGGGACCCGCTATTCTACGTGAGAAAAGAAGAGAGAAGCCAGAAAGGGAAGAAACAGAAAGAGAAAAGAAGAGAGGAGGAGCACGTAGAGGAGAAGGAGACGAACAGTGAGAGGCAAGGAAAGAAAAAAGGGGGAGTCGAGGGTTATCCATAAAAATGTTCAGTAAGAGCTCACAGAGCCTACTGTGTTGGGAACAGGTAGACGACGAATCGAGAATAGAACCACTGCCGGCCGGAAACCACCTTAAGGTGAGTAAAAAAAAAAAAAATATATAGAAGAGTAGGGTTTGAAGAGGAAGGAGTCGACAGTGACCTATATTGCAGAATATCCTCGGGGTACGATATGTAGAACAGGGCCCCGACCGTCACTGTGGAGTAGCAAGGTGTAAAAAAAGCGTGGAACACAAATGTGTGGGCAGGGACAGGGGTACAGTATGAGTGGAGTAAAGCCAATCAGAGGCTACCTTTACCACATATGTGCCTAGAGTATCAGGGTGTAGAAGATACAAATACTTGTGAGGTATCAGGTCATTTTGAGACATTGGCAGGACAATTAAGGGGGAAAAGGCAATACGCGGAATCATGGGAGGCCTTGACGAGTATTACAAGCATCCCCTAACAAGAAACATAGTATCAACAGGACAACATATGCAATACCAGTTAAAGCAATGCAAAAACAGAAAAAACAACGTTGAGTCCCAAGCATCATGCGATAACCTCCGGATCTCCCCAGGATCAACGCCAATCATTATGTCCCATAGAGTAGAAAGGCTAAATGTCATATCAAGGCAAGGATAAGCCGTCTACGGCCCCTATGGTGACAACAGAGACGAGCATCGCCTCTCACGCACCAGGGAGACCGGGGGGGTCACAGGGGCATGGGGAAAGCAGGCCCCATAGAAGCATCGGCAGTGTGAGCATCCTCTGGATCATCCTCTCATCCGGGTCAAGAGGCGGGGACAGGCCAGTAGACGGAGGCATGTCCGGATGGGACAGCTCAGTAGGAGGCGGGGAGAGGTGATGTTTGCCCGTCAAACCAAAAAATGTTTTGAAGAGGTGACATCTGTAGCATCCCCCTATAAGTCACAGCTACCTCCCCGCAACCAACCTCCCCCCCCCATGCCCCCAGCACACCCCCAAATGTATCGTATACTGTACTAAGTCCGTCGGGATCTCCTTCGAGGACACCGTCTAAGCAGAGCGAGTCGGGACGGGCAAAAGAGAAGCAGAGTTCCTCTGTCCGCTTCCATCCTCGGCTGCAGAGGGAGGGGGAGAAGGCTGCGGCCCTGCTCTCTGCTGATGGGAGCTAAAAAGCTCTTTAATGTGCTTTCATGTGGTGCCAGAGCCCCTTGGGGACCGGGACCGGGCGCCGGAGGGCATCCGGTCGGGTTTCCCCATAACAAGAGGGCACTGTCTCACCCGGCTCCTCTGTGCGGTGCGGTTGATGGGTCCGGCCGGCGGGAGCTCCCTGTTCAAGCAGCCATGCTCATCGGCGGCTAGCCACGCCCCCGAATATTGTAACTCTCTCCTCATTGACCTACCTCATTGCAGGCTATCCCCCCTCCAGTCTATCATGAATGCTGCTGCCAGACTCATCCACCTCACTAACCGTTCTGTATCTGCCACCCCTCTCTGCCAATCCCTCCATTGGCTCCCAGTTGCCCAACAGATAAAATTCAAAACACTAACAATGACATATAAAGCCATCCACAACACTGCCCCAATTTACATAAGCGATCTTCTCCCTAAATATCACCCAAACCGTACTCTCCGCTCCGCGCAAGACCTCCTACTCTCTAGCTCCCTTATCTCCTCCTCCCATGCTCGTCTCCAAGACTTCTCCAGGGTGTCACCCATCCTCTGGAACTCCCTACCCCAATCTATCAGACTATCGCCTACTCTACTTACTTTTAGGCGATCACTGAAAACCTATCTCTTCAGGGAAGCCTATCCCGCCCTCTGCTAATACTGGAATCCTCTATTCTACTCTTCCAACCACTCAATCCCCCACAGTTATTACCTACTGTACCATTCACCCCTCCCTCCTAGATTGTAAGCTCCAAGAAGCAGGGCCTTCAAATCCCTCTTGTATTGAACTGTATTGTTACTGTATTGTCTCCCACTATAATGTAAAGCGCTGAGCAAACCATTGGCGCTATATAAATCCTGTATAATAATAATAATTCTGAAATGAAACAAAAATCAACAAAGCAAAGTGAGAAGGCTTTGTCAGGTGGGAAGATCTGAAGACACATGGCACATGGATCTCAATGCTGGCTTCCCCAAGAGACACTGGTCATTCAGTCTACTGGTTCTGTGAAGCATTAACTATTTAGTATTTTACTGTATTATTTTATTACCAAAAATGAAAAGTTTTATAAAAGAATATTTTCAGAAATATAAAATGCATAAACCACCTAGATCAAATTTACAATTGTTTTTAGTGAATACAATAGTTGTTTTTTTTATATGTATGTAAAGATGTAGTTGTCTTGCCACTATATATTATATAATCAATGCTCCTCATCTAATTCCTTAATCTGAACTGCAGGCAGATAAAAAAAACACAGATCACTGCAGATCTATAGTTACTAATGCGATATTAAATGTATTTAATAATATTAAATGTACCTGCAAGCAGTGTAAGTACCAGAAATTGATGGGGAAACCATTCAGAAATTGCTGTAGTAAGCACACAAGTAGCAAACAGAAGTATGATAATAAATAAATAATGAAGTAGATAACCGTTCCTAAAATGCAAACATTAAACAGACCATTGCATTATGTCTGGGTTTTTCCCTATTTTAAAATATATAGCTTTATGGTGCATGGATTTTCCCTAGCTTCTACTTTAATGTTCGGTGCTTAAATTTAAATAAACAAAGTATAATCTCAGATACAGGGACAAATTCCAGACACTGTTTAGATCAAAACAAAACACTATAGACAATTTAATTTATAGCTGTTGGTTGTTTATAATACACAAAACACATAAAACTATTCACTTAAAACATCTCAGAAAATATTTGCAATGGACTAGGCAGGTCTGTGCCAATTAGTGATATGTAGGTCATATTTGCAGCTTGTTTAGGCAATACTTGTGAAAACAAATAGAAAATATAATATACTTGGCTGATTATTCGCTTAGAAAAGTTAAAGTGATATTAAAAGCAGATTTCTTTTTTTAAAAATAACAAACATTTAACTGTACTGTGCAGTGGTCTTGCATAAAGCAGCCCTGATCCTCCTCTTCTCACGTCCCCTGCCAACTCTCCTGGCCCCTCCCTCCTGCCACGTGTGCCCAGAACAAGCAGCTTGCTATGGGGGCACCCAAGCAGGCTAGCTCCTGAGCCCCTGCTTTGTCTGTCCATTCACATACAGAGCCTGACTCAGCCCCACCCCATCACTGGTTATGATTGACAGTAGCTCCCACTGCTTTCTCAGCCAATGAGGAGGGAGAGACCCCAGAGAGCCGCTGCTCTGGTGCACAACGCTGAGAGGGGGATTGAGAGGGGGCTCAGGTAAGTATTAGGTGGGCTGCTGCACACAGGTTTTTTACCTTCATGCAAAAACATCGAGTCTTTACAACCACTTTAAGTCAATGGTTTACTTGCCTTTAGCAACTTTTAAAGCACAACTCGTTTTGTTGAGAAACAAAATTTCCAATACATACATTGCAAAGTCTGAATTATACAGTACATTGCATGTATTTTAGCAACATTTACTGTAGATCATTACCTGGTTAGTGTACTTGCTGAAATATTTTAAAATAAGTTCTAAGTGTGCTACCCTGCTTTTTCATTGATATTTTGAATTTCTATAAGAAACACAAATATGCAAGATTCTTAGCAGAAATTAAACTATATCAGTTTAGTAAACCTAATAGCATTGTCAGTAATGAAAAATCCTATGCAATAGGCTGTCCATCATTCAACCACAAGCTCTGCTCATACTAATGGAAGAGGTAGCCAGGCAATTATATCAGCCAGATAAAGATTCTAAGAAATGGAGAGATAAAAATTAAAACTGAAAAGTAATTTAAATTAAAAATGAAATTCTTGTATAGTAACATACTGTATACATGACATCTGTTTTCTAAAAATGTTCATGTACACATACATACATGCACATACGAACGTACAAATTCTGTTTTGCTATGTACAAAACTAAAGCAAGAAACATCAATGGTATAACAGAATATATATGCAGTGTAATGTAGCTCTGAAAGAAACGCAATGGACTGCAGAAAGTTTGGCAGATTTATCTAGTCCAATAAAAAAAAAGCATAAAACAAACATAAAAACTGCATATCCCATTTGTAGGTAAAGTTTAAGGCACATAAAAAATGAATGACCCTACCTAGCTTACTGACCTTCCACGCCTTCGTGAAAATCAACTGCCTTAATGTGAGAAAAACTTTCCCTTCGTTCTAAACAAAACTTTTGTATGCCTTGCTCTTATCCCTTTATCTACCATCTTTATTAAGCACAAATTATTAAGGACAGAGACTTCTGGAATTATACTGTATACGTCACTTTTCACACAACATTCTACTTCCCAAATCAAATTACAATTTTGTAGTTCTGCTTGAATGGAACTTATTAAGTCCTACAAATGGTTTAAAGTTACTAATAAATATAGCTGGGAACTTGTTGGATTTTGGCCAGGGTTGCCAGCTAATCGGGATGATTACCAGGATTCTGGTTGCAAAACTCCATTTGGCAGACAGCTGACTGATAGTCAGAGCAGGCATTGTAATAGCTGCTGGAGGGAGGATTCTTCATTCTCCTTCTTCCAAAGACAGCTTAGTGTTGGTGCAAGAATATTGGGTGAAGAGTAGTGCCAGAGTCGGCATCAACATGTTGGGGGGGGGGAGCACTGGAATGCCTCCACAGAAGCACAGCACTGCCTCCCTGTTTGACAGCTCAGAAAGGAGCTCCTCTTAGCATTGGTGCCTGCTGGGGGGTGAATGGCAAACTGCCCTTTTTCTTGTCCCTCCCTGTTAAGTGACATCACATGACTAAAGATGGGAAGATAAGCTGCCTTCATTCCTGTGTCAATCTGAAAAGTACATCCATGGAGCCCTAGAAACTCCCACTCAGAATCCCTTGGCTCCCCAAAATAAAGCCTTCCGCCCCCACCTCCACAGCCCCTCATCATTTCACTGATAACATAGACGCAGGGGCATTTATTCCTCTCACTGACATCACCAATGCTAAGGCATTTTATTTCTTCCATTGACACCACTATGGTTTACACAATTTTTGTCTCTCACCAATTTAGTAAAACCAGACATTGGTGCATGTTTTTATTCTGTGGTATTTTTCCTCAAACTGAAGCCTCCAAAACTGGAGGTATTTTTATTTCTCAGTGACGCCACCAACACTGAGGCATTTTTTTCCTCAAACTGACACAATTGATGCTGGGACATTTATTCATCAGCTCCACTCCACCTCCCTCTTGTGAAATATCATCCTAGAGTTATAACTAGAGATGAGCGAATTTCTCAAAAATTCGATTCGGCTGATTCGGCGAATTCCAGTGTGAAATTCGATTCGATGCGAATTTCTTCGCTACGAAGATGACTTATAAAAAGGGTTTCTAGGCTTCAGAGAGCCTTTAAATTAGTGCAGAACACTGTACCTTTAATTTAAATGCCCTTGGAGATGAGGAAAGAGAAGGAGAAGGAGAAGGAGAAGGATGAGAAGAAGGAGAAGGATGAGAAGAAGGAGAAGGAGAAGGATGAGAAGAAGGAGAAGGATGAGAAGAAGGAGAAGGATGAGAAGAAGGAGAAGGATGAGAAGAAGGAGAAGGATGAGAAGAAGGAGAAGGATGAGAAGAAGGAGAAGGATGAGAAGAAGGAGAAGGAGAAGGATGAGAAGATGGAGAAGGAGAAGGATGAGAAGAAGGAGAAGGAGAAGGATGAGAAGAAGGAGAAGGATGAGAAGAAGGAGAAGGAGAAGGATGAGAAGAAGGAGAAGGAGAAGGATGAGAAGAAGGAGAAGGAGAAGGATGAGAAGAAGGAGAAGGATGAGAAGAAGGAGAAGGATGAGAAGAAGGAGAAGGATGAGAAGAAGGAGAAGGAGAAGGATGAGAAGATGGAGAAGGAGAAGGATGAGAAGAAGGAGAAGGAGAAGGATGAGAAGAAGGAGAAGGAGAAGGATGAGAAGAAGGAGAAGGATGAGGAGAAGGAGAAGGATGAGGAGAAGGAGAAGGATGAGAAGAAGGAGAAGGATGAGAAGAAGGAGAAGGATGAGAAGAAGGAGAAGGATGAGAAGAAGGAGAAGGAGAAGGATGAGAAGAAGGAGAAGGATGAGAAGAAGGAGAAGGATGAGAAGAAGGAGAAGGAGAAGGAGAAGGAGAAGGATGAGAAGAAGGAAAAGGAGAAGGATGAGAAGATGGAGAAGGAGAAGGATGAGAAGAAGGAGAAGGATGAGAAGAAGGAGAAGGAGAAGGATGAGGAGAAGGAGAAGGATGAGAAGAAGGAGAAGGAGAAGGATGAGAAGAAGGAGAAGGAGAAGGATGAGAAGAAGGAGAAGGAGAAGGATGAGAAGAAGGAGAAGGAGAAGGATGAGAAGAAGGAGAAGGAGAAGGATGAGAAGAAGGAGAAGGATGAGAAGAAGGAGAAGGAGAAGGATGAGAAGAAGGAGAAGGAGAAGGATGAGAAGAAGGAGAAGGATGAGAAGAAGGAGAAGGATGAGAAGAAGGATGAGAAGAAGGATGAGAAGAAGAAGGATGAGAAGAAGGACAGTTCTGTGACAGTTTCTGTCTATTTCTGACAGTTCTGGGACATTCACTCCATACAGCTGTTTCAACCGCTGTATGGAGGGAATGTCATGGAACTGTCAGAAATAGACTATTAATGACAGTTCTGGGACTGTCCTTCCATGCAGCGGTTGAAACATTGTATGTATTTGTTTCCATAAATGGATCCATTTATGGAAACAAATAGATACAATGTTTCAACCGCTGTATGGAAGGACAGTCCCAGAACTGTCATTAATAGTCTATTTCTGACAGTTCTATGACATTCCCTCCATACAGCGGTTGAAACAGCTGTATGGAGTGAATGTCCCAGAACTGTCAGAAATAGACTATTTATGACAGTTCTGGGACATTCACTCCATACAGCGGTTGAAACATTGTATCTATTTTTTTCCATAAATGACATTCTGCAGATACACTTAGAGGAGCGCTGCAGATACACTTTTTGCCGGCTTGGAATTAATCTTATTTTCATCCTACTTCTTCTTCTTCATCCTCATCCTCATAAGAAGAAAAAGAAGAAGTAGGATGAAAATAAGATTAATTCCAAGCCGGCAAAAAGTGTATCTGCAGCGCTCCTCTAAGTGTATCTGCAGAATGTCATTTATGGAAACAAATACATACAATGTTTCAACCGCTGTATGGAAGGACAGTCCCAGAACTGTCATAAATAGTCTATTTCTGACAGTTCTATGACATTCCCTCCATACAGCGGTTGAAACAGCTGTATGGAGTGAATGTCCCAGAACTGTCAGAAATAGACTATTTATGACAGTTCTGGGACATTCACTCCATACAGCGGTTGAAACATTGTATCTATTTTTTTCCATAAATGACATTCTGCAGATACACTTAGAGGAGCGCTGCAGATACACTTTTTGCCGGCTTGGAATTAATCTTATTTTCATCCTACTTCTTCTTCTTCATCCTCATCCTCATAAGAAGAAAAAGAAGAAGTAGGATGAAAATAAGAATAATTCCAAGCCGGCAAAAAGTGTATCTGCAGCGCTCCTCTAAGTGTATCTGCAGAATGTCATTTATGGAAAAAAATAGATACAATGTTTCAACCGCTGTATGGAGTGAATGTCCCAGAACTGTCAGAAATAGTCTATTTCTGACAGTTCTGGGACATTCACTCCATACAGCTGTTTCAACCGCTGTATGGAGGGAATGTCATAGAACTGTCAGAAATAGACTATTTATGACAGTTCTGGGACTGTCCTTCCATACAGCGGTTGAAACATTGTATGTATTTGTTTCCATAAATGGATCCATTTATGGAAACAAATACATACAATGTTTCAACTGCTGTATGGAAGGACAGTCCCAGAACTGTCATAAATAGTCCATTTCTGACAGTTCTATGACATTCCCTCCATACAGCGGTTGAAACAGCTGTATGGAGTGAATGTCCCAGAACTGTCAGAAATAGACTATTTATGACAGTTCTGGGACATTCACTCCATACAGCGGTTGAAACATTGTATCTATTTTTTTCCATAAATGACATTCTGCAGATACACTTAGAGGAGCGCTGCAGATACACTTTTTGCCGGCTTGGAATTAATCTTATTTTCATCCTACTTCTTCTTCTTCATCCTCATCCTCATAAGAAGAAAAAGAAGAAGTAGGATGAAAATAAGAATAATTCCAAGCCGGCAAAAAGTGTATCTGCAGCGCTCCTCTAAGTGTATCTGCAGAATGTCATTTATGGAAAAAAATAGATACAATGTTTCAACCGCTGTATGGAGTGAATGTCCCAGAACTGTCAGAAATAGTCTATTTCTGACAGTTCTGGGACATTCACTCCATACAGCTGTTTCAACCGCTGTATGGAGGGAATGTCATAGAACTGTCAGAAATAGACTATTTATGACAGTTCTGGGACTGTCCTTCCATACAGCGGTTGAAACATTGTATGTATTTGTTTCCATAAATGGATCCATTTATGGAAACAAATACATACAATGTTTCAACCGCTGTATGGAAGGACAGTCCCAGAACTGTCATAAATAGTCTATTTCTGACAGTTCTATGACATTCCCTCCATACAGCGGTTGAAACAGCTGTATGGAGTGAATGTCCCAGAACTGTCAGAAATAGACTATTTCTGACAGTTCTGGGACATTCACTCCATACAGCGGTTGAAACATTGTATCTATTTTTTTCCATAAATGACATTCTGCAGATACACTTAGAGGAGCGCTGCAGATACACTTTTTGCCGGCTTGGAATTAATCTTATTTTCATCCTACTTCTTCTTCTTCATCCTCATCCTCATAAGAAGAAAAAGAAGAAGTAGGATGAAAATAAGAATAATTCCAAGCCGGCAAAAAGTGTATCTGCAGCGCTCCTCTAAGTGTATCTGCAGAATGTCATTTATGGAAAAAAATAGATACAATGTTTCAACCGCTGTATGGAGTGAATGTCCCAGAACTGTCAGAAATAGTCTATTTCTGACAGTTCTGGGACATTCACTCCATACAGCTGTTTCAACCGCTGTATGGAGGGAATGTCATAGAACTGTCAGAAATAGACTATTTATGACAGTTCTGGGACTGTCCTTCCATACAGCGGTTGAAACATTGTATGTATTTGTTTCCATAAATGGATCCATTTATGGAAACAAATACATACAATGTTTCAACCGCTGTATGGAAGGACAGTCCCAGAACTGTCATTAATAGTCTATTTCTGACAGTTCCATGACATTCCCTCCATACAGCGGTTTCCGGCAAAAAGTGTATGTGCAGAGTTCCTCTATTCTGCAGATACACTTAGAGGAGCTCTGCAGATACACTTAGAGGAGCTCTGCACATACACTTTTTGCCGGCTTGGAATTATTCTTATTTTCATCCTACTTCTTCTTCTTCTTCTTCTTCTTCTTCATCCTCATCCTCTTCTTCTTCTTCTGAGGATGAGGATGAGGATGAAGAAGAAGAAGAAGAAGAAGAAGTAGGATGAAAATAAAATTAATTCCAAGCCGGCAAAAAGTGTATGTGCAGAGCTCCTCTAAGTGTATCTGCAGAATAGAGGAACTCTGCACATACACTTTTTGCCGGCTTGCAATTATTCTTATTTTCATCCTACTTCTTCTTCTTCTTCTTCATCCTCTTCTTCTTCTTCTGAGGATGAGGATAAAGAAGAAGAAGAAGAAGAAGAAGTAGGATGAAAATAAGATTAATTCCAAACAGGCAAAAAGTGTATGTGCAGAGCTCCTCTAAGTGTATCTGCAGAATAGAGGAACTCTGCACATACACTTTTTGCCGGCTTGGAATTATTCTTATTTTCATCCTACTGCTTCTTCTTCTTCTTCATCCTCATCCTCATCCTCAGAAGAAGAGGATGAGGATGAGGATGAAGAAGAAGAAGAAGAAGTAGGATGAAAAGAAGAATAATTCCAAGCCGGCAAAAAGTGTATGTGCAGAGTTCCTCTATTTCTGACAGTTCTCTCACAGCTTCTTCACATGTACAGCGGTTGAAACATCTGTATCCTAAATGTAAACTAATAGATACAATGTTTCAACCGCTAAACATGTGTTCCTTCTGTCAGAGAACTGTCAGAAATAGCGGAGCTCACTGCAGGGACACTTTTGCCGGCTGATCGGGAAATGTTCGATTCGCGCACCCGAAGTAGGCAAAATTTCGGTTTCGCCGCGAATCGAATATTTCCTGAAATTCGACTCGAATTCCGGTTCGCCTGGTTCGATTCGCTCATCTCTAGTTATAACGTTACAATATCAATATTTAATGTAGTTATTGTGGTTGAGTGTTCAAGAAACAAAATCCACAAAACATTATTTTGCCATTAATTTACAATCTATACAACGTGGAACTTGGACATACTGTATATGCAGTTTTTTGTTTTTTTTTTGCAGAATGAGCCAAGTGTTGCCCTCCTCCTCCTACAACTTCCTACTGGCCATTGATGTCTTCCATAATTTTGAAAGACTAACAGGTTGTGGGAGGCAGTATGCAGGTCAGTGCTTTTACTTTCTTTGTAAAAGTCAAGATTTGTGTTTTGGAGCATTGAAAAGCTACAGTACGTGAAGGTAAATGGGTACCTCATTGTGTCTGGGCCTCTTTCATGATACCAGCTTAGGTGATTTCTTGTACTGAAAGGTTTGCTTTAACTGATGATAGTACTTCATGTTCAGTGTACATGCCCATGGTTCTGCATTGTATAGATGGCAGAATAATGCTTTGTGGATTGATTTTCTTTAATACTCAACCACAATAACTACATTAAATATAGATGTTGCAGCAGTATAGCTCTAGGATGTTGCTGTTTCAAAAGAAACCAATGCTTTGTACTGAAGAGCATCACAAAATGTTTGTTCACACATGCATCCCAAGGAAGCATTGCATGAAATATGCAGCATTTTGGAAAGTATACAACATAACGAAAGACGGGATAGAAAATAACCACACAATTCCCAATGAAAACAGCATTTTATGATCTGCCAACAAGTAACTTATAAGTGTTTCCTTAGACTGGCCCTATAAAAGCAAGCAATGTGACTGATTCACGCATTTCTTACAGCAGTTGCATTGTGATGAGGTGTGGAAATAAAAGATAATGATCGTCATTAGCGATCATTACAAATGTAGATTTTCCATCTTATTGGATAATCTCTTTGCAACTGATAGTTAATCTCTTTATTGGAAAAAGGAAATGAAGCTTTTATTGTGCTTGTGCCTCATCTTTCAGTTGGCCAAACCAGGAAGATTGCAGCAGGGTATGGCTGAGCTGGAGTCATTTGAGGACAAGCAGATGTCGCACTGCCTATTCTTTATCAAACTTCTGCTCATCTATGGCCACCTTAAATTGGAACTAGGCTCAAGTTTACAAAACATTGTTGGCAGCAGGTTTTTATTGCAGTAGAGTATACCCAGCCCCCCCTCCCCCCCCCCAAAAAAAAGAAAAAACGTGTCTTTTCTACCTGAAAGCATTGTTTTATGTAAACTAACCTGCACATGCACAGCTCAGAGTGCAATCCCAGCATCTGCCAGGTGCCAGATTAAATGATCTCCTGTATGCATGTGCGGTACTTAGGTCTACCCAGGTTCGTCAAGCAGAATGAAGACACCAGACCAGGGAGCAGAACTGACAAAGATGTTGTGACTGAGCAAAAAGCACATCATGGCTCTCACAGCGCTGAAATGGAGTGCTTTGGTAGGTAGATCCACCATAATGTGTAAAAATGTTATGCATGCTTGCACATTTTGGCAAAAAACCTTGGGAGCTGGCAGTGGGGTTTAACTTTGCTTTAAGACTTACACCATTGTGACATTACAAACAACACTGCAGTAGATTTCACCCAGATTCAAGTCTAATTGCCGGTGTCTGCTAAGCAGTGGCGTCCCGAGGCAGGTGCTGGGGGGTGCGGTCCACACCGGGTAACACTGACCGCATGGGGTAACACCGGACCCGCTCCACAAAAAGCTAAATTCTAAAGCAAGCCGACAATCCCCGCAGGTTGGATCTGATCCATCCTGCGGGGATTGTCGGCTTTCTTTACAACTTACCTTTTCTTGGAGCAGGTCCGGTGTCACCCCATATAGGTTGCATGCTGACGATCCATTATGCTCAATCCGCAGATCCGCACTGGGTGACACCTACCCTAGGGACGCCTCTGCTGCTAAGAATTCAATTACAAAAGTTCCTAAAGATGGAGCATTAGAAACTGGGCACTGCTAGCTTCACCCAATGGATGCATAATATAAAATCTCAATTTAGATAAAAAGGAAAGAATGCATGGCAAATACATAAAAACACCATTCTGACTGTATAAATATACATTCAAAAGTAATGACAGTTTTATCCAGTTCAGCTGTCAGCTAATGGTCTTATATTTATCTGGAGAAACCACACACTAACCATTAAATAAAATTTCTTTAACCATTAAATAAAATATATGCGATTCTGACAGGGAGAGTGCGGATTTCTTATCATGGCCAGACATTGTGCAGACAGAAATTCTCCAGCATCTTACAAAATACTTAAATATACATTTTGGGTAGAATCATTCTTTAAACTAATGAGTGGGAGGGTTATCTAGGCTTACGTAGGAGAAGAGAGCCCAGGGTAGACATTACCAGTGTGAAAACATTCATTAGTAGTCAAAAAGAGCAAACATGGAGCAGGCAGTATCAAAATGCTTGTACCCTTCTTTTACTACACAGCCAAACAACAAAGCAGAGGTGGGCGGGTCACAAGATTATTTGTGTTACTTTATGTATCGTTTTTCAATTATTAATACAAGTGTATATTTAGCCCTTTGGCTGGAGTTTCCCTCAACATGGACAACAAAGCACTTACACATTTCTAACTTAGTTGGTGAGGTTGAATAAAGACACCAGTCCATCCACTTCAACTTATGTTGATATGTGTATGTGATATGTCTCTACCATATCCCATAGCCCTGTATATTGTGTTCGCTAAGATGACCACCTAAACGTTTTTTTGAATTATCAAGACTCCTGCCTGACACCACCAACTGTGGAAAGGAGTTCCACATCCTTACTCCTCTAACTGTAAAGAACCCCCTACAATGTCTAAGGTTAAATCTTTTCTTGTCCAACTTTATTGAGTGGCCACATTACTTGAGAGAGAATAGTTTTCTCCCTATACTAGTATCACCATTTGTATATTGAGATCATGTCTCCTCTTAAGCACGTCTTCTCCAGAGAAAATAAGTTTAATGTGTGTAGCTGTTCCTTATAACTGAGCTCCTCCAGTCCCCTTATTAGCTTTGTAGACCTTCTCTGGACTCTCTGACAAGAATGGAAAAGTATATTCAAGATGCGATGAAGCCAGAGTTTTGTAAAGTGGTAGAATTATTATTTTAGCTAATGAATAAATACCCTTCTTAATACAGGGTAATAGTCTGCTGGCCTTGCTGGCTGCATCTTGGCATTGCATGCTATTGCTGAGTCTGTCATCTACTAGGATCCCCAGACCCCATTCCATTCTCAAATCTCACAGAGGTTCTCCCCTAGTGTGTAACATGCATTCATATTTTTAGCAACGAAGTGCATTACTTTATATTTTCCTACACTAAAAGTCATTTGCCATTTAGTTGCCACCCCCCCTCTATTTTATTGTGGTCCTCTGTCAGTGCAAATTAATATCAGCTGGTTTAGCCTCAACTGATGGTCTATAAAAAGGTGTATCATTACCAAAGTGTCACACAAGAAACATCTCATGATGGGTAAAAGCAAAGAGCTCTCTCAAGACCTTGTCGCAAAACATACTAATGTCAATGGTTACAGAAAGATTTCTAAACTTCTGAATGTTCCAGTGAGCACTGTTGAGGCCATAACCTGGAAGTGGAAAACACATCATTTCACCATAAACCAGCCACGACCAGGTACTCCTCACAAGATTTCTGACAGAGGAGTGAAAAGAATTACCAGAAGAGTTGTCCAAGAGCCAAAAACCACTTGTGGACAGTTTCAGAAAGACCTGGAATTAGTAGGTACGATTGTTTCAAAGAAAACAATAAGTAATGCACTCAACCACCATGGCTTGTATGCACGCTCACCATGCAAGACTCCATTGCTGTAGAAAAAGCATGTTGAAGCTTGATTAAAGTTTGCTGTACAACATTTACAATAGACAAGCCTGTGAAATACTGGGAGAATATAGTCTGGTCAGATGAGACCAAAATTGAACTCTTTGGATGCCATAAAACACATCATGTCTGGAAGTCAAATGGCACTGCACATCTCCCCAAAAACACCATACTAACAGTGAAGTTTGGAGGTGGGAACATCATGGTGCGTGGCTGTTTTTCAGTATATGGTACTGGCAAACTTCATATCATTGAAGGAAGAATGAATGGAAAAATGTACCAAGACATTCTTGATAATCTGCCATCTACCAGGATGATGATGATGAACGAGGGTGGACATTTCAGCAAGACAATGATCACAAACACAAAGCCAAGGAAACTGTTAACTGCTTAAAAGAAATAAAATAAAATAAAGCTGCTAAAATGGTCCAGCCAATCACTTGACTTGAATCCAATAGATAATCTATGGAAAGAACTAAAGATCAGAGTTCATAGAAGAGGCCCTTGAGTGGAAGAATGGACCAAAATCACATCTGAGCAATGCATGCGACTAGTTTCTCCATACAGATGGCGTCCTGAAGGATTTTGTACGAAGTATTAAATAAATTTCAGTTAGCAGGTTCAATACTTTTCCCTGTGCCATTCCATTTTATTACACATAACCTAATGTGTGAACTTATTTGTTCTGATTTCTTTGTATGTATGGATTGCATGGGTTGTTACCGACATGTTGTGAAAATGTCATGTTAATAGCACCTTTAGAAATATATTTACCTAGAGAAATGGTGACGTGTTCAATACTTATTTTACCTGCTATATGCAGTGCAAGCCTGCTTCTGTCTTTAAAGTGTATATAAATAAGCCAAAATGTTTCTTTATTTTAAATTATGTAGAGAGGTTTTGAAACCCCCAGTGGGTAAATTTTGCTGACTATGTCTTGCTGGGGAAATTTCTTTGTATTTCCTGTTCTAGAGATGCAACAGGACATGAGAGGAAATCTCTCCATAATGCAAAAAATTAAAAACATTTCTATCCTAGAAAGTTGCCACAGGAACAGTTATCCCCACTGAAGGGTTTTTGTTCAGCTCTTGCCTTTGTGATCATAGGTCCAACCCTTCCTCGATCTGTTCAAACTAAAAAAAAATGTTTGCCTTTACATACACTGTGATGGAGAACAGGAGATATTATTTTATATGTGTGTTGTTTTGTTGAACTCAACAGTGTATAAAGCAGCCAGCTTGTCTGCTTAATTAAATCTATGAGTTCCTGTACCCCGCTGGGGGTGGGTGATGAGGTTGATCTCAGTGGGAGACGCAAACAGCATGGTGTCCTGCAGCTGGAAAAAACAGATGTGTCAGCACCAGGTGCTTGAGGCTTGGTTGAATTGAAGGGACAATATAATGTCCCTATGCTGGCAGAAAGGGTCAGAACATTCAGAGCTTAATTCAGTGATGGACAGAGGAGCTCATGGCTGCAGGTCTCGTGAGAAGATGCATTGAGTTGATGAGACAGATAGTTTTATATGGGCTGTGCTTTGCTTTCTGCACTGCTGTAACTTGTAGTTCTGCATTGTCTGTGTGGCTTTCTGGACAGTGGGACTTTCTTCTGCCCTCTGCTCTCCCATCAACTGTTGCCTATGTGGTCTTGAAGCTGTGGCCAGGACACATAGCCCTCCGAGGACCAGTGATGGGTTGGGGAAGGACCTCTGCCCTTTGGACCTCCTAACCCATACCATTCTACCTAGACTTCCTCTGCTGAGGCCACTGTTGGCCGGTGAGTCCCTGAATTGCTGCCCTGTGTTCCTGGACTTTGCTGTACATGTTTGTGCCTGCTACTCACTGGTTCTGGATTGTTGCTCTTTGACTATGTACTAAGCTTTGTTGTACTCTAGTGCCACCTTGTGCCAAAGACATAGCCCCTGTTGTGCTGCATCCCTGTCCATTCCTGCTGTGTGTCCAGTTCCTTGTGCGGATTGACCCTTTGTTTGCCAGAACTCTGCCATGTCTGTTTTGTGCCCAGCCTGTGTTACAGACTTAGCCCTTTGTCTGCTGGAGTTCTGCCATCCCTGCTGTGTGCCCAGCCTGTGTTACGGATTTAACCATTTGTCTGCTAGATTCCTGCCATCTCTGTAGTGTGTTCAGCCCTGTGTTATGGATTTAACCCTTTGCCCACCAGAATTCTGCTATCCCTGCTGTGTGCCAGCCCCATGTTGCAGACATAGCCCTTTGCCTACCATAACTCTGCTATCCCTGCCTTTCAATAAAAGCCTTGTGTGTACTCCTTGTCTCCGTGTGTGTTCTGTTCCACCCACACCATCGTCACATACACCTTTAAGTTCTTTCTGCTCTCCACACTCCTATTCTCTCTGGCTGAGGGGATAAGGATTAAAAACTATTTTTATTACCCATAATAGCATAGAAAGACTGCTAAGTTAGCAAAGAGGTTAAAAGGATGGTTAAATGAGGCCTGGTGTCTGCCATGTAGCCATCACTGTTCATAACTATAGACTCTTACAATTATAAAATTCTGCCAAATACATTCAGTTTACTTGAAGTACATAAACACATGTTCTAATAAGTGTATATATAGTACTGTATACTTACTGACCCTTCTTCTTGTTCAGCATGGTGGAAGCTGCCATCTCTATCTACTTCCTCCTAGCAGACAGGTAACCTACTCAGTTTACAGGCAATGGCCTGGAACTCTGGAGAAGCATTGTGGTTATGTTGCGAGGGTTGACTTTACCTAAGTCCTGAAATTACTGCATGCAGGAGTTACAGCAGTGCTCATGCTGTAGCTGCCACAAATACTAAAACCTCTTTGTTTTAACCAGATTGGTTGAATCAGAATATATATATATATATATATATATATATATATATTTACACCTTGTCTACCAATCCTGAGGTTCAGACATTTTTCTCACTCTTGAAATAAAACAGGACAGTTTAAAAGCAGGTGAACCTCCAAGTGTCAGTCCGTGGCTCCTGTTGGTATCCCCACCTTCTTGCTGAGTGTGACCCTCTTGGTACCTTTCTTGCAAGCCAGTTGAGCCAAGTACAGAGTTAGGCCCTCCTTGCAGTGTACACTTTTCTGCATTATCCTTTGGGGGAAGCTCTCCCCTGCAGTGCACCCCTGGAAACAGTACCATCAGTGACAGCACCTGCCAGCTCACAACCTAGGTCACCAGTGATCATCTGCCCCCCACCGAAAGGACGGAGTGTAGCCTTAAGTGACGGTCTCACCTCACTTCATTGCAGATGCAACGCTGTATACTAGCCAAATCAAGCTGGCTAGTAGGACCCGAAAGAAAATATATTGTGCTATGCTGTGTTGACCCTCCATTCTGGAAAATGTTTGTCTGCATTTTTCTAAAAACTGTACCGTGCTTCTTACTGTAAGCACTAAGATTTTCTACTGGGAAATTTTTGTACAACCAGTAGAAAACATTATTTTACTTGATTGCAAACCATCTCTGGTTCTCAATCCATTAGCAGACACTGTTACATGTTCTGCATATACAATTTACAGCTTTATAGTCATGTACTAAATGTTCTAAAACATACTTACCGCATATTATTGAAGATATTACTAGTGCTTCCTGAGTTAGTGTGCCTTTTACACTTAACTGATATTTCAAACACCAATTTATGGATTTTTTGATGTTCCTGTATAAGTTTTATTATGTTCAGGAAATACATTTTTACCTTGTATTTCCTTTTGGTCACATTAATATGAAATAGTGTATAAGATTGTTTCATGTTTGCCATTTTGCAGCCACCAAGTAGCACATCATTTGAAGCTAGTTTTCTCAACATCTTCTTAAAATGTATTATACTCTAAATCTCCTGCTATTAAGGCCTGCTACCAATAAAAACACAATTTTATTAATCAGTGGAGTAACCCCCCCCCCCCCTCCTTCCTCTGCCAGCTCAAATGCCCCCATATCAATTTTTATTGATACATAGGCAAAACAGTGAGCAGAAAGTGCTAAACTTTCTTAGTACACTGCTCAAAAAAATTAAAGGAACATTTTGAAAACACAGTCCCAGGTGTCCAGCTAAGAATATCATGCCCAATGCACAGCAGGTCATGCTGATATTTCTGTGCCACAACCAGCTGGCTCTTGGGTGGATGGGAGGCAATCTTTCCCTCAGTTACCCTATAGAGTAACCCCTGGACCCTCTCCACCCTCTTCTACCCCAACCCCCCCCCCCCCCCAGGGTCTGATCCTGCTCTTTCCCTATTGCTAGCCAGGGAAGGGTCGCTTAGAGTTGCTTAGGCAAAGTCTTCGGGGGAAGCCCAGGTCGGGGGAGGAATAGCTGTGGTAGTACAGTCTAGGTCAGTGGTGACAAGGCTTACCTGGGTCCCATCCTCGAGGAAGCGTGCCTCCATCCGATCTTGCTGGCAGGTAATAACAGGGCAAGCTTCCAGGGATACATACACAGAAAAGGCTGAATTTAAACTTTCCAAATCATTGCCCAACAAAACCTCCGCAGGTAAGTTCCACATTATTCCAACTTCTACTTCTTTGAGGTTTGGGGGGCAATCAAGATGAACTCGGGAAGTGGGGACTCGCATAACGTTTCTCCAAGCCACCCGCACAGCCACACACCATCCTGTGTGCTCTGTCAGGGTTATCATCTGGGGCTGCATTAGGGATATAGTAGCTCCCGTGTCCTGCAATCCCTGGGCAGCCCAACCGTTAATCCACACTGCTTGTTGATGGTGCAAACAATTATCCATAGCAGCAGCTTGCACAGGGTCTGCCTCGTGTAAAATTCCAATATTATCCTCATTTGGGTAAGTCACATCTCCTTCCAGACAGTGTGCAGCAGCATGAACCAATCCAAGGGGCTTGTGGTTCCTGATGCCCTGGTAAGAATTCTGCAGACAATGCTTCCTAACATGTCCCACTTGGTTGCATCTGTAGCAGTGATCCCCCGGCTTCCATGAAGATGGTAGCTGAGCGGGGCAGGAGATCAATGGCTGGCGTGGAGCGGCAGTGCTCTGGTGAATGTTGGGGACAGGCCAAGCAGTGGCCTTATACTCTGGTTATACAGTCCGCCTTGAGTCCACGTATTGGTCAATTAGGGTGACAGCTTCAACTACTGTAAGTGGCTGCCGGTCCAGTACCCAGTCTTTATCTACAGGTGGAGCATGAGTGTAGAATGATTAGCTGAAGCGCATCTGCCATGGTAACTGCTTGACACCCAGTCATCCAACGCTCCGCTGCACAGATCATTTAGTGAACCCACTCGGTGTATGGTTGTCCCTCCTTTCGGCGGAGGTTGTGAAACCTCAAATGGTGGAGTAATGCCAAAGAGAGCTAACAGTCCTGAGGCCCTTCCTGTGAGCCGGCTAAACAGGAGTGTGACCCAATCTGCTTCTTTGATACCGCATTGCCGCTTGAATATTTGCAGGAAAACATCCATCTCATCTTCCCCATCTTGAAACATGCAGAAGGCAGCATAGGGTAGCTTTCTGCAGGCCTCTGGAGCATCTGGCATGCCTTGGTCCCACTGGAGTTCAGCCACATGCAGCTGGATCACCTCCCGTAACACTTGACTGATCACTTCTGCAAAGGGTTAGTACCATACAGGGACAGGTGCCATTGACCCCACCCTGGAACTCTGACAACTCTGAGGTATCTGATGGTGGTTTGCTGGCCTATTCGCCCTCCATTAGTCTGGCAATGAGAGTCACTTTGGATTTATTGCTGGCGACTTTCCCACTGGCTTCCAGGAGATAAGGTGCTGCGCTTGAGGCTGGTGTAAAGATGATCCGTCGGCTGTAGGTGAAGAGGGTCCTGGTGGTGGTTTGGAACTGCTCAGTAGGGAGGAAGCAAATCCCACGGCTTGCCACCAAATGTGATGGAACACCTGTCACCCCGATTGGGTGATTCCATCAGAGAACAGCTTCCTCACCACTGGGACACAGGACCAAGGTATTCTAGCCAGGCATTGCACCCAAGAGTAGACTGGACTAGCATAGATGCCAAACTGGAACTCTGTATTGAATAGATATACAGTTTTATACACTCCAGAAATAAGGCAGTGCCCCCCACATGGACAATAAAACAAATATTATACATTGAAATAAGCATCCCACACTGATTAGGTAACAGCTTGATCACATTATCCCAAACAGTGCAAACATTAAACAGTACAGCCAACAACTAACAGTGATCTAATTAGCACTAAGCTAATCAACAGTCAGGCACCCAAATCAGCCTTGAATAGTCAGGGAACACACCCAGACAGAACGGAGCCTACACAGGAGTACATTAAACAGAGACCAATGTGACCATCTCCTTTAATGAACATGTATAATTTCAAATAAAACAAACCAGGAATAGTCTTTAGGGCAGATATAAGAAAATAGTCCTTCAAAAATGTTACAGAGAGGGAAATATGACAAAAAGAGGGTGAATGTGGGCAGAGAAGGTCCCTGCAGCCAGTGTCCATAACAGTATCTTTATAGACCTAAACACTTAAGATATCAAATTAAGCTATGTAGAGCTTTGGATGGGATAAAGCGTCCATTTCTAGGTCCACATCTTACCAGGTAGCCAACCTCATTAATTATTCTCAGCTCTCTGAGGACTTTTTAAATGTGAGCTATCTGATGCTCAAGGCCTTTTCTCTCACTCTTTCTGCAGTGAGAGCCTGCTGTTGGGTGAAAAAGCTGACTGCTGATAGATCACTAAAATGTACAAAGACTGCCTGTTTATGTTCAGGAACCTATCAGGGAACACCCTTTCAGTCAAGAACTGACCTAAACGTGCTGTACAACTTCCTCCTGCACTGAAACTGTGTTTACTTTTTGCCTTGCTGAATAAAAATGCAGGACAGACCTGTCTGAACTGTTCCTGGGTGTCCCAGTCTCATGCATGGTTTAGCACTTGAGCTTGCCCCCTTTAAAAGGGGATTTTTAAAAAATATCTTAATGGCACCTGTATCTAAATGGCAAACATACAGAAGATTTGTTATGAAGATGACATTTTGCTAAACTTTACTCTTCTGTTTTAAGCATGTCTATATTGCTCAAAAGCTACATTATTTTCCAACATGCTGATTGCTAAAGGATTAAAATAGGACATATGCAGAACAAAGGCTGCTCCCTCCCATTGACAACTAATGCTTTCAAAAGTGTAAAGGGCATGTTTCACACATGCTAATGCCATTTATCAAGTGGAAGCACATCACTGTTTATGCAGGAAAGCTGAATCAGAAGAGACTTCATAGGACAAGGTTAGCAGTGGGTAGTATTGGTTAGAATTGTTAGGCTATACTCAATGATTTACGTCTGCTCTTTTCTCTTCATCCAGCACAACATGACATTTCAGAATTTTAAGATCTGCAGAGCTGTAATTGCTGCCTTAGAGAGAAAAGGATAATTCCAAGGGATAAAGATTTTTCTTTAGTACCAATTTATCAAGCTTCCCATGCTAAGTAAGGACACACAATGTGGGGGTGATTAACTTTTGTGATTTTTGGTCCACAAATAAATTGTACTATTTTATTAGGCAGTTTGACTATGATACTGATGAATATTGTAAATTGATTAATTAAGCTACAAGTTCAATTAGATTCTACCAGCTCACATACATATAATACACATGTATGATTTCTACCCTAATGTGTAACTAAAGGCAACACTCTTTTCTTCATTTTGGATAGAGTACGAGAAGCTTATAACATTTGTCAGTTTTTTTTGCCATCTGTGTCTCATAGAGGAAATTTCCCTTTAGGAAGTGAGAGGAAATTCCTCCACAATGAGGAAATCCCAGGTTGTCACCAGGGTTTCCAGAACTAGTGTCCCTATTGGAAGACTTCTCCTCTATTACAGTACTGACAGGTTTCTAACCCCTTTCTACTCTATCCAAAATTAAAGGAAAAAAAAGTGTTCCTTTCAGTTACATTTTAAAGGCTGGATTGGGACTCTGGAAGCCACTGGAGAATTTCAAGGAGAAGTTCAGGGGCCCACTCGTCAATCCATCAAATTTGTCAATACAACAAAAAGTAAAAGTGACTTGTATTGTATTTATAACACAATCATGCATATACAGTGAAGGAAATAAGTATTTGATCCCCTGCTGATTTTGAATGTTTGCCCACTTACAAAGAAATGATCAGTCTAAAAATTGAATGGTAGGTGGTACATTGTAACACTGAGAGACAGAATAGCAACAAAAAATTCAAAAGAGATTCATGTCTAACAAATTATGTACTGATTTGCATGTTCATGAGGGAAATAAGTATTTGATTCCCTTCACAAAACATAACTTAGTGCTTGGTGGCAATCCCTTGTTGGAAATCACAGAGGTCAGACATTTCGTGTAGTTGGCCACCAGGTTTGCACACATCTCAGGAGGGATTTTGGCCCACTCGTGTTGGCAGATCCTTTCCAAGGCATTTAGGTTTGGTGGCTGACGTTTGGCAACTCGAACTTTCAGCTCCTTCTACAGATTTTCAATCGAATTAAGGTCTGGAGACTGGCTAGGCCACTCCAGGACCTCAATGCGCTTCTTCTTGAGCCACTCCTTTGTTGCCTTGGCCGTGTATTTTGGGTCATTGTCATGCTGGAACACCCATCCACGACCCATTTTCAATGCCCTGGCTGAGGGAAGAAGGTTCTCACCCATGATTTGACGGTACATTGCCCCGTCCATCGTCCCTTTGATGCGGTGCAGTTGTCCTGTCCCCTTAGCAGAAAAACACCCCCAAGGCAGAATGTTTCCACCACCATGTTTGACAGTTGGGATGGTGTTCTTGGGGTCATAGGCAGCATTCCTCCTCCTCCAAACACAGTGAGTTGAGTTGATGCCAAAGAGCTCGATTTTGGTCTCATCTGACCACAACACTTTCAACCAGTCCTCCTCTGCATCATTCAGATGTTCAGTGGCAAACTTCAGACGGGCCTGGACATCTGCTTTCTTGAGCAGAGGGACCTTACGGGAACTGGATTTCAGTGTGTTACCAATTGTGTTATCTTGGTGTTGGATAGAGAGGCGGAGGAGAAGGTGGCCGTCGGCTGTACCCGTGTATCCCGATCAGGCCACAGAGTCTTGTACCAGAAGCCTGACATCCCTGATGGGCCAGGAGTACATTTCTGCATAAATACAGGCTCTAATCTGAGCTAAGCTCACAGAGACCCCCAGAAGAAGTGTGGCTGCAGAGGAAGCTTGTGTCCAGAGGAGGGATCCTTGTTCCAGGCTGGCTGACAGATCTACCTAAAGGGGCTCCCTACAGAGTCATATTCTGCTTAATGCGCATACTTTGTGCATCCGGTGAGTGCACATTTTATATAAATATCACATGGATTGGATCGCACGGATTTTCACCAGAAGTCACTATTGACTATATGTGAAGGAAACACTAATCTGCTGACCTGACCACGTCAAGCCTGCACTATTTTGAACACTTAACTGAATTTCACACTTTTTGATTTTATCACACTCCTATATTGCGCTTGATAATACGCCATATTCACTTAATAGTTATATAATAATTTTTACTGTATTGGTGATATTATTTATTCATTGGTGACAAGTCGCTAATATGATTAACGGCTGCCTCTTGGGGCAACCCACATTCCTGCCCTCTTCAGCTGCTTCCTAAACATATATACAGGTACTTTTTCTACTTGATCCTGCTTCAACCCATCCTTTTTTGCAGCCTATAATCTCTTTTGTGAGGCAGTTTTACCAATTCTCTGTTGGTGTACTTCTTCACTTTTCTACTTGTGGATGACCTTCTTTAGAAAGACATGTGAATGCAGTCTATTGGCAATGTATAACATAATATTAATTGTAATACCTCTGCAAATTGTATGTGTACAAGTGTAGTAGCAAACTTGTAAAAAGAGTAGGCCTCAACACTGTTGGATGGTGAACAACTTTTGTATGTTTGTGTTTGGATTGCCAGCTGTTGACCTGGTGATAGCATTAGGGTTTGGGGTATAAACCCTTGAGGAAAAAAATAAAATAAAATTATAAACCTAACTAGGCTTTAAGACAAGTCAATTTTAGGGCTGAACTTAAAAAAATGGATTGCATCGGTAATGGGGCACTGTTACTGGGGGACATCACTGTGTTGCATCTTGTTTGTTGACAGAGGACTTGAGGATGGCTTCAGAAATGGGTCAGTGCTGCTGGGCTAGATAGAGGACATCACTGTTGGGAGGTTTTATACTTCCTAGGGAAAACAAATTACATAAAACCTCTAGCAATGTCATTTACAAAAATGAAATAATTGAATTTTAGTTAACTGAACATGTAACATAGCAAATATAAGTTTAATTCTAATGCAGTCAGGATGCTCATTGTCACATGTTGTATACAGGTCCCTTGGGCCCTGAGCTTGTAAATAATGTGCTCAGACACAAGGTGGAGCCCTGAGTTCATTTTCACATGCATCAGACTGTTGTAGAGTCTGTCTGTGTGGTTACAAAAAGGTCATTCAGAATGCTCTACAGTAATGAGTGACCTCAAAACAGAGTTTACCATTCTCACACAATAGTTTGTTTTTTCAATTTTACTAAGTTTTTTTTTTCCTAGATTAAGCTTTTGTTTCACTTGACAAAGATGGCCACCCTACATTACCAATCCAGAAGTGAGTGAGTGACTGACCGCCAGGGGCCCAAAATTATTCCGTTCTTACTGTGCCCCAGAATATATATATATTTTTTTCGTTTTGTATTACCAGTATTAACAATTCAGTCCAGAAGTGAGTGACTGGCCCTCAAAAAGATTATTGTGCCCCTGAATATAGTGGGTTTTTTTTTAGTCAGTTGTTTAATTAAAGTGATTCTAAAGGTTCTTTTTTTTGCAAAATAACAAACATGTCTATACTTACCTACTGTGTGCAGTGGTTTTGCACAGAGTAGCCTGGATCCTACTCTTCTCGGGTCCCCCGTAGACTCTCCTGGCTCCTCTTGTCTGTCAGGTGCCCCCACGACAAGCAGCTGTGGGGGCACCTCCTGCCTGTCGGGTGCCCCCACAGCAAAACCGCGGTACCCACTGGTGTGGTCAGGGTAGGCTCGTGTACGTGGAGCCTTAGGCTTCTTTAGTGGCTGCTAAGCAAGGTGGTCGCCCATCTAATCCCCAGCTAACAGCATTACCAGATGAGTCCAGAAGTGAGGGACTAACGTCCCCCTGCTCCAAAAAAAATATACCATTCCAACTTTGCCCCAGCAGGATATAGATTTTCCAGTTTAGTTTAGGCTTTTTTTGTTCGCCTGCGTGCCTGCGCAGGCTGTCTTTTTATTAGGACTGTGGCGAACGGGAGTAGGTCAAGTGGTTCGACATTGGCCCTTACGTTGGATGTCACCATCCTTGCCATCTAGTAACACAGGCGCAGCAGTAAAACAGGGAGGGCCCGCTGCAGCCAGGCGGCAGCCTAAATCATGTTAGAAACTTGATGTTGTTGCACACAGTGTACATTTTTGTCTTCGATTACAAAAGGGACACATATCAACATCAGGGCACTTTGCGTAAATTCTGTAAGACATGAAATAGATAGCTGTACACACCATGCCTAGGTTGGTAATGTCAGAAACAGAGTTGACATTACCAACCCCCCTAAGCTTTTGGTACCACACTTGGATCCACTTAATGGATGATCATTAAAAATTTACTACATTTTGGTTGAGAAAAAAACATTGTCCTCTGGGTGATCTATGTACATTGCAAGGATTTTAACAAAATGAGTTACAGATTACAGCCTTCTGTTATTCTGAAGAATGTTCTGGCTGTTTGTCTGTGTGCATGTGTAAAGTGAATGTGAGTGGGGAGCAAATTTATAATTATCAATCAGCTGCTGCATTTTCAGGTTTCTAATAAGGAAAGTGGCAGGGTCTGAAGCCCTTTAGATTTCTCTTTGGGAGTATCTCACCAAAAATATTTTTTTCTAGAACATGCCTGAATCTTGTATCTAATTTCTGGGGATGCTATGTACACCATCTGTGTACGACAAGTCTCCAGGTTGCCATATTGCATTGTATTTTACAGAAAATTACAGCATTGCATATTGGAAAGGACAGGTACTTTAAAAAAAAACATTAATTTACAATATGACATGTGTAACAATTGTATATGCTATAATGTTTTTTTTACTATTTTTTTTATTCATTGGCTATTTTTTCCCCATGAAAGAGGAGTTACCATTTAAAGGTAAAATGTGTCCAAATACAATGTAAACCTTACCCAAATTTCTGTCCTCACAAATTATCCTCTGGGACTTGTCAACCATTGGTATGTCCATATGCAAGCCAGAAGTATTTATCTAAGGTAACTAAATTATGCATTAAGACTACTCATTCAGTAATACAAAGTTAAAATCCTACTCTGCAAGGGAAGATGTAGAGTCAGGGAGGCACTTTTCTACATCTGTGGTGGGACTTTCCAGTTCCAGATTTCTTAGGATAGACTTAGAATGGGGTGGGGGTGCATTTAAGTATTATTAGTATTTGCCTGAACTTCCACTTTAAGTTGAAAGACAAATATGGTAAATGCACCCATGTGCATGTAGCCTTATCTTGCTGCACTCCACCCCTAATGAATAATATGCAGCCGCTGTCCTTTACAGACTGAATGATCTCTTGAGCAGAAAATGATGTCCCATTATGGAACATATCTTGTTAACCTTCATGCATACCTAACCATGTACTCAATGCAAAGGTTTTAACTTTAGAGTGAACATATGTCAGACTATGCACAATAAAATATTTACATACTCTGATACAAGCAGTAAAAGCACTTTAAAACAAGCCTTTAGTCACCTGTGTAGATGTATGTATTGTGGAGAAATGAATCTTCAAAGTATAGAACAGCAGCACCAGAATCCATTGCACTAGAATCTTTGCAGGCTACCAGCCTTCTAATGCAAAAACACACCATGTGTTTCTAAATTGTTTGAAACAACTAAGAGCTTGTTCTCACCACATCAGTTGAGCTGCTTTGATCTGCATAGCTCATTGCCAGGGCACATATTGGTACCAGGACACAGAAGACAACTGTTCCTGCCACAACGCTGCTTTGATGTGCGTTGCAATGCAAAGTGTAAAAATGCAGATATGCTGCATTTATTCACAATGCCCTGCACTTCACCTTTTCTCATATTACCACATGTCATGGCACCACATGTCTGCTGCAGTGCATAAAAGTCATTTCAATTTCATTTTATTTATTTCAATAAAGAAAAAATTTAAACAATTTCAAATGTTGTTACAACACAAAGCACCACCCTCACCTACCCTATACAATGGACACAAGCCCCTCAGCCCAGTCTTTGTTGTGATCTTTGAGGATCTTTGAAAATTAATTACTTCACAAATAGCAAAAAAAAAACAATTTAAACTGTCATATTTACAGCGTTATTTATAAATCTGCTCAGTTAGTCCTTTGGCTCACATGTTGATCTTTATCCATGCTGCCCTGTCAAGCAGGTGACACCTATTTCTTGGTGTCACCTCTAGCCTGCTAATTTGACAATGCATCAGCATAATCACACTTCTTAGACCCAACTAAGCTGGTGGCTTTTCTCCACAGTGGCTCCCCCGAAGGTCCCCATCCTCTTTCACTTGGTCTACAGACAAAAGGGGTACACCCATGATGCCCTGCATTCACAGTATGCTGACAGTCTTGTTAGTTGAGTGATGCTGGGCATAATTTAACCCAGGAGATGGAGGACATCTTGTAGTGCTGAACTACACATCATTTTGCTAGGTAAAACATTGTTTTAATACTGTACACATTACACAAGTATATTTAGTGATTACGTCAATCTAAGATTCAGGGTTTCTAGGCATTATAAAAGCAAATTCTGGTGTGATACATTATTGGTTAGTCAAAACAAATGCATAGGTGACATTTGCAAAGGAGGACTGTAGTCCTGCTGTTTATCATTTACAGTACTCAAAATGGGCACATTTACCTTGCCAATGCAGGGCAAAGTGGAAGTGCCTTTGAAAAGGACTCCCAGCCCGTTATACTTGCTTTACCAGTTTTTCAGTTGCTGCTTTAATGATATCCATAACATAACTCGGTTATGTAAAATATTGACTAGTAAAACGAAATTTGTGGATGACAGACCATTTGAAGGACTGTAGTGCTGCTTTGTATCATTTAAAATGCTAAAGCACAACTAAAATAGGCACTTTTACCTTGCCCATGCAGGGTAAGGTTGTAGTGCCTTTGTAAAGGTCTCCCAGCCCCAGTTATACTAACTTACCAATGCTTTTACTACAGCTGCCAATGATTTCCAAGGTATCAGCTGGTGTTAGATGTAAGGGGAATGATAATGTCACTCCCCTAGTATTGTAACAGTGCTCAGGTATAACAATTTGCTGCTAGAATGGAGCTTCAGCACATTAGAGAAGGCTTTTGTGATGAATACAGGAGTAGTGCAGAAGCTTTGGTAAAGTGAGTATAACTGGTACAGGGGGGAAGGGGCCTTTACAAAGGCACTGCCACTTTCACTTCAAACTGGCAAGGTGGCAGTGCCTCTTAAATAATCCACTGAATGATACAATCAAGGAAAACCACTTCAGCACTGCCATGCCAACTTGCTGTACACAAATTGTAAACTTGTACCTCTTGATTGGTATGCATCTGTTCTGATTTATCTACCACACCTATTTTCTGTAGGATGGCTTATCAAAGCCACAAGCCAAACAGCCAACAAATCTAAAATTATACTTGTTCATTGACAGTTTTACCTTCTGCCAGCTGGCTAGACAGAATTGGCATCATTTCTAAAACTTTAACACAAGGTTAAGACAATCTACCTCAGCCAAGTGACTTTCAGTGACTTATCTTGAAGTGTTAGCTTTGTGAAATGAGCCAAATGTCAGTTATCCACCCTTATTTAGGCAGTGCTGGATCACCTGCAATAGGCACACAGGCATGTGGCCAGAAAGCCTGACTGTTGCCTCCACATCATATAATTCCACCGTGCAAACCTTTCCCCATCAGGGTGACAGTGCATGATCATGACACAGCACAGTCAATGCATGTCAAGCAACAGCGTTTTCCAATACAATGAATGCAGTGCAACCTCCTCCTGACTGACTAGTAGACTTCTCCCTCCTAAGATGCCTGCCAATCTCTTTCCATCCACAGGGCAACTTTTTTTTCTGGAAGTCACCAAGCAAATTGGATAATGATGCCAGAAACCACAGCAGCCAAGGCACAAACAGTACCTGTGGCAGAACTATGCATAGTCTCTCTCTAACAGTAGAACTTCACAGTTAGTAACAAAAAAAAACACAGTCATTACACATAAACTGATCCTCTGTCAGATGGTAGAGAGAAATGGAACAGCATGGAAACAGAAATGCTTATAGCAAGCTTTTGCTTTGTGGGTGGGCAATCTCTCCTCCTTACCTTGTAAGATAAGTTACTACATAGGATGTGTATTGCCTGTTTCTGGTATGGGAGTATGTGAATTTTCAGTCTCTGGTATCAGTGGGATGTGCATCATCAGTTTTTAGTGCCTAAGGGATGTGTATTGTCACTATGTGGTATCAGCAGGATGGGTACTGTCAGCCTCCGATTACAGCAAGATACATACAAAGTTGTAAGTCAACGTTGCAACTTACCCTCTTCTAACAGCATAATATACTTATTCTCTTGCTTAGTATCCGCATCCATTAAAGCCTTTCCTTTCTTGAGATATTGCTGTTTTTGTTCCTGATGGCTTCATCAGCGCATGCAGAGTTCATCACACATTCATGGCATCCTGGCCAAGCAGGGATGTGATGATCACCTATGCTGGAATGATGTTGTCAAATATCACCGGCATAGACACTTGCTCTCATAGTTTTGTTTACTTCCTGAAACCCTATGTGTCTAGTGATGTCACAGGAGTTAGAAAATTATCTTAAAGAGCCACCTCCTTTTCGTATTCACTGTGCGAATGTGTATATGATGAATAAGTATGGGTTTGTTTCTTCTGGTATGTGCATTCGCAGGATTTGTTGATGATGTCCTTAAGGTTGGATGAAGGGATAGGGGAGCTCAACAGAAAGATACAGACAAGATGTTAAAAAGCTTCAGCAACAGCAGGGGCAGAAAGGCCTACATCAAAAAAACAAAGTAAGGAGTTGCACCGCAATCAACAAACCTCAAATCAGCAGATATGCTGCACAAGAGGGCTCACACTTGAGAGGACAGTGGTGACTGAACATAGCCATGCTTGTCACTGGATGATCTGAGGTTGTAAATTAAGGTAAGGTTTTATGTCTTTGAACCACTAATATTGCAAATATATTTTTAAATACTTTAAACTCTCTCTCACTACTCTTGTCCACCTCCAGCACTCCTCCCATAATGCTCTTATCTTATCCTCCTCCCATTCTCCTTTAACCACTCTTTTCTGCTCGGCTTGTGCATCTCCTGCGGCTTCCTCACCCCAGTGCTCCACTTGTCCATCTTGTCCGCACTCCACGCATAGTGCTCTTGTTGTCTGCAGCCAGTCCGATCCCTTTTCTAATCTTCCCATTTTCCTCCAAGCCCTACATAGTATGCTCCTCTTGTCCAACACCTGTACCTTTATCCTTCTGCATAGCGTGCTGTTATGGCCCCAATCTATTCCTCCTCTCTTCTTACCCCAGTGCCACCCATACTCCCATACAGAACTGGGCAAGTGGGAGGTCTATATTAAACATTAAATTTAAATAATAAAAACAACCTGGGTCTCAGGACTCCAAGGCACTCCAGCAGCCAAGGCACTCTTAGGGTACTTTCAAAGTGCTTGCTTTCCAAGGTTAGGAAGACATTTGAGTTGGAAGATAACCAAAGACTAACACTGTGACCAAAATAAGTGGGTTCAAAGTTGTGACCTTGCTTTGGGCCCTGTTTGATCTTAATCCTGCTCTTATCTCAGGCAGCAGACATGTTAGACTAGACAAGACATGGCACTTTTCTGATGGGAAAAAAAAATAACAGCACACACACCTATAGGAATATGACATGGTGAAGTAAAGCTGTACTACAGGAAATGACAAATGCCCACTAGAAGACTGACAAATGCCCACTACTAATTTGTTTGCTTTAAAATTCTATAAAAAGAAAAGAATAAAATAGTATTAAAGTACATTATTTAAAACTGTGCATCTATTACCCTTTGCTTAACAACAGAATGTTGACTGATGGCACAGCTTAGAACAGAATAGGGTAATTTCTAATGCATCGTAGGAGTTAAGCTTCTAGTTCAGAAGGAGATGAGAATTTCAATCTATGCATGTGTGAACGGCAGCTGTATGCATTATGACATCATAATTGTCTTTTTGTATAGAAAGAGGTTGTAGGGTTTCTGTAAAGCCAAAGGGTTACATTGCCATTTAAAAATTACAATGCATTCAGTTGAATTTTTCCTTGATCCATTCGGCTAGTTATGCATTTATGAATTATTCTGCTATTAAAACACAGGAAACCCATACAAGCATAAGGTGCTTGCTCTCACCCAACCTTTAAACACTAGACCTTTAACAATTATGCAGCCTTTGCTAGTACAGTCACCCCACAAGAACAACTCATTTATGACGCATAATATTAGAGTCTTCTCTGACAGGATTAAAGCACCACATCACACCATTCCTATCACTTATATGTTAATTTATCTATTTTTTCTTTTTTTATTTACTTCCCATGGACAGTTTATTGTGCTAGAAAATAGTTAAAATCAAATATAATTTAGCCAACTGATGGTCAGCAGTAAACTGCCAGGTAAGATTCAGGAATAATCCATTTAACAAAGCCCATGCCTGGAACATGGCTGAGACCATTTTGCACAAGAAATGTCTTTTGCCACATGTTTCTGCTTGAAATTGGAGGGAGTTAGAACTGTTTGAGCTGATAGACATTGCTCTAAATGTGTTAGACACTTTGTGCCCCGTACCACAAAGTCATTAGGACTATTTAATGAAAAGCAAAACAGATTGCAATAAGAAAAGCCTTTACGTACTGTGTGCTGATTTGTCTGTCCTACATGACTACTATAAATTTATATGGTGGTGTCTATAACTTATGCATTGGTATTTTACGTTTTCAAAAGCTGATTTTATTGGTGCTTTCCTTGTTCAGTCTGGAATATTTTTTGCCAAAGAGAAGGTTCCGCTAAGCTAAGGGAAAACAGCAGTTGAGACAGCCTGAGACAGCAGTTAAAGAAAGTTGCTTATCTCTATTATAAGGCAGGTAATTTGCATCTTGGAAATAACTAATGAACACAATGTAATGGAGATATACCCTCCTGCCCTTTCCAGTTTTTTTGCCCAATTTGTTTCAAATCATTCGTAAATTTGACACTGGTACCCACATAGGTGCCAGCATAATCAGATAAAATTAAGACAACCAATCTCCACTTTTGCTTTGCATTATTAAAAAATGTCACAACAAAATGATTAAAGAAAATGTGAATCCACATTACATTTGAAAAATAGTATGATTTACTTAGTAGAAATGTAAGAAAACAAACATCATAAGATGTCTGAAAAAAACTACCACAGACATATATGTATTCTTTAATATCACTAGGAATATATGGAACATACAAATAAATATACACACCAAAAAAGCTATCCTTTTTGCATTTTAGTTGACACACACATAAATACCATGGGTAAACTCTCCATTAAAATACAATCTCCCCCTTCCCTCTCCCAATATCACACTCCCATCAAAATGAACCTCCACCCCTATATCTGAAACATGTCACAGCCAATCACAAGGGGCCGGTATATCCCACATACATACTAGAAAGGACTAGCTATTGACCTGGATAGGAATACAAAAAGCACACAAATATAAATGGAGACAATAATTCTGTGAGCAAACATTGTGCAGCATGTTGGCAATGTCCAACTCTCTGAGAAAAGCGATAAAAAAAGCATTAAAGCTTTCAGAAGCGTTAAAATTCAATGAGAACACTTCATTGGTAAATATGACAAGTCACTATTCTTAGTTGTGTGGTATAAGTCAATCCCATAATTGCAATACATTCTGTATGGATGTTTCCTATTCAATTTTGTTGCAGAAAAAGATAAGACTTTATTGTCATGGTATACATACAGCAAAATTTATCTTTGCAACAGCAATTTTAAAAAAACATTTCTCAGCACAAGCACACATAGATACTCCTAGCACATACCCGCATATTTGCTCTTAACCCCTTCTGCTGACTGTCCTGTAGCTGAATAACGGCTACAGCACGGTCGTCCAATTCTGGGAGGGTTTTATATGATGTCCTCCCAGAACAGCGCCCACTGCAGCACGTATCAAGTGCTCTCTGTGATCACTGTGTCTCACGTCATGATAAAGTAAAGGGTCAATCACAGCAGCTCTTAGCCATGTGATCAGATGTATCCAATCAAATTTCATCACGATGTAAACACATTTGCCGGTTATCGGCAGTACTTTCCTCACACTGTCACAGTACTGCCGATAACTGGCAAGTGTGAAAGGAGGCACCTACACTGAATATCCCATCAGCTCATCAGTGCTTCCAGTCGGCGCCACCTATCAGTGCTCTTCAGTGCTGCCTATCAGTGCCCATCAGGGCAGCCTCATCAACACACATCAGTGAAGGAGAAAAATTATCTGTTTGCAAAATTTTATAACAGAAACATTTTGAAATTTTTTTCAAAAATTTTTTCGTTTAACAAAAAATAAAACACCCAGTGATGATTAAATACCACCAAAAGAAAGTAACAATTTCATATTGATACAGTGTTGCCTGACAGTGTGCAATTGTCATTCAAAGTGTGACAGCACTGAAAGTTGAAAATTGGCCTGCGAGGCAGGAAGGGGGTAAATGTGCCTAGTAGGCAAGTGGTTAAATGTAACAAAATATTTTTAAAAGAGAAAATTTCACATAAAAATTCCTAAAACTCTGTACCTGGTGGAGTTATGGACAGTACAGCCCAAGGGAAAAAAAACTATACTTTAAGCGATTACTGTATGTTTTGAGTGTCCTATATCTTTTCCCTGACAGCAATGGGACAACACGCTGTTACCCAGATGGCCTGGATCACTACTATTAGCTTTTGCTAGCTTCTTTAACCACTTGCCCTTCTGAGAATTTACCACCCGTCCTGACAAGGCCAATTCTTGCATTACGGCACTGCGTTACTTTAACTGATGATTGCGAGGTCATGCAACGTTGCACCCAAATGAAATTTACGTCCTTTTTTCCCACAAATTGAGATTTCCTTCAGTGGTATTTGATCACCTGTGCATTTTTTATTTTTTACGCTATAAAAAAAAAGACAATTTTGAGAACAAAAAACAATATTTTTGACTTTTTGCTATTAAACATGTCCAGTAAAAAAAAATTTAAAAAAACGAATTTTGTCATAAATTTAGGCAAAATGTATTCTGCTACATGTCCTTGCTAAAAGAAATCTCAAAACGTGTAAATGAATTGGTTTACATGAATGTTATAGTGTTTACAAATGGCGGTATAGATGCTGGAATTTTTTTGTTTGTTTTACTAGTAATGGCAGCGATCAGCGACTTATAGCGGGACTGCTGCAGCCATTCTGACACTGGGGGGGACATCCCCAGTAACACCAATACAGTGATCAGTACTAAAAAAAAAAGCACTGACACTGTACTAATGGCACTGGGCAGGAAGGGGTTAACATGAGGGGTGATCAAAGGGTTAACTGCATGCAGGGAGTGTTTTACTAGGGAGTCATGTCAGTGTGCTTCACTGTAAGTACACTGCTTTGGATGGCTGTGCACAGCCATCCAAAGCAGTGTGCCTGTGCTGACAGGGGGGAGGACTGTTAGTAAACAAAACAGTCCTCCTCCCTGTTGGAGATGTAATCACCGGGCGCCGGCAGGTAATCACCAGCCAGGACCCGGAGATTGACAGCCACGGCCACGAATGGTGGTGCGGGTAGGAAATGCAAGATCACCCAGAAATGCAAAATCACGTATATATACATGGTTTTGCGCACCCCTGCCGCCCTGTAGTAATATATCTGCTATAGGGCGGCAGGAAAGCGGTTAATCAACTGATATATGCTGTGTCCAAATTTGGTACCTCTGTATTTATGATCCGCTGTGCTGTTTTCACTGCAGGAGACAGGCACTTCTTATCCTCCACCCTGCAACTGGCATACCAGATGACAGCGCAGTGAAGAAGAATACTCTCAATGGTACAATGATAGAAATTGACCGGAAGCCTTATAGGCAATCCTGTCAATGTGAGCCACAGGATACCTTGAGATATAGAAAAAAAATCTCTTTCTCAGCCAGTACACAATTATTTTTTTTATAGTGTATTACCTTCTCAACATAGCAAAGCATTCCTGGAATAACAGATGACATTGTGCCCTATAGAAGTCTGTTGCCTTATACATAAACAAGGGGTGGGCTTTATTTACTAACAGTACACCACAAAGATTTTGTCTCTTCAAAGAAAAACTGCAGCATTTGGAAGAGTTGCCAGGGTGATATGCTTTCTAATGAAGAGCAGCTGATTAAAGTTACAGTGTAATGCTGCAGTAAAAATAAAGTTTGACTAAAGGTAATTTGAAAAAATGGTATAATCTAAAGGGGAAAAAGATTTTAATAAGCTGCATCATGGAGCGAATACATGTCAGAACCTTAAGATAAAAATACACAGCTGTAAATACTGGAAGTTGTTAGTTCTGTATACTGGTGACCAATATTGTTCTATGAACCGAAACTTATTTAAATTTGATCACTGGCGTATTTTGTATTTCCAGAAGCAATTGTGTTTGTCCTTTCTAGTTTTCTTTCATTTGAATGGAAGGCTGGGATAACAACATTTGATGTAGGCAGGTGTTGTGCTTGCTTCAGTATACAGATTCTATTTCCCAGGGAGACAGGTTTCATTTCATTATATCCACAGCTTATTATAATACGCTGATTAGGACAGTGGAAAGCTTACAAAGCTGGTTTATCTTTACTCTGGTTTACAGGCTGTGCACCATGAATTATATGCTCCAAAACATATTTATTATTCAATGGAAAATGGGGGTTGGTGGCTTCTGACATTCGTGGCTTCTTACATCCCATCTAAGTAGAAAACAGTGTTCTCAGTCTGTGCTTACTAAATGTGAACTAAACAAAACAAATGTATGTATTATATGCCTATCTATTAAAAATATATTTACCATGGAGTAAAGCCAAAAGCCAAAAATACAATCATCATCAATCACAAAACTACACTTGATATATTTATTAACATTCTATTCCTGATATTTGGTGATAGATATGGTATTAGAAAAAAATCTAAATGGAAAATGAATGAATATGAAAACTGTTTGAATACAAAGTACACTCACTGGCCACTTTATTAGGTACACTTGTTCGATTGCTTGGTAACCAATCACATGGCAGCAATTCAATGCATTTAGGCATCTAGATTTGGTGAAGACGACTTGCTGAATTTCAAACAGAGCATCAGCATGGGGAAGAAAGTGGATTTAAGTGACTTTGAATGTGGCATGGTTGTTGGTGCCAGATGTGCTGGCCTGAGTATTTCGAAAATTGCTAATCCACTGGGATTTTCACGCACAACCATCTCTAGGGTTTACAGAGAATGGTCCAAAAAAGAGAAAATATCCAGTGAGCAGCAGTTGTGTGGACGAAAATCCTTTGTTGATGTCAGAGGTGAATGGACAGATTGGTTTGAGATGATAGAAAGGCAACAGTAATTCATGTCAATACAGACCAACATTTCTGAGGAATGTTTCCAACATCTTATTGAATCTATTCCATGAAGAATTGAGGCTGTTCTGAAGGCAAAGGGGGTCCAATCCAGTACTAGCAAGGTGTACCTAATAAAGTGGTCAGTGAGTATATATCAGCATGGATGTAATATCCCACTGAAACAGCAAAACACACAAATGTAGGAGCAAAATTAAACCCTACAGACCTAATGCAGAGGCTATATTATGCTTGCCATTCTCAACCACAGTCAAATTTATTAGTAGGTATTATAAGCTGAGGTAGAAAGACCATCAGGGGTAGTGTTGCACTCCACGATAGTATTCCAACATATTTAGGCAGAAATACTGTTCTTCATCTGTCACTACTCTCTTGCATGGTTGCTCCCCTAATTGCAGGCCCATGGACACATAATTTACTCTAGCAGAGTGTTGGACTACTTGGAATTGTTGGGGTCAGCCAGACAAACACAATAAAGCTTTAAGGAGGAGTTACATTAACATGTATTCATGATTAAGCTTTAGATTACAGTTAGCCAAAACCTTACTCCATTACCTTTTTTCGTTTTCAGTATTTTATATCACAATACACTCCATCAATCTCAGAAAACATCTAGACTGTGCTAAAGAAGTAAAGATTTAGCAGGGGAGAAGGTCAAGCTGGGGAGGTAGCTTGGGTAGGAAACCGGGGTGGGGAAGAAGACATTTGCCAGGGATGGACAGAGGTCGCTCTTTAACCAGGCCAAAACAGCTCAATAAAGCAGTCAGGTGGTCAAGAACAAATGGTGAAAGTTCCTAGGTAACTATATTGTTTGAAGCTGAGGTTCCAAACCCATTAAAATGTATGTAATTTGCAGACATCTTTTTTTCAAGAGGTACGATGCCATTTAATTCTGCACCTGTATTAATGGGGGATTGAGCACTGCCAAGCTCTGGCTAGAACTTGTTTCACTGATGTGAAAAAAAAGTAAGGAGGAGAAACTGGGTATTTGTGCAATGCAGAGGGCTTCCTTGGGGATCTTCAGGATACATTTCCCTAGTAGAGTGTAGACCATCTAGTATATCCTGCTCCAATGCTTATCCTTTTTTGACAGATATAAAATACTTCCAGGTATGGATATTTTAACTGCAGCTTAAACTAATGTAAATATGCATATATCCTACATGTGGGACCCCCCTGGAAGCTGGAAATAACTGTAGTAGGCACCACTACTAAAGTGATCTTCACTGGCTTCTGGATCCCATGCCAAACAGCTGCCTTCTATACTGTGAATACAAGAGGTCGCTCACTCATCACGGGTGCCATTTAGGGAATGCTTAGCATTTTCTCAATGAATGCAAAACATTTTCTGATTGGGTGAAGTGAAGAACATGACATCACCGCCCTGCTTCTCCACCTCGTTAGTTAAAATAACCCTCAATAACACATGGAGTAAAAAAACAAAAGGCTAGATTAACTATTTTCTTTAAAACTGGTTTTCCTTTTATCAGCTACATATTTAAATACCTTTGTTCCTAAAAAAGAAAAGTCAACTCTACATCCCTTAGTCCCCTACTATGTAACAGGTGGTGTTCACACTGATACCTATAATGTGTTCACATACAGCGTACTGGAGGTACAGTTTATAATAGTGGGTACCAATTATTCCACAGTTTGATTTTAGATACCATGGTATACATATGCTTTTATTCTTGTGAGAATGCCAGAATGAATATTATTATTATACAGGATGTATATAGCGCCAACAGTTTGTGCAGCACTTTACAAAATGAAGGTAGACATTACAGTTACAATTCAGTTTGGTACAAGAGGAAACAGAGGACCCTGCTTGTCAGAACTTACAATCTAAGAGGAAGGGTTCAGTGATACAAAAGGTAATAGCTGTGGAGAATAAGCTGATGGAGGAAGTAAAAAGCAGTTTACTAGTTAGAAGAAGGATAGGCTTCTTTAAAGAGAAGGGGTTTCAGGGATCGTCAAAAGGTGGAGAGAGTAGGAGATAGTCAGACAGATTGCGGTAGAAAGTTCCATAGGATGGGAAAAGCTCAGGAGAAGTCCTGGAGGCAAGCATGGGAGGAGGTGACAAAGGAACTAGACTAGAAGTCTTGGGAGGATCAAAGAGAGCGGTTTAGTTGATATTTTGAGACCAGGTTGGTGATGTAGATGGGGGCAGAGTTGTGGATGGCTTTGTAAATTGTTGATAGTATTTTGAACTTTATTCATTGGGCAAGTGGAAGCCAGTGGAGGGATTGGCAGAGAATGGTAGCAGACACTGAACGGTTGGTAAGGTGGATGAGCCTGGCCACAGCATTCATGATGGACTGAAGAGGGGATAGCCTATGTAGAGGTAAGCCAATGAGGAGGGAATTGCAGTAGTCGAGAGATAACCAGGGAGTGAATTAGAAGCTTTGTGGTATCATTGGTTAAAAAAAGACATATTCTGTACATGTTGCAGACGTTCAAGCAGCATGATTTGGACAGGGACTGGATGTGGGCCTGAAAGGAGAATTTAGAACCCAGGGTTACCCCAAGCACCCTGGAATGCGGGAATGGGTTAATAGTTGTGCTACTGATCTTGACCAAATAATCAAGGAAAGAGGCATGGGGGGGGGGGGGGGGGGGTATTATGAGCTCAGTTTTGGATAAATGGATAAATTGAGTTTTAGCAAGTGGTGTGACATCCAGTCTGATATGTCTGTAAGTAAATCAGTGATACATGAAAAAAATTATCGGGTGAGCTGAGGAGAATAGATATAGATTTGTGTGTCATTAGCATTGAAATGGCATTGGAAACCATGGGAAGCTATCAGCTGACCCAGGGAAGGAGTGTAGATCGAGAACAGGAGAGGTCCAAGTACAGAACCTTTGGGGACCCTGACTGTAAGAGAAATAGGAGAGGAGGATGCAAAGTTGTAGGTGACACTAAAATTGCAGTGAGATAGGTAAAATTCGAACCAATGGAAAATACAGTCACAAAGGCCAAGTAAATAGTTATTTGTGGAGGAGGGAGTGGTCAGCTGTGTCAAAGCAGCTGAGAGGTCCAACAGTAAGGGTATGGAATAGTGACCATTGGTTTTAGCTGTTAGTAAGTCGTTTGTGAGTTTTAAGAGAGCAGTTTCTGTGGAGTGTTGTGGGTGAAATCTAGACTGAAGGGAATCGAGAAGGTTATTCTCAATGAGGTGGTAGCTCAGCCGATTGAAGACTAGATGTTCAAGAAGTTTGGAGGCAAAAGGGCGTAAAGAGATGGGTCTTAGGTTGCTAAGATTGGCAGAGTTCAGTAAGGCCTTTTTAAGTATGGAGATGAATAAAAGTTTCTTTAAGGAATGGCACTCCAAATCTTGGTTTGTGAGTATTAATCAGTGTTTTATTTCTTGTATACTGGGAGCAGATTATGTTAGGGGATTTTGTAGTAGTACAATAAAATGATTCTCTTCTTCATTTCCCAGTACTGCAATGCAAAGCGAGGAAGTCAATGCCTTAATTAAGCTCCCACCTCAACGACAACAACCTCCTCAATCCCCTACAGTCCGGCTTCCGTACCCTACACTCCACCGAATCCGCCTTACTCAAACTCTCCAACGACCTGCTAACCGCCAAAGCTAAAGGCCACTATTCAGTGCTCCTACTCCTCGACCTCTCTGCAGCCAGTCAGCCACCCCCTGCTCCTCAAAACACTACACTCCCTTGGCCTCAGAGATTCCGCTCTCTCCTGGCTCTCGTCCTACCTATCACAACGCTCCTTCAGAGTTACCTATAATGCTACCACCTCCCCCTTACTCCCCCTCTCTGTTGGGGTCCCTCAAGGCTCTGTCCTCGGGCCCCTTCTCTTTTCAATCTACACCTCCTCCCTTGGCCAACTCATACACTCTCACGGCTTCAACTACCACCTCTATGCCGACAACACGCAAATTTATCTCTCGACACCTCACCCCCTTAGTCTCCGCCCGAATCACAAGCCTACTGAATGACATATCAGATTGGATGTCGCTCCACTTCCTTAAACTGAACCTCTCCAAAACCGAGCTCCTAGTCTTCCCCCCAGCCCGGACACCACCCCCCACTGACTTCTCCATCACGTCCAACAATGCCACCATCAGGCCCGCCCTGCAGGCCAGAGTACTTGGTGTCATTCTTGACTCCAATCTATCCTTCCAGCCCAAAGTCCAATCACTAACAAACTCATGCAGACTCCACCTCCGCAACATCGCCAAAATACGCACGTTCCTAACCCCAGAAACCACTAAACAGCTCATCCACTCCCTCATCATATCACGACTACTGCAACTTCCTCCTCACTGGCCTGCCTCGCCACAGGCTATCCCCAATTCAGTCGATCCTGAATATGGCAGCCAGACTCATCCACCTTACCAACCGCTCCGTTTCCGCCACCCCCCTCTGCCAATCCCTCCACTGGCTTCCGATTGCCCAACGGATCAAATTCAAAATCCTAACACTGACGTACAAAGCTGTCCATCATACTGCCCCAAACTACATCACCGACCTAATATCCAAGTACCACCCTACGCGCACTCTCCGCTCCTCACAAGACCTCCTTCTCTCTAGTTCCCTAGTCTCCTCCTCCCATGCCCGCCTCCAGGACTTCTCCAGGGTATCACCCATACTCTGGAACTCCCTACCCCAATCCATCAGACTACACCTACTCTCCTCTCCTTTAGGCGCACCCTGAAAACCCACCTCTTCAGGGAAGCCTACCCCACCCCCTGCTAATTCCCTCCCTCCTCCACTCTTCCTGCCACTCCATCCCCCACAGCTATTTCCTCCTGTAGCACTATCCCCTCCCTCCTAGACTGTAAGTTCCAAGGAGCAGGGCTGTCGAACCCCTCCTGTATCGCATTGTATTGTTATTGTACTGTCGCATGTTCTGTCTCCCATTGTAATGTACAGCGCTGAGCGAACTGTTGGCGCTTTATAAATACTGTATAATAATAATAATTAGATTGGAGAAATTTACAAAACAGCAAAAGGGTTGGACCCAAAAATTTGATAGGACGTGGTTGGGTTGGTTACACATGTAAGAGGTAGTACTAGGTGATGTTGTCCTAAGCAGAGTTCTTGGTTGATATCTCCCAATTCAGTGAAGGTGTATCAGAGTAACCACACTTTATGTTGGGGAATCTGTACATCCAAGAAGTTCTGCACACTTTAAAACGTTCATTGTAGTTGTCATAAAAGTATCGTTCCATACAAAAGAGAACAAGGTAGAGACTGGGTGGGAGATCTGTATTTGGTAATTTTTAAAACACTGACAAATATGCTAACCTTGTAGTGCGTGTACATCTGAACACAGTGGGGGGGATTTACTAAAACTAGAGAGTGCAAAATCTGGTGCAGCTCTGCAGTGAAATCAATCAGCTTCCAGGTTTTATTGTCAAAGCTTATTTGAACAAGCTGAAGTTAGAAGCTGCTTGGCTACCATGCACAGCTGCACCAGATTTTGTACTTTCCAGTTTTAGTAGATCAACGCCAATATATATAACAATTCTTGACGTTTTCATTTATAGGCAGTATCTTTCAAGAGTCTTCACATCTGGTGAAAAAAATTAGACATCTGCATGGATGGAATACTGTATTTTTTCAACATGCATGCAATACAGTCATATTTATGTAAATGAAATTTTATTTGTACAACTAATATTTTTCATTGTTTAAATGGATATCTCAGTTTTTTTCTAATATTGTAATTATGTATCTGGATAATGCATGAATTAACAAGCCTGTAATATAATTTCATTTTCTAGCAACACAGTCTTGTGGGCATCACTATTCATTTTCTAATGAACAAACAGGCTGTTTGCTTACTCTAATGAGTTTCAATGCACTCCAGTTACAAGCAAAAATGGTGGAACACATACAGCAAGCATATAACAGTGTATACAGAATCTCTGCCAGCACTTTCTTTCTAACCTGCAAAGCCAGAATTCTGTTCTTCAACATTCTCTCTTGTATTCTACTACACTAACAAAGAGATTTATACCTTACATTTTGGTGGTCCCTATTATATGAACAAAAGAGATAGCATTCCCTAAGATATTTCTGGATGTTCATTATCATATTCCTGGGATATTAACGTAAAAGACACCATATTAATTGATATTTTTTTTACTACAGTACGTTTCCACGTGGCACCTGTGGTTCTTGCATGCCAAGTGATGATCGCATCCATATGGGGGGGGGAGAACTCCTCCAAAAACACAGCAAAGCATTCTCAGTTTGATTGTTTTTTGTGGTATGAAAAACTTGTAAAGTTGGTTTTCCAATTCCTGGATTAGAAATAATATGCACAAAAGGTGTAACTATTGACAATAGTTGTTGTAGAGCGATATTCCTTCCCTGAGGAAGAATCTGCATTAAAGTATTCAAAATGTGTTGGATATAGGCTGAATGCACTTGTAGTTCCCTGCAATGAGTTCTTGTAATGAGGTTGCAAGATGAATATCAGCTTTAAGAGATATTGCTAATTTTTTTATGCAATAATTACTAATATTGTCAAGCAAGTATGCTTTCAAGAATTTGTATACTCTATGGGGGAAATGTGTACTGATGTGCCAAATAAAATGTCAAATTTTCTTTAAAAGATTGTCTAATTCATATATTTTAAGGTTGCCTTAAAAATCCCACCAAACGTAAGGTATAAATCTCTTTGTTAGAAAAATAGGGATGATGGCAACCACACCCTGGGTTATACTGGATGACTCTCTTATCTGTATTCTACTACACTTCTGGAGCATCAGCTGGAGAACAAATAAAGCATAGTGGGAGGGCACAAGAAAGTTGGGGTGGGGGGGTACAAGACAGTTGGCCTGGAAAGTGGGGAAGGGGGAAAATATAAATCCAGTCCAGCCTCAACTACCCTCTTCTACAGATCAGTAACCTCTCCAATATCACACTTTAACAGCTTATAGGGAACAAATACCTCAGTCGTTGATTCATACATCCATGGTCAAAGAGTCATTTATAGCAGTTTAAAAGTCTTGCTAAGTAAAAACTTTTTAGTTTATATTTTTATGTTTGGAGATGCTAGCAGCCATAAAGCAACTATAGTGCTAGCGTTTTCTAAGGCTCTGTTGTGGTAGGAGACACAGTGAAGGAACAGAAGATTTAACAGCAGTAGGTCACACTATAGTACTCTTTTGTCTTTGAGCTGGACACAGCTGTAAACATTGTGAGTCATATGCAAGTGACACTGTACATCTGTACAATGGTATTCAGTTTTCGATATTAAAATACAGTTCATACTGCAGTATTACTAAGTATATCATATCACAGAGAGTTATAAGACATTTATTAAAAAACTGTGAATAAAGTTCATCACTAAACATGTACAACACACTTAGGCTGTACACCAGAAGTATAACAATGAGGAGGGTTGCTGCTACTTTTCAGAGGAAAAAGGAAGCCAGATAACACAAAATATAAATTAGTTCTTATCTGCACACAATAAATTAATGTAATGATGAGTCTGGGCAAAGGTCACTAAAGCCCAGAGAAGGAAGCTTAACACAGCTGCCTAATCTCTGTTCTGCAGGATGACATTTGCCAACTCCAAACTCCAGATAATCTCTCAGAAATACACAGAAAATAACCAGGCAGCACTGTTCTCAGACCGCCTTTCTGTAGAAGTGCCAAACCACTGTAGAAAATTTATTGGAACTCATGTAACATGAGTATACAATTGCCGCAATGGCAATCTCGTGTCCATTACATGTTATACTTATGTTTGTGAAGACAATCATATGGTGCCTGTAGGAGAAGCTCTTTGTGAACCCTGCATAGCTCAGTCTGCATCCTTAGGTAATAAATGTCAACAATAAAATGTTCACTGTGAATGTTGGACCTCTCTCAGTAGCAGGCAACGCAGGCCGCACACCAACTCCAACCTGTCACAGCTGTGATACTCATATAACAAAAGTTCCAATACTGAATATATAAATATCAAACTGCTGCACACTACTAAACAAATAATAATAAACCAACAAAAAAAAAATTCACAAAGTTCATGTGTAACTTGTGTACATAATCCTCTTGCTTACATTTCAAAGTGTAAACAAGGTGTATTCCACTATAATGATAAACTGGTAATCTTCCAACACTGGTGCAGAAATCAGAATATCGTGCTCCCCTCCTGTGTTCCCACACTCACCGACAGCTGTAACATGCAGTGCTAGAAGTCATATGCGCTTGTACTGTAGACATCTTGAGGTTGCTGAGATTTGTAGTCCTCCTTGCTAGTCATCTCTCCCCTATAATGCCAAGAGGCTGCAGATGTCTTAGGAATGCTGGGACTTATAGTCCTCCCTCTTTACTGTGTGGGAACACAGGAGGGGAGCATGGTATTCTAATTTTGGCACCAGTATTGAAAGATTACCAGTTTATCATTATAGTGGAATATACCTTGTTTACACCTTGTTAAATTTAAGCAAGGGGATTATGGGCACTAGTTATACTGTACATGAATGTTATGGTTTTTTTGGTGGTTTATCATCATGTGTTTAGTAGTGGGTAGCACTTTATTTATTTATTTCAGGTACTTCTATAGCGCCATCAATTTACGCAGCACTTTACATATATATTGTACATTCACATCAGTCCCTAACCCTCAAGGGGCGTACAATCTAAAGTCCCTAACTCACATTCATACATATACATACTAGTACCAATTTAGACAGGAGCCAATTAATCTACCAACATGTCTTTGGAGTGTGGGAGGAAACCGAAGTACCCGGAGGAAACGCGCGCAGTCACAAGGACAACATGTAAACTCCAGGCAGGTGGTGCCATGGTTAGGATTCAAACCAGCAACCCTAGTACTGCCAGGCCAAAGTGCTAACCATTTAGCCACTGTGCTGCCCCATTTTAATTATATATTCAGTTTTGAGGGCTACTCGTTATTAGCAGCAGCCTACTCTCACTTATTTTGATTGATTCATTCATTTATCTATGCATATTGAGTTTGCACATTTAAAACTTTTTTATACAGTGCCTTGAAAAAGTATTCATACCCCTTGAAATTTTCCACATTTTGTCATGTTACAACCAAAAACGTAAATGTATTTTATTAGGATTTTATGTGATAGACCAACACAAAGTGGCACATAATTGTGAAGTGGAAGGAAAATGATGAATGGTTTTCAAAATGTTATACAAATAAATATCTGAAAAGCATGGCGTGCATTTGTATTCAGCCCCCTTTACTCTGATACCCCTAAATCTAGTGGAACCAATTGCCTTCATAAATCACCTAATTAGTAAATAGAGTTCACCTGTGTGTAATTTAATCTCAGTATAAATACAGCTGTTCTGTGAAGCCCTTAGAGGGTTTTTAGAGAACATAAAGCATCATGAAGGCCAGGGAACACACTAGACAGGTCAGGGATAAAGTTGTGGATAAGTTTAAAGCAGGGTTAGGTTATAAAAAATGATCCCAAGTTTGAACATTTCACAGAGCACTGTTCAATCCATCATCCGGAAATGGGAAGAGTATGGCACAACTGCAAACCTACCTGACATGGCTGTCCACCAAAACTGACAGGACGGGCAAGGAGACCATTAATCAGAAAAGCAGCCAAGAGGCCCATGGTAACTCTGTAGAAGCTGCAGAGATCCACAGTTCAGGTGGGAGAATCTGCCCACAGGACAACTATTAGTCGTGCACTCCGCAAATCTGGCCTTTATAGAACATTGGCAAGAACAAAGCCACTGTTGAAAGCCATAAGAAGTCCCATTTGCAGTTTGCGAGAAGCCATATGGAGGACACAGTAAACATGTGGAATACGGTGCTCTGGTCAGATGAGACCAAAATTTTACTTTTTGGCCTAAAAAGCAAAACGCTATATGTGGTGGAAAACGAACACTGCACATCACCCTGAAACAATATCCCCACTGTGAAACAGGGTGGCAGCATCATGTTGTGGGGATGTAGGGACAGAGAAGCTGGCCAGAGTTGATGGGAAGATGGATGGAGCCAAATACAGGACAATCTTAGAAGAAAAGCTGTTAGAGTCTGCAAAAGACTTGAGACTGGGGCGAAGGTTCACCTTCCAGCAGGACAACGACCCTAAACATACAGCCAGAGCTACAATGGAATCATTTAGATCAAAGCATATTCATGTGTTAGAATGGCCCAGTCAAAGTCCAGACCTACATCCAATTGAGAATATGACAAGACTTGAAAATTGCTGTTCACAGACACTCTCCATCCAATCTATCAGAGTTTGAACTATTTTGCAAAGAAGAATGGGCAAAAATGTCACTCTCTAGATGTGCAAAGCTGGTAGAGACATACCCAAAAAGACTTTCAGCTGTAAATGCAGCAAAAGGTGGTTCTACAAAGTATTGACTCTGGGGGGCTGAATACAAATGCACGCCACACTTTTCAGATATTTATTTGTATAACATTTTGAAAACCATTTATCATTTTCCTTCCACTCCACAATTATGTGCCACTTTGTGTTGGTCTATCACATAAAATCCCAATAAAATACATTTTGGTTGTAACATGACAAAATGTCGAAATTTTCAAAGGGTATGAATACTTTTTCAAGGCAGTTTATTATTTTCACTGTAACCATGGTGGTGAAAGTTAATATCCGAGCGCAGGTAAGGTTTAGTATTTCCAGTCCAGTTTCCATTAAGTTCCAGTAATGACATTAAAAATATAAATGAGGAGCCTGTTTCACTATGCCATCTTATCCCTCTTTATTGTATCCAAATTTCCCCCAAATTGTGCCTGCTTACTAGAGGGTGTTACTATTCCCATCGCACACATTCCTGGAAAAGGCTCAGAAGTAGTGGGTGCTGCAGCAACAGTCAGCTAGAGGCTGGAAACATCACTGGTCAACGTACATCTTTGACAGCACACAACAGGTCATCAAATGTCATCTGAAAAGTTTTACTGAATGATCACATCACAAAGGATAAAGTACAATGTTTCAGATCTGCGTAGGACTCCTTCAGCAGGCATGTGACCTTGGCCAACCTGCCGATTCATGTGAGGTCCTGCATGGCTCTGAAATGTTGCACTTTATCCTTTGTGGATGCAAACATTCTTCAATAAAACTTTTCAGACGACATCTGATGATTTGTTGTGTGCTGGCAAAGATGTACATTGCATAATGAAGGGGGCATCAACTGAAGTGGGAAAATCTGAAAATGTGAGAGTGAAAAGCAGAAAGATCAGGGCAAGGGGGAATCTACGACATTTTTAGGACTAGAGCAGGAAATATTTGCAAAGTTTGCTAAGTATTTTACAGTGGCAATAGTTTGTGGTTTTAATTGTTTTTTTTTTTTACCTTTGGACTTTATCCTCGTGTACGAAAACATACAAAAGAACAGTATTGTTCACATTGCACTAAAAAGTTTACAATAAAATTAAAACTTTATAAAATAGTGTTCTGTAAATGGTGTAGCCTAAAAAAAAAATCTGAAAACATTCTATTTCTGCAGACGAAAGTATACAAACACTGATTTAGAAATGCTATCTACTGTTAGAATAGTTATTACTGAGATATAACCCTATCATTTTGAAAATGTAGGTGAAAGAACAAATTTCAGCTTACCCAGGCAAGAAGTATCAAGTTGCTCTTCACAGCTCCACAGTAACCCAGCATGCCCACAATGATGAGGAAACAACAGACAGCAACCATCACCGGATGGAACACAGGAAAGTAAATGAGGTGTACAGCTTCTTCCACCCTAGACACATGCAAGGTTTAGTTTTGCATTAGTTAAAGCTGAACTCCAGGCAGATATAAAAGACACATATTAATGCAGCTCTCTGATCATGAACACATAATTAGATCTGATTTTTAAATGTCGGCACTGCAAGTACTTGAATCTGAACTGTAGTCCTTACAAAGCACGGCTGGAATGAGAGTAGCAGCAGCACTAACAGAAGGAGCTAAAAGGAGAATTAGCTATTCAGTTCATGTGCTGACAAGAAGGATGCTGACAGGGGAGCAAGCAGAGTGACAGGGATGTTCGATTCATTGGCAAAGAAGAGGAGAGGTGCCCTCTGAGTGCAGTATGTAAGAAAAATGTAATGAACCACAATGGTAAAACTCACAATGTAAGAACATTAAAAAAGCCTATCAGTAGACCGTTACTGTGTCCTGCAGGGGTCCATCCCGTGGGGAGCTGTCGGCTTAAGGTGGTGGCAGAATCCCAGGCTGCTGGGGAGAGTGGAGGGTCCCAGAGTCTCGTGATGAGTGTCAGGCAGAATCCCAGGCTGCTGGAGGTGATCGGGAATCCAGGGAAGTGCCATTGACCAGCGTGAACTGCAACGGGCTGACGTGATGTCACACAGGAAGAAACGCGGTGAACTGAAGGGAGGACACATGACTATGCACTCGGAGCTGACTGCTCCTTCTACTGGCTACGTCCGCCCTGTTGCGGTTCACGCTGGCCACACACTGGATCTCGGCTTGTTTCAGGATCCTGCTTGCTCTGTTGCTCATCTGCCTGTTCTGAAGATACTGATCTTGGCCTGTACTCTGGCCATTCTTCTGCCTGCTGTCCATGCCTGATCTGATCGTTTGTCACTGACCCAGTTCATCTGACCACACATCCTGTCTAATCTGCCTGCTCAGCATCTTCTGACCAGCACACTGACTACCGGGTCCCAGACAGTCATCTACCAGCCTGTTCAGTACCCGCAGTCTTCTGCCAGCCTTCCATCTGCCAAGTCCGGGGTCCTCTACTCCTGCTGCCATCTGCTACCTGGGCCATCTGATCCGTTCCTGGTGAAGTACCAGCTACTAACCTGCGAAGTCTACTGGACATCCCATAGGCAATAGTACCTTACCGCGCTCTTGCGGCTACTGTCTCACTGTGGTCTTTGAGATGGAGCTGTAAGAGAGGCCTTCCTCTTCACTCAGTTGCATAAAGGGCTTAGAGAGGTGGAGTTGAGAAACAGCAGAATACTGATCATCCCTGTGAATGGCTGTGCAAGGGAACGGGGGGTATCAGCACAAGTCTGATCATTGGAGGACAAGCAAGTTGTTCCCTCAGCATGGCCAGGAAACTGACCACAATGACTTGGATGATCTCTCGTTGCTAGCAAGCTCAACCTACAACTTACTCCTGAACTAACTGAAACACCTGCCTGACAGACTGCAGTGCTTGAGTCAAATTCAGATTTTTCTAAATATTATTACAGTGGCTCACATTTGTTTCCATCAGAAACCTTGTCTGTTCAAGCAATTTGCTCCATAAATATATACAAAGGTAAAATCTGTGTATTTTTTTAAAGCCCAACTCCACAAAGTTGTTAAATTTACCTATCCAGTGGGATCGGTCCCACACACTGCACTGGTTAGTGCTGGTTTGTCTACAGGGGAAAGAAATAAGTGGAAATACTTACTTTATTCCTCTCTCCAAGGCAGCTGGCAACTCCCCCCACTGTCTGTCTCTTTGAAATGTGGATAGACCCCTACTGTCTGGACTGTTGGTCCTGCTTTGTATGTGATGATGTCAAAGAGCTGTGACAAGCCAGGCAAAAAAAGTGAAGGAGCTTTGAAAGACCGGTTGCATAGAGAGGATGAATCGTATTGGTGTGAGGGATGAGAAGAAATGTAAGCGTTTGTACTTATTTCTTTCCTCCTCCTAGCCAAAGGTGCATTTAACCCATGCAGTCTGGGGAAAATGGAGGGGGGGCACTACACGGGGGGTAAATTTAACCACTGCCTGGAGTTGGGTTTTATTAGGACTCCCTTATGATATGGATCGGATCATGCTGCAAGGTCCATTTGTGAAGACAGCCAGGTCATTCCTGGAGTTTTTCTCACAACTCTAAATGGACTGGTGACAACACAATCAATGCACCATATCCACCTCACACAAGTACATCCCTATTTTTACCAAGATCAGACCCTGGGTGCTATATAAACACTTTACATCAATGATTTAAAAAAGAGAGAGAGAGTTGAGTTTTAGAAGGAATTGACCCTTAAACTGTAGTATGAAGTCAGAGCCCTTTCTACAAAGTTCTCACTACACAAGCCGCTATCCACAAAGCAAAGCCCAGTCTTTCCAGCATCTAACATCAATTTGTTTTCTGTTTTTGTATCCATGTATTTTTACTGGAGTTAACACATTAGCAATGTTTGATGGCAAATATAGCAAGCAAAATAAAGAATTTGCATATTTTTAAACTGCTGCATGGTACCTGCTCAAGTTAGTTATTTTTATGTGCGCATTTAATTATTAACCGTATGTATTATACATGCAAATACAAAGCTACTATGGGCAATTGTTATTTTCCTGATGCAGTAAATGGATTGACTTGAGGTTAAATGTATGTCTCAGAAACGGCAATTAGATACAGTCAATTAGTCTGCACCTTAGAAATGTCAGAAAAGTAAACAGAAAACAATTTTCAGCGACACGGACGACGGGAGATGATCAAAGAGAACAGACCATCTCCGTGCAACTCCTAACTACTGTACAAAGCCAGCTTAAGCGAAGCATGAAATATTTCAAGCAGAATTTGCCTGAACTAAACTATTCAATATGTTAAATAAAAAAAAACACAAAAGCTCCTCTTAGCATACAGACTATCATGGCATTTTGTTTTCTTCTTTTGATGCTTCAGTACGGTTGATTGGAGTGCTTACCTTGTTTCCGCTGTCAGAGTAAGTACGTTATTTATGTAGTCTCTCATCCATGCAGAAACCCCCAAAACACATATTGACATCAGCTAAAACAAACAGAGAAATTATCATTAGCATGTATAATGACGTATAAAGACAAACAACTCTGAGCAGCAGTTTCCTCTACTGGGATATATTCCCACTGGGTAAGTGCATACTTGTCATTTGTAGACGGTGCCAGATTACATACTATTCGACTTGCAGTGCAGCTTAGGGTTACACTTCTGTTTTGCTTACACAGGGTCTATACAACCTATGCTTTTTCTGTTATAGTGCATACAGAAATAACTGCAGCTCATATATGCTCAATCTTCTGAGTGCTTATGCTTCAAGTAGGCCAGCTGGCAGTAACAACAAGTTTAAAATCAGTGATGTAAAATACTACATGCAGTGCTCAGTTTGAAGGGACACAAGAGAGAATTACTAAAAGTGGAGAGTGCAAAATCTGGTGCAGCTCTGCACAGAAAGCAATCAGCTTCCAGGTTTTATTGCCAAACCGTCATTGAACAAGCTGAAGTTAGAAGCTGATTGGCTACCATGGACAACTGCACCAGTTTTAGTAAATCTCCCCCTAATTATACATGAGAATGGTGCCTTTCACTTAGAACCCATTCACACCAGTGTATTGGTGTCACTAATGCATAAAGCACAACACAATTTGCTTGTGAGCGCTCTCATAGTTTATTGAGTTTCCAGGACTTGTAATTGCCTACCCTGATCGGAGATTCTAGCAGATAGTGTACTGACAGTCTGCAAGAGAAGTCCACAGGTGGCGGAAACACCTAGCACATTATCCAAGGTTTATTTAAAAATGTAAAAAGACAAAAAACATACTCACAAAATCACTAGTGGTGCGGTCGGCCTACTGCCGCATTTCGGGGATGTATCCCCTTCTTCAGAGCGTATGCTCAGCTCTGAGGAAGGGGATACATCCCCGAAACGCATCACAGGGCCGACCGCAGCACTAGTCGGACACTCTGCCATCACTTTGGGCCATCCCTGTGTCTTTTAGGCTTTTTTATGTACTTCATTCTGTATGTATTTTGTCTTTTTACATTTTTAAATAAACCTTGGATAATGCACTAGGTGTTTGCGCCACTTGTATGCTTCTTTTCCAGTTTTGATGATGTGACGGGAGTCATTTTGAGTGGGGGGCCCATGGAACCCAGCTCACTTTAGAGAGGTGGGGAGACCTCTGTCTCAGCTCCCCATATCCCTATTATGTGTAAGTCACCCTGTGCCTGTTACGGGTACAGGGTGATCTGTCCTAATATTGGGGTGGGGGGTTGTTGATTGTTTAATGCCATGTGGTTGCATCCCATTGTTCTATTATGTGTCTTGCTTGGGAGCAAACTATTATGGGATGTATGTGTTTATGTGTATTAGCTTGGTGGGGGGTGTCTCCAGCAGCCCTCCCTCTTGATGGGACTGTCTGCTGGTGTGAAGTTTGAATACCTGTGTGTCTCTTGTTGCTAAGTGTAGATTGCCCTTCCCTGTGTCATTATGCAGGGAGGGAGGATTGTCCAGGGAGTGTACAAAAAGCCAGTTTGAGTTTCAAATAAGGAGTTCCATGTTCAGATTGGTGTCGTCTAGTCTTGTTTTGTCGGCTGTGGTCTGTGGTCAGTGTTCGGACGGGGAAGTGGTATTATAAGCGCAGATTGGGTCGGTTCCGTTACAGATGATTTTCCAGTCTGAGGAGGGCTGCATCACCAACATTTTATCCTAAGGCTATCAACGCATTGGATTCCCTGGCTTCTTCCTGGCTTTCACCCCTTTTGAGGCGCTGGAGTTATTTCTTTCAATGACAGTCTGCAAGAGCATGATATTGCTGCACCGCAATCTGCTGATCATGGGTGCAATGCTTTACAGGCTCCCAAGAAATAAAAATAATAAATACACATTTTTTTCTTGCAAAAAAAATTAGCATTTTTTTTTAAAGGTGGATTTATCCTTTAAATTGCTGCCTGATGGTTCTTCTTTAAGATGGTATAAAGGCTGAAGTTTGAAGTTTTTTTTTTACCTCCATGCATTCTATGCACTTCCTATGGGGGAACTGGTCGAAGAGGAGTAACCAGGAGTGCAGGTGGGGAACCGGAAAAAGGAGGATCGGTGCTGCTCAGTGCAATCTATGTTTAGTTATGCCATGGTTGAAGAAAACCTTGAAACGTTAGGGTGTATCAGAACATATATTTCAATACACAGGCAAGTAGTATTTTAAACTAAGTTACATTTTCAGTTAAAGATTAAGAAAGTCTGCAAACTGTTGACAGTGTATGCCATATAAACTACCGTCTTTCCTACAAATGTTGAAATATATTATCCATAAATCAGCTTTACTACTTGCTTGAGAATACACAAAGGTTTGCAATGGATGAAGGTGGGGAATCATGTCAAAGTTTCAGCAGATTTAGTAGCAAGAAGGCCATAGGATTTATGATAAAACAGGAATTTAGCTTTTACACAGTTGTGTGAAGGTTTAGAGAATCTGCTTTACCCAATTGTACAAATGAAGTAAAGGATGTGAAACAGGGGTGAGATAATAGGGTTTTTTCTTTCTTTATATCTATTGTGAGCAGCACAGTGGCTAAATGTTTAGCACTTCCACCTAGCAGTACTAGGGTCGTTGGTTCGAATCCCAACCACGGCATCACCTGCCTGGAGTTTGCATGTTCTTCCTGTGCCTGCGTGGGTTTCCTTCAGGTACTCCAGTTTCTTCCCACATTCCAAAGACATGCCGGTAGGTTAATTGGTTCCTTTCTAAATTGGCCCTAGCATGTATGAATGTGAGTTAGGGACCTTAGATTGTACGCCCCTTGAGGGTTAAGGACTGATGTGAACATACAATATATATATGTAAACGCTGCATAAACTGATAGCACTATATAAGTACCTGAAATAAATTATTATTATTATACAGTGTTTATATAGAGCCAAAAAGTTTGCTCAGTGCTGTACAATATAGTGGGGGACAGTTCATGAGACAATACAGTAACAAGACAATACACAAGGGGTTTGAGGGCCCTGCTCTTTCGAGCTTACAATCTAGGAGGGGGGGATAGTGGTACAGGAGGAAGTGGCTGTGGGGGATTGAGTGGTAGGAGAAGTGGAGGAGATCGGCTGTTAGGTGAGGGTGGGGTAGGCTTCCCTGAAGAGATGGGTTTTCAGGGTGCGCCTAAAGGTGAGGAGGATAGGTGACAGTCTGATAGATTGGGGTAGTGAGTTCCAGAGAATGGGGGAAGTCCTGGAGAAGTCCTGCAGTCAGGCGTGGGAGGAGGAGACCAGGGAGCTAGAAAGTAGGACGTCTTGTGAGGAGCAAAGAGTACGGGTTGGGTGGTATTTGGGTATCAGGTCGGTGATGTAGTTTGGGGCAGCGTTATGAATGGCTTTGTATGTCAATGTTAGTAGTTTGAATTTAATGCGTTGGGCAATCGGAAGCCAATGGAGGGAATGACAGAGTGGGGTGGCAGATGCGGAGCGGTTGGAAAGGTGGATGAGTCTGGCCGCTGAGTTCAGGATAGACTGAAGCGGGGATGGTCTGCGATGAGGTAGGCCGGTGAGGAGGGAGTTGCAGTAGTCCAGACGTGAGATAATAAGGGAGTGAATGAGTTGTTTAGTAGTGTCTGGGGTTAGGAACGTACGTATTTTGGAGATGTTGCGGAGGTGGAGCCTGCATGAGTTTGCCAGCGATTGGACATGGGGTTGGAAGGACAGATTTGAGTCTAGACTGACACCTAGGACTTTGGCTTGCGGGGTGGGACTGATGGTGGCATTGTTGGTCATGATGGAGAGGGGGGGGGCGCGGGCTGAATAAATCTATCTATCTATTTTGGATGGCCCTGCTACAACCTAGTTTTGCAAACAAAGTTGACCGGAATGGGAGAGTAAGGCTTCATGTACACTGCAGCTGATAAACTCACATTCAGGAGCTTTTCTGTGTTTTTTTCAGCAGCCCCTGAACTCTCCCTAATGTTTTCCTATGTGTCCATGTACACATCATCGTTTACAGTCAGTTGGGTTTACAGTCTTTTTTTTGAACGCACCAAACTTGCATTCAGGAGTAGATTTTATCAGCGTTTCAAACGCCAAATGCTTGTAAACGCGTGTAAATGCGGCTAACCACGTTTATAAGCATTAGCATTTAGAAGCATTTTTTAACTGGTCCAGAGCCTTTTTTCATCATCAGAAATGCATGCAAAGTGTTTTCCACATATTCAACCTAGTACACCAGCGCAGTCAGTTCCAGGTTTTGCATGAAGTAAAAAATGGTACAACGGGCTGCATTATGCTCATGATGGGATAAATACAACCAGAAAAGACAGGTAATCTCAACACATATTGCTCTCTCTGCTTCTGCTCTTTCTCTCAAAATGTCTGAAATAGTTAATTTTTTACTGTTTTTCAGTGCATTCTGGGCATTTTGGAAGGTCTCCTGAGGCTATCTTAAAAACATACTTATAAACGCACATAAACGTGGTATGCAAACACGGCTAAACAAATGTTTTTTAACCTACTTTCTCCAGCAGTCAGTTTCCATCGTTCAGAAGTGTTTTCCAAACATCCTGTGTACATGGAGTCTTACATGTACACTCTGGGATTGATTTAGTAAAGGCAAATAGGCTGTTCACTTTTCAAGGGAAGGTTCACTTTTGTAAAAAATTTCCCCAGAGCTTAGTGAATGTGGTGAAATTTCATTTTGCAAAGAAAACCCAATCAAGTGCAAAGAAAATTAAAATAAATAAACAAATAGCATATTTGCTTACATGATTGGATGATGGAAGTCAACAGAGCTTCACCTCATTCACTAAGTTCTGGGGAAAATCCCCTTGCAAAGTGAACATTCAATTTGCCTTTAGTAAATCAGCCCCTCTGTCTCTTTAATACCACAAAAATAATTTAGGAGGAAGGGTGTCACTGGGACAGGGAAACACAACCCCTACATAAGTTTTAAACCTTCCCTACTTTTTAAAAAAAACTAAATCTAAATCTAGGAGGCAAGGTTTAGAAGCCTAAGGGATGCCAGGGCCATCCAAACAGCAGGCTATTTTAGTGTTAATCAGCTGCTTCAGTGAAATTAGCACAGCTGCTTAACAGGGCATCACAAATGGTTGACTCAAACAGAGGCCAAGGTAGCTGAAAGCTGTGTATTAGCAGCCAGATGAAGACTTTAACATTCTCACTTCAGCTATCTCAGATCTGTTACATACTATGGAACCAGCAGTCCCCTCAAAAAAAAAACTCAGTTACACTGCTCAGATAAAACATTTATCATGTATTAAACTGAGCAATATGAGAAAACATACAGTATAACACCCAACCCCTAAAAACAATGAAAAATCTGCTGATAAAAGGATGCACATGCAAATAGGAAAGTTTTATCACAGTTGTAATAATGCTATAAACTGCAAGAAAGTAAGCCTCACATTGATACCACCACTTGTGAACTCATTATCAATACATGCATTTAGCTCCTGGAGGCCGCCCCTCTCTGATGCATTGCACCCTTACGGGCTTAGTCATAGAGATTTATTGCATGTGTTGATGATGAATACAGTTTGTCAGCAAGAGTGACGTCGTTGTTGTGTGACTTTTATCTTTGCACTGGATTCATGTGGAGCGTGAATGGGCCATTTGGTCAGCATTTGGCGTGCCCGCAGCAGATGATGGAGGGCTGGAGCTCTGTACAGACCCCTAAAGGGATTCTGCAAGGGCATCTATCTGAGGAAAACCTGGGTTCTATAAATTTAAGACAATTTGAACGAGATGTAACGCGTAGGCCGCGAGCATGGTGATGTACTTCCGGCGTGGACGCGATCTTGCTGCACCCAATGTACCCATACAAGTACACCTTTAGCATGAGATTTAATGTGTGATATATTCTCATATATTGTGAGTGGGCATTTGGCTGTTCTGTATTTTTAAGCAGTATTAAATACTGATTTATACTATGGAAGGTTTCTTTCTATCTTTACCCTACCTGTGATGTGAGTTGGTGGCTGGCTGCTATATGCTGGAGGAGACCTGGCTGTTCCTAGTGAGGGGGATATCATCAACCTGAACAGGTATCCATAACGTGAGGGAGCCTCATCAGGGAAGATTCCTGGCTTTAATTAAAAAAGCGTTTTGGTCATCACAAGATAACCCAACCAAATTCTCCCATATCTGGTCTTGCTGGATTCACTTTCAAACGACCCCTGAATTCCATTCACTTATGGGTCTCCCGACTGTCTGACACACGTTTCTGCCCTCTTCGGGGTTGCTTTTAGTTGTCATGTCCTTGGAGCCTTCACACCGGTAATATGCCTGCCTATACTGCCCCCTCCCTAACTCCCTCCCCTCCCCCTCTGATCCTCCCTCCCCCACCCTTCCCTCAAACTCCCCCCTTTTATATTTCTCTCTCTCTAGCACCCCCCATCCCTACTCCTTCCTTTCTGACTCCTTTTTATCTTATCCTTTATCTTTCCTTTTTTCCTTTCTATTCTGCATGTCCTACTTTATTCTCCTCCTCCTGCCCTTCCACTTTTTTCCCTGCCCATAGGCGACACACACTCATACCCATATGTAAATTGCGATAAACCTGCCTCCTGATTTATGAAGACCACCTCCCGCACACGGGTAGCCACTACTTGTAACCCCCTTTGCAGCTCCCCCTTTTATTTCTGGGATCGCTTAGTGCTCTCAGTACCTGTCTTCCTCTTCGGGATATATTTAGCCTTTACGCACTTCCCCTGCCCCCTCACCTTTCCTTTATACGATGTTAGACACATGGGGGAATAAATGCCTGAACTTACCCGTATTGTGGTTCTCCGTTGCCTTGTTATGGTTTTGGGTATTCAGTGCTTTCACCCTTGACGTGACTGTCTTATCTTCTAATTGTCTATCACTAATATCAGTGATATTATGTATGACATGCGATCTTTGTCTATGTTTCTTTACCTAACCATCTCTCTGTGTATGGCTTTTGTTCATTGTTTTACAATGCTTTTTCCTTTTTTATTTTTATCACACTTTATTCCTTTGTACTAAGTGTATATTTTTTATGCTATGTACTTTCCTAATAAACTTTATGGGAAAAAAAAAAAAAAGAGATGTTCACCCAAAAACAACAGTTTGGTTTTGGGTGGGGGGGTGATGAGTGAGGTGGATGAGGATTTCTTTCAACACTTTCCCAGCATAGGCAGATGATGAAAGGGATTATCATGGGACTTTCAGAGCAGACAATCCCTAGAAAGGGCTCATGCTGGGAATTGTCACAATTTAACATTCTGCCTGTTGTAACTAAATAATGTATTAAAATGATTATTTTTCTACCACAAAAAAAAAAAAGAAAAAAAGCGTTTTGGCCCTTTGAGGGTCGCTTCAAGGAGGTGAGGGGGCATTTTAGCCACATACAGATTATTTCCATTGGTGGTCATGCACATCCACAATATCACTTGCACGTAGAAGTGTTTGGAAAACTTTAGGTATTTACGCACCTTTTTTGGACTTGGTTTTTCCTTGTTTCTGTGGACTATTTTATGTATTTTATATCTCTTCCAGATATGTAACTTTACAGGGATGAGACAAACCATTGACAACTGACATGGGTGCTTACAATGGTCAGCTTTTTTTATTCATGTTAAAACTTTATCCCAAAGGGAAAAAAAACTGTTTGCTGTATCTGATTATAAAGTGTTAGTTGGAGTTTGGCTTCAGTTGGTTACTGCATTTAAATATGCTAGTACATCTAACTATCACCTCCCCTCAGATTAACAATGCTGTTGTCTGCTGTGCCCCCTATGCTCCTTCACCCAGAGTGAAGGCACTCTAATACAGGAGGTGTGTTACTGGCCAGATCACCAGGTAAAAACAGAGGGAAAGAGGCCTAAAAAAAGAAAAAGAATCCAGCCACTACATCTAATAATTGGTAAGCTGCAATATATTACATTTTTGGTTTTGGGTTTAAAACAACTTTAAACAGATCTCGGGATCTATGTGCTATAGAAAGTTAAAGCACCAGAAGTCATCAGTATCCTGAACTAGGTAATACTACAAACATTGCCCATGGTTCTGTGTACATGACACCAACAATAATATGTTCATTAAAGTCACTTCCTCCAGGCAAGAAGGGCCTACTTTAAAAATGGTAAAATATGTGCAATGGAATGTGCGTAGGCTGACGCACAGGAACACCATCAGTAAGCTCATTAGTACCAATGCTGACTAAATATGATGAGCGGTTATGGTACCTGAAGGATTCTGCTCTATACCCTTTAATCTCAGAGTCCTGTAAAGGCCGCGTGGGCTTTTTGTAGTTGAAGGATTTACTAATCCCTTATACTGTATACACACTTTGGACAATCATACAGCTACGTTGCCTACACCTTCATAACTTAGCCAAGAGCTAAAAATGGGCTGATCTAACTTTGGCCTAGCTTACATTTGCTTTGAAATAGAGCACTTACTGCCCACCACTGCACCTGTCACATAGTTAACGGTGACCCGACAGCCTTTTACACACAGGAGCAGTTGTGTAGCGGTAGTGTGGTTTGCCGCAGTAAAAATTACATCCCCTGTTGCATCCGGTGGGCAGTACTGCCATTAAAAGCAACCCATTCAAATGAATAGGGCTACACCGCAACCAAGAGCCAAATGCTAGGTCTGCTGTTGCAGCACAGCATTTATATACAAAAATTCTATTTGGCTTACAAAAAAAAAAAAACCTGGCATTCGGGAGGAGGTGGTATCACCTCCTGAATGCCTGTCAGCTGCTCCTGAAAGGCGACCAGTGGTGAATCACTTTTCAGAGATTGCAGCAAGTGTACAAGAGCCTTTTTAGTAACCACTCAGTTCACATGCAAGAGTTAGAATGCCCATCCCAATTTTTTTCATCAACACAGAAAGATAAATTCTTATATAGACAATGTTCCTGTACAACACAACAGTAAAGTCCTAGATTGTAAGCTCCAAGGAACAGGGCCCTCTAATCCCTCTTGTATTGAACTGTATTGTTACTGTACTGTCTCCCTCCATAATGTAAAGCGCTGAGCAAACTGTCGGCGCTATATGAGTCCTGTATAATAATAATAATAATAATAATAAATAATCTCTGTCCTCCTGGCTATTTACAACACAGCTCAATCTATTCCTCCTTAATACAGAACTGCCTCATCCTCTCCAATTGACTGTTTTTTCTATCGCCATGCTGGACCTCTTGTTTGCTCACACACATCCGACTCCAAGGTTTTTGCAGAGATAAACTTCCTCTAAGCAGTCTCCTAGTCTTACTCCCACTAGATGTTGGTTTGGTTCAGCTGCCTATCTGTTTAGGGCAGGCAGGCCTGAAACATTCTCCCTTGTGTCCATACTCTAACAGAACACTTAAGTAAGGACTGTGTGAGAACGTCTCCTATTTATGAGCACAATCCACCTGTCCTCAATTAGTCTCTTCCCTTGGCATGCTTGGCCTGATATTTCTGGGGCTCTTTCACAGACTAAACATGCTCTCCTCGTCATTTATTGCTTTTGTGAAGTTACAGACAGCGCTCTCATATTATGATCCAAAGCAATGTCATACAGTATATGTTTCTAAAGTTACCTGGCTTAAAATGCAACAACTACCATTTAGCTCCTGCAATTATCTGGGTTAGTCTTCACATCGTTTTGTGATCAGATTGTGACCCTATGGAGCCCCTTGGGACTCAGAACCAAACTGTACATGATTCCTATGATTTTGCAGCTCCCCAGCTTTTAAATGTCAAAATTATAGCCAGTAAAGGCTCTGCCATTTGATAAATGAAATACAAGGATAAGAAATCTCAGTGATCATATCAATCACCTGTATTGGATATTCTAGATCAGGGGTCTCTGAACATTCTAAACAAAGGGCCAGTTTACTGTTCCTCAGACTTTAGGAAGGCTGAACTAAGGACAGAGGAAGTATAAAATGAATGGGGAGTAAAAAAAAAAGGTAACAGGATAAAGGAGTAAAGGATAAATAGTCATACCCTATCATGGGTGTCAGTGGAAGCAATAGTGCCCCATTATTGGCATCATTGAAACGAATAGGTGTCCCATCATTGGTGTAAGTTTGGAGGTATCCCAAATGTTGGTGTCAGTGGAAGGAACAGTGACTCATTGTTGGTGTCAGTGGAAGGAATAATGCCCCATTGTTGGGGTCAGTGGGAGGAATAGTCTTCCAACGTTTCTATCAGTGGAAGAAAGTATGCCCCATTGTTGGTGCCACTGGAGGAAATAGGGCTCCATCTTTGGTGTCAGTGGAGGGAATAGTGCTCCACTGTTGGTGTCAGACGAAAGAATGGTGCTTCATTGTTGGTGTCAGAAGAAGAATAATGCCTTGTAACAATGAGAGGAATAGTGCCCCAAGGGCTGGATAAAGGAAATCAAAGGGCTGCATCTGGTCCACAGGCCACAGTTTGGAGTCCACTGTTCTAGAATTAAAATAATGCAAAATGTGATATGTCTGGCTGTACTCATATCACATGTCAACATCAAACCCCCAAAAATGAAGAAGATTTCTAAAGATCATATCATGTCTGCCGTTTGTAGTTCACTTATAGATCTACAAGAGAGCATCGCCTCGCCAAATGGTTCTGTTAAAGGATAAGTTCACCTTTTGCACAAAAATAATAAATGCACATTTTTTTTGCAGGTAACAAAATGTGCATTTATTATTTTTGTCCACAGGAGCCCGGAAAGCATTGCACCAGTGAGCAGTAGATCGCTGATGCCATGCAGGTCTACTATTTTAGTTTTTTTTTTACTTCCCTCCACCTAAAAGATTTCCCTTTGTTGTTCAACTGAGTTGTACAGTTTATAGGTTACATTAAAAGATGGAAACAGTTCTGAAATGTATCTTTGTCTCATTTTTTTACATCACAGAAACCTGACATTTTAACAGGGGTGTGTAGACTTTTTATATCCACTGTACTTGTTTTCTTAGTAAATTCCCCACCATCTGCAGGATAGAAGAGTCATCAGAATTCAGAAAGAATAATATAATGTCTATGAGTACATGTGAGAAAAAATACTAACAAACCTCATTCATGTTTTTTGTGCTTTAACAGTATTCTTTCCCAAAAATATATTTATCACACTGAGAAAATAGCAAAGTTCCTCTGGGTAGACTGATACGTATTAGGCAAACAGAAATAACTGTCAACAATTTTACAAACTATTTCCAAGTACCATGGAACAAAATACTCAAGATAGAACATTAGGTTTTCTTATTTCCTTGCTGGAAATCATATAATTAGATGCACTGGGCTCATTTCCTTGTGTTTTCTTTCAAATTAGTTCACATTCAGAAATAATACATTGTGAACAGTGTGATCAGCTGTGCTCTACTGAAGCTCCATGTCTGCTAAGGATCTAGACTCGACAGTTGTCATCAGTCGGAGAGTGATTTTGTGGTTTATTAAATGTCTCTGCTCTGCAGAGGGGAGAGGATCAACTGTACAGATCCCAATGCTATTTCTTTGTGTCTAATTATTTTAGCGGTTATGTAAGGCTTTTTCAGGATTTTTTTTTATTTACTTAGACTTAATACATAAGGAAACATTGTTAAACTTAAAGTGGAACCACTGACAAACTTAAAACTTACATACAAGATGCAGTCTGTTGCTAACATTAACACAGAATACTTTTTCCCGTTACACTATTACACTACTGTATCATATGCTGTTGTGCTCTCTGATAGAAACAGACTTTCTGAGATGGCATTTTTATAGCTGCATTTACCTTAAAGCCTCAACACTTTCAAAATCATCTTTGTGTCCCTCTTCTGCCCACCTCTGGATTTCCTTTTTGGCTACATTTAGAACCATAGAGGGAAGAGGTTGCAAGGCAGGTTCAGAGGAGTCAGAAGGCTCTTTATATGTTTTTTAGGAAATGTGAAACCACATCTACTTTATTGTTTTTGACCATCTGTACATTTGAGAAGTTGACCATAAAAAGCAAATTACGGTGTAAACTGGCACCAATGTTGGGGGTTATAATTGCATAAACTGGCACCAATGCTGGGGGTTATTATTGCATAAACTGGCACCAATGCTGGGGGTTATTATTGCATAAACTGGCACCAATTCTGGGGGTTATTATTGCATAAATTGGCCTCAGTCGGGGGGGGGGGGGGACACCAATGCAATCCACCAATACTGACACCACTGCAATCCACTGACATCAGTGCTGAAGGGTACTATTGCTGCAGCAGCAGTGTTTATTAAGTGTTCTTGCATGGCAAGACCACTTACTGTTATCTCACTTACTGTTATCTCACATATATATTCTTATTATTATAGCCAAATTTACCCCCCTAACTCCTCCCACAGTTTTTACACTACATAGACAGTAATATATCCTGCAACGCGTGGATTGTTCCCGATTGGTGTGCTATTACTTTGTGGAACATTTCGGCGAATGGTTCACGAAATATTGGCGTTTTTGTGGTGAAATTCATCCCATAGGAATGAATGGCGGAATGTTCAAAACTAGAGTGGGAGCTGACAAAAGCTAGAGTGTGAGCTTAAAAATCAGGACATGATTTCTAAACTGCCATCACTCCCTCATTTTCAAGCCCACCTACACAAATCTTATATCAAAACGTTCAGCTATCCCTGCTACCAGTAAAAAGCCATAGTCCTGAAATCTAATTTTGAATTCGTGAGAGTTTGGCCAACTTCTGGTTAAAGGTTTGGAAATAAGTTTTCTACAGTAGAGAGTATTTGAGGTGATAATGCTGCTAATGTTTTTATAAATGTATGTTTTAATGTAACTGTGAAGCATTTTGGGCAACAACATTGCAATTAAATGTGCTATATAAATAATTAAACGTTGAAATGCATTTCTCACTCTATCAAGCTTGCCATGTGCACTCTTTAAATTTGATCAATCAATTGGTTAGTGTAATGTTTACTATCTTTACTCACTCCAAACACTCCACACAGTTACTCTGCCCACTCCATAAAGTTACTCTGCCCAGTCCAACCTTTTCACAGTTACTCCAGCCACTCCAACCACACAACAGTTACTCAAGCCACTCCACCCAGTTACTCTGCCCACTCAGTTACTCTGCCCAGTCCAACCTTTTCACAGTTACTCCGCCCACTCCAACCACACAACAGTTACTCAAGCCAATCCACCCAGTTACTCCGCCCACTCCAGTTGTAGACTACTGGTGGAGGCAAGAACACTTCACACAATTTCCCCAGAAATTGTAGCTTTTCTAGTTTTACTCCTGCTTTCTCTTCAGTGTGTCTTGTGGAAAAAATACAGGAATTACATTTTACAGAGTATTATGCATCTACACAAGTTAAACATGAATAAAAGAAAATTGTTGGAGCACTGGAACTACTAAAATAAATACTGGTAAAATGTGTCAGTGAATTCTGTTTTGAATTAATTAAACCATGTTTAATTTACAATATTTTAAATATGTTATTGTCTTGAAAATATACTGTGTAATTTGCATTAAACTGGGGAGTGCAGTGTGTAATTTTCACCCTGGGCACCAGGATGACCTTGTTCTGTCACTGGTGCTACCATTGCAATGTTGGTGAAAATTGTTGCAAGACTTCAGGTGTTTAGGGTTAATAGTTTTTGAGGGTTAAGCAACATGTAAGGTTTAGGGTCAGGATTTGGGGTTTAGGATAAAGTGACACTGTTACCTCAAGGTCACTTATGAAAAACCACAAACCTGTACAAAAAATAGGCTCTACACTTATCTTTCCAGTAGCACATCTTCACTTCCTACCGGACCGCCTCAAGTACTCAACCTGTTGAATATGTCATATACCTGCTTTCCCCCGCCACACTCAATGGTTCTTCCAGCCAGCTTGTAAATCCTGTAGTAACGTAAGAGACGGCTAAAGAAACCACCATGTCCTGCAAGTGTAGCAGGTATTTACACACCTTGAAGTATGGAATATCTGCAACAGCTGGTGAGCAGTGAAGTAGCAGCTCTTTAAGACATGGGTGACATTTTAGGGGCCAGCAACATTTTAGGGTTAAAGTGCCAGTCACTACATGATTTGTGTCTATATACTTCAATGAGATTCACTGTTATGTTCTGCTTCTCCAAATTTTAAACAGGATTCACAGAAGCCCAAACAAATCTAAATCAGCCAGGTTTGCTCATTACTATCTTTTAATTTAAAGAGGAACGCCACTTTTGTTGAAAAAAAAAAAAACATTCCCCTCTAGGAGATCTACGTACATTGCAAAGATTTTAGCAAACTTTGTTGCAGATTTCTACCTTTTGTTATTCTGAAAGAGCTGTTTGTCTGTTTCTATGTGGAAATTTAATCTAATGGGAGTGGTTTCATCAAACAGCTGCTGCACTTGCAGTGCTCTAATGAGGAAAATTGCAGGGTCTGCATCCCTTTAGACATGATTCCTATTGGGGTATCTCACCAAAAATTACATTTTTGTTGCAGAGGAGCAGGGGATGCCGGAAATCTGACTTGTATCTTAGTGCAGACTTCTGGGAAAGTCAGTGAGCCAATCACACAAGCAGGAAATGATGTTGCTGGGGAGCGTTCTGTACACATTCTGTGTACAGGTAATATTTTAGAACATTCAATTACAATATGACTTGTATCGTAATTGTATATGTGATATTTTTTTATTTCCTATTTTTTCCACATGAAATTGGAGTTACCCTTTAAATATATTACTGTTCATCATGCAGCTTCTTTCCTAGGATTTATGTCCTTCTGAAAAACAGTTCTTAGGTACAGCAGGAGAAATAGGTCACTGTGTGCACAGACGCTAATATTTATTAGTGAGTTCATTAACACATACATACAATTTTTCTTGCCAGTCTATCTCAATTGAAAAATATTTTTTAACCAAGCATTCCCCATTCCAGAGATGTCAACTTAAGGAGAGGTTTACCAGGGAGATAAAGCAGCGGCACACATAGTGCAGCCCTGTGAAAGGTAGGCTGGTGTAATTTTTTTTTTTTAAAGGGTGTGGATCATTTGAATAAATAAACTCCATTAACTTAAATCCCCATTGAAAAAAATCCCACATGCAGACAATTCCTGTAATAAACACCATCTCTGAATGTACAGTGCATACCAAATCTTTGCAGGATAAACGCTAAAGCCCCTTTTTCTAATTCCAAATGCCAACCTTTCTGTTATTACCTCCAGACTCATCTGCTTTATAAAGCAACTCTGTCATTAGACAAAGAGCAATAATTCACATGCAGCCAGTAAAAGAACATTAAAAAGGTACCATTTCAGTGGAAAGTGACTCCAATATTTGTACCAAAATGTACAGCAGGGGTAACACCATCTGAAACACCCAAAAGACTAAAAACACCTCCCTCTGAAAAGGAAAATAATATCTATCTTCTTTTACAGGCTGCATGTGAATTAATCATTGTGATCAAGTAACAAGTTTGTTTTAAAGCATCACCAATTTCAAACTGCTATTATCCAGTGTCCAACAAACTACTGTCCTCTAGACAAGATACCACCAAACTCTATCATTAATGGTCCACCTTTTTCTTACTGTAATACTTTCAACTTCCTACAAAAGTACTCCATCTTTCCTTTCTCTTTCCATGTTACAACTAGTTTCACCCTTCTGTTTCCCAACCCCACTTCTTACCCACCTTTTGGATAAGCACCTACCTCCTGCTAGGAGTGTACAATAAAGATGGTCTTTTAGAGCTTTAATTCAGCCCCAGTTGGCTGAGTCTCCCAGATTTTTCTTCCTGCTCCATTTACTGTGCCCCACCATATCTAGTCTCTCTGCATGGCCAAAATCAAGGGCAGTGTGTGGAATTAGGTGGGGTTGTCTGGGTAAATTAATGGCAAGGAGACATTTTTGTCATTCTATGTTCAGGAGGGCTTTCCCAATGCTAAGGGCTTGTGCAGAGCCAGGGCTGACACCAGTATAAGACTTCTTAGGCAGCCGCCTTAGGGCACCAGGATAGGGGGAGAAAAAAATCCAAATACCCGGCCACTTGTTGGGGATTCAGATTTGTAACCCCTTCCCACTGCCTGTAAACATATATTTGGCCTCAATGAAGTGTATCTTCTTCCATGTGGCTGTGTTTGTGCTGGGAGCACACTGCACAGATGTTAACAAAGTGTGTAAAAAATAAAAATAGCTAGCTCAAGGCTTAATCTAGGCCAGTGCCAGAGTTAGTGTTAGGGTCAAGGTAAGGGTCAATAGTCAAGGTAAAAGTCAGGCTGAGGGTATATTTTGGGGAGGATTTAAAAAATAATGTTATATTAGTATCAGTGTCATTGTGTTTTAGGTAAGATAAAACAAAGCAAAATGCGCACTATTGTCCTGGGCCCTACTATGGGTACATACAACAAATAACACACGTGTGGTATCACTGCAATCATTGGGAGCAAGAGAATTTATTTTGGGTTGTTCTTTCGTGGCAAGTTATGGTAATAGCAAGAAATATACAGCTAAATTTAAAAAATATTGTTTTTTCTTTAACTATTTTGGACCAGTTTTCCTCTGATTATAAAATTAGCATGTGTGTCAGTCAGTGTGCTTTAGGTAGAATAAGAAAAAGCAAAATGTGCACTATTGTTTTGGGGGTTTACTATGGGTACAAACAACAAATAATATACACATATGTGGTATCGCTGTGACCATCAGGAGCAGGAGAATTTTCGGTTGTTCTTTGGAAGTAAGTTGTGGTAATAGTCAGAAATATATAGCTATATTTTGAAAAGGAATTTCTTTTTTTTTGGGGGGGGGGCAGTTTTCCTCTGATAAAAAAAAAAAATCAGGAGATATCCATTACCACTTTCCACCAAGAAAAGCTTGATTTGTCCTGAAAAAAAACCAAGGCATAATCTACCTGGATTCAAAAAGTAGTTGTGATGATGTGTATAGTTTTGCTAACACATGTCAAAGCTGCAAAATTGTGTTCATGCACAATTAAGATTTGTTTTACCCTTCATTACGAAGGGGTTAAAATACCTGTCCTCCATTCCCTAAAGCTGCTCCCTCTCCTACTGGGAGCAACGTGGAAGTTTTAGTTTGCCTCACCTGCCAGCTGCCCATAGCCAGTGAGGGGAAGCAGGGAATGCATAAGCTCTCCCCCTCATTATACAATGCCGTTTAGTGGCATCCTTCATGCTGCGACCCATCACATTATGGGTGCAACGTGAAGGAGGTTCCAGAATGGGAGGGGGGTGGCAGGAAGGGTGGGGGGGGCAGGAAAATGCACCTTCACTTGTGTAGACAAAAATTATTGCATCCACCCTGTACAGAGCCATAGCTAGACAGAACCATGGCTCTGCAGGGGCGAGTGGAAATGCTGGCCAGTGCTAGGTCATTCCGTTCATTTGTGACATGCTAGCATATGGTGTCTCCAGGAAATGCAAGTACTACAGCACTTGACATTGGAATTGGAAGACTAAAAAATGGATAAGAATTGTGCATGCAAGGGAGACAGAAAGAGGGGTTACAATTCAAATACCTCTCAGAAAATGCAAGCCACTTCATCTCCACCTTTATGTTACACAGACTGCAGTAGCTTTCATATCACTAATAAGTAAAGAATCACATATGCCGTCTTGATTCATAGCATTGCGTGAAATGTCATTAAAAAGGAATCTTTAGTGAGAACATATACTGATTTATTGATGTCATTTTTAACGTAGCATAACTTTTAATGGAATAGTTTTTACATCTAATTAAGAGGATATAACAGTTATCCGGACTGGGTTGTAAAAGTGGAAACAGTGACACAAATGCAGCTGAGGAATCTGAGGTACAAAAACTTGGGGGGGCGGATACCAAACAATTACAATTACAATATAGCACTGAAGTAAGAAGAAAAAAAAACCTGTTAGACGGAAAATGGGAGAAAAAAAAAAAAGAAAAACTGGGGTGGGATTCACATAGTGTCTTGGCAAGTGGTAAGATATCTGGCAGAAGCAATTTAGAGAGAGAATAAATCACCATTTTCTTCACATGAATATAGAAAATCTAGCTAAGGCATCCACACATTCAGGAATTATATTTACCCAGGGGAATCACTGTAAGCTTTTAATTAATTAGGTGCCATTAATCCTACTTCTGACTTCCAGAAATCGGAAAGCAGAGGGTGGGGGCCTTTAATGCTTTAGTGATTTTTTTGCTGTAGTGAAGATACATTATGTGTGACTATTTTTTGTATGCTACGTGGTAGGTCATGAACCTATTTACGTCTTCCAAGTGATTATTTTCTTAGCTGCGGTAATAATATAATGATATACTGTAATCCAGAGTCGCCACACCCTAAAGCAAGTCCACAATTCTATCTTATCTCACAGAATAAAAGGAATCCAAAAGGTATCCAGAAAGATACACAACCTACACTGCAAAAACAGCCATGGTTCAGGTGTATACTGTGTTTCAAGGTTACCTTCCACCTCTCACATAGCTTTCAGCCTCTGGCTATGTGTTTCACCAAGTTCTTTGCAGGAAGATGCCCAAGTGCATGCTGCATACTACAAAGTTGCCCTCATGGAAAGGAGATGTCTATTTTGGACATACAGGGAAGAAAGAGATGGAGGGTGGCTGGCTAAGGGGGTCCTGTGTGTCCAATCAAGACAATGATGCATCTGGTTGGCTGCTGCAGAAATCCACAGACCCAACCCCAGCTCTCACTGGTTTTCCTCTGGCTTTCTACCTGTATAAATATAAAATTAGTCTTTTTGGTCAGTACTCAGAAAACTCATATTTTTAAAACAGTGTTCCTCACTTCTGCTTAGAACATATTTCTCACAGCCACATCACCTCCCGGTCATATTATATCTTTTCCACCTACTTCACTCTTTGCTCATAGTGCATCCCTCCCAACAACCTCACCTCCCACTCATAGATCATCTATCCCAGCCACCACACCACCACACACAGCACATCCTGCAACAGCCACCTCACCTTCCGTCACAGCCTATCAATTTCTTACCACTTTTTGAAACCTGGTCACAGCACATCCCTCCCTTCAGCCCTTTAATCACACCACCTCCCACACTCCTCCCAGGACCCAGCTTTGACTCCCTACTCACAGTACATCCTTCCTGGCACCTTGCTTTACTTTGTCCTTCAGTCACCTTCTCTGCTCCATCGGAGCAAACAGTTCCTCTGCTCAGCATTTTGGGAACAAACATTACAAAATATTTTGCAATGGTATATTTAAACAGACCTGTAGCGACCCAATAAGAGAAGTTCATTGTTAGGGTTTACATACCTTTTAAGTATTTCTTCTACAGTCTTTGATTCCCACAACCTGCATCCTAGGAGCTCCAAGGAGCAGGGCCCTTCTAACCCTCTTGTATTGAACTGTATTGTTGCTGTATTGTCTTCTGTTATATTGTAAAGCGCTGTGAAAACTGTTGGCGCTATATAAATCCTGTATAATAATAATCCTAATTTTTGTTCAATCAGCTCCACAACTACATGCCACCTACACTAAGGTCCATACATATATGGACACAGGCACAAATTGGAAAAAGGGTTTAAGAATTACAGCTCTTAAGAGTAGCCATCCCCCCTTTTTTCAAGGGACCAAAAGTATTGGACAATTGAATCAAAAGCTGCTTCATGGCCAGGTGTGGGCTACTCCTTCGTTATTTCTTCATCAGTTAAGCAGGTAAAAGGTCTGGGAGTTGATTCTAAGTGTGGTATTTGCATTTGGAATCTATTGCTGTGTACCTACATCATGTGTTCAAAGGAGCTGTCCATGCAAGAGAAACAGGCCATTGTAAGGATTCAAAATTTAAACAAATCCATCAGAGAGATAGCAGCAACATTAGGAGGGGCCAAATGAACAGTTTGGTACATTCTGAGGAAAGAAGAACGCACTGGTGAACTCAGCAACATAAAAAGGCATTGACGTCCATGGAAGACAGCAGTGGTGGATGATCGCAAGATCCTCTCTATGGTAAAGAAAAACCCATTCCCAACATCCAGACAAGTGAAGGACACTCTACAGAAGGTGGGCGTATCATTGTCAAAATCTACAATCAAGAGAGGATTTCAAGAAAGCAAATACAGAGGGTACATAAGCATTCATAAACCTGAAGTTTAGAAAAGCCAGATTAGACTTTGCCAAAAAACATCTAAAAAAGCCAGACCAGTTCTGGAAAAGCATTCTTTGGACAGATGAAACTAAGATTAATCTGTACCAGAATGGCGGGAAGAAAAAAGCGTGAAGAAGGCTTGGAACAGCTCATTATCCAAAGCACACAACGCCATCTGTAAAACATGGTGGAGGCAGTGTGATGGCATGGGCATGCATGGCTTCCAGTGGTACTGGGTCATTGGTGTTAATTGATGATGTGAGAGAAGCAGCTGGATGAATTCTGCAGTGTTTAGAGATTCAGTCAAATGCAGCAAAGTTGATTGGACGGCACTTCACAGTACAGATGGACAATGATCCAAAACACACTGCAAAAGCAACCCAGGAGCTTTTGAAGGAAAAGAAGAAAATATTCTGCAATGGCTGAGTCAATCACCTGATCTCAACCCAATTGAGCATGCATTTCACTTGCTGAAGGCAAAACTAAAGGCAGACAAAGAAGAACTGAAGACAGCTACAGTTAGAGCCTGGCACAGCATCAGAAAGAAGGAAACCCAGTCTTTGGTAATGTCCATGGGTTCCAGACTTCAGGCAGTCATTGCCAGTAAAGGATTCTCAACAAAATACTAAAAATGAGCATTTTATTTATGATTATATCCATTTGTCCAATTACATTTGAGCCCCTGAAAATGGAGGGACTGTGTAAAAAAATGGTTGCAGTTTGTAACATTTGTATTTGATATTTATGTTCAACCCCTTGAATTAAAGCTGAAAATCTGCACTTCAAATTAATTTGGATTTTTTTGTTTTAATTTATTCGGGTGGCAAACAGAGCCAAAGGTATGGTGTCCAGATATTTATGGACCTAACTGTACATGCTGAACTTTGCTCTGACAGCTACTCTCCACAAACATACCCACTCTGAGAGGAGCACATTTTAACTATTATATGAACAATGAACTTTAGCCAGTACATCCATCATGGCCATTCGTTAGCTTAAATGGAGCACATTTAGCAATTATGTCTCAAGCCAAGTAACTGTAAAATGAAGTAACTCATTGTCATTCAGTAGCCTTTCTCAACCTTTTCAATATGGAGGAACCCTTCAAATAGCCTTCCGGTCTCAGGGAAACCCTGCTAATAATTACTATACCTACAGTTCGTGCTACACTGGTGTGAAAATCACTAGGAAGAATGTTTCTTACATTTGTAGCCATACTGCAAGGAACCCCTAGAAATGTGTATGTGTGTGTACTATATTGCCAAAAGTATTTGGACGCCTGCCTTTACACACAACATGAACTTTAATGGCATCCAAGTGTTAGTCAGTAAGGTTCAATATTGAGTTGACCCACCCTTTGCAGCTATAATAGCTTCAACTCCTCTGGGAAGGCTGTTCACAAGGTTTAGGAGTGTGTCTATGGGAATGTTTGACCATTCTTCCAGAAGCACATTTGTGTGGTCAGGCACTGATGTCGGATGAGAAGGCCTTGCTCGCAGTCTGCGCTCTAATTCATCCCAAAGGTGTTCTATCGGGTTGAGGTCAGGACTCTGTGTAGGCCAGTCAAGTTCCTCCACCCCAAACTCGCTCATCTATGTCTTTATGGACCATGCTTTGTGCACTGGTGCGCAGTCATGTTGGAACAGGAAGGAGCCATCCCCATACTGTTCCCACAAAGCTGGAAGCATGAAATTGTCCAAAATGTCTTGGTATGCGGACACCTTAAGAGTTCCCTTCGCTGAAACTAAGGAGCCAAGCCCAATCCCTGAAAAGCAACCCCATACCATAATCCTCCCTGCACCAAACTTTACACTTGGGACAATGCAGTCAGGTAAGCACTGTTCTACTGGCAACCAACAACCCAGACACATCCATAAGATTGCCAGACATAGAAGCGTGATTGGTCACTTCAGAGAACACGTCTCCGCTGCTCTATGGTCCAGTGGCAGCATGCTTTACACCACTGCATCCACTGCTTTGCATTGCACTTGGTGATGTAAGGCTTGGATGCAGATGCTCAGCCATGGAAACCAATTCCAAGAAGCTCCCTAAGCACTGTTGTGCTAATGTAAAGGCCACACGAAATTTGGAGGTCTTTAGCTAATGTCTCTGCAGGCAGTTGGCGACTTCTGCATGCGCTGACCCCCCTCTGTAATTTTATGTGGCCTACCAGTTTTTGGCCAAGTTGCTTTTGTTCCCATTTGTCTCCACTCCCCGTTATAATACCACTAACAGTTGACTTTGGAATATTTAGTAGCAAGGAAATTTCACGGATGGATTTATTGCACAGGTGGCAACCTATCACGGTATCACGTTTGAATTCACTGAGCTCCTGAGAGCGACCCATTTTTTCACAAATGTCTGTAGAAGCAGTCTGCATGCCTAGGTGCTTGATATTATACACCTGTGGCCATGGAGGTGATTGAAACACCATAATCCAATGATTTGGAGGGTCCCAATCATTTTGGCAATATAGTATTATATATATATATATATATATATATATATATATATAAATATATATATATGGGTGCAGAAAATATATATCTGTGAAGAGCCTTAGAAATCTGCTTTTACTAAGTAGTCAGTAATTGTTCTCCAAAGTTTTATTTTCCCCTTTAAAAAAATAACAGCCTCCATTTCTCATGTATTTTATGCTTAGAAGTATGTAACATTTATTCTTTACTTCTGTGAAAAGTGCTGCTGCCCTCCTGATTACACAGTAACAACATTCTCCTTACAAATAAAACAACCTTTTAGACTTATAACTGCCTATACATTTCTGGATTCAGGTGAAACAAACACCTTTCATGAAAAGACAAACAAATGAAAGGTGAGTCTAGAAAATCACACAGATTTCCTGTCCTATTGTTCGGTTTGGAATGACTGTATTGTAAGGTAGAGAAACCATCCTGGAGAAAATGGATTAATCTGTGGCTGGGTATATTGTCTCCAGTGTACACAAAGCTCTGCATAGGCTGAAATAAGTAGGACAAACTAGACATATCCTTTCCCATATGAGACAAACCAGACATGAAGTAATACCACCACAAATCATATGCAAACAGTCTTAAAAGTGATATGCCAGGGATGAGACAATGAACAGGGCCAGACCTCAAGAAAAATGTATACAACTATTAGGAAAGACATAGGCAGAAGCAGATTCCAGTGTCTCAGGAGGAAAATATTCGTCCTAATTCAAAAAAGCTATTATGTAATGAGATAAACATTTTAGCCATTAGTCGCAATTGTTACAAGAAGCAAGGACAAAGGTATGTGGAAAAAGATTTTTTTTTACATATTTGAGGTCAGAGGAGCTTCGTCATGGATTTTCAACATGGCCTCTACTATAATTTGCATGCTTTTGTAAGAAGTTATGTTTACGGTACCTGATGGTTATAAATTGCACAACAGAATGTTTTTATATTAAGCAAAAAAATTCCACAAGTTTTTAGGCCCATTGTCTTCTGTACATGTGCGCGCATGCATGCACACACACATTTTTTTTTTTACTGCATGCCGTTATTACCATTAAAATGATTTACTTCACAGGGTAGAACATATCGCATTATACCTACTGATAACATATAAAGGGCATTGGTTTTCCTGGTACTCTGGATACAACAGCAGGTTAGTCTTTACATTAACAAATGCATAATGCCCAGTACATACGATGAGAAAATCAGATGAAATATACAGCTTTCAGATTCCAATCTGATTGCTAGTACATAGCTTTCAAGAGCCGATCACAACACTTCATGTGAAATTATCCGAAGTGACAAGCACAACATTTTTTCTCATACGATAACAAAACAAACGACTTTCCTTTAATCAGCACAGTATTTGCTCGTAAAAAAATTGAGTGACCAAGACCACGCATGCTCAGAAACTAAAGAATACATTGTCACAATCGCGGCGTCAGACCCCAGCCCTTCTCACCAAACTCGTGACCGAAGGACTAGCCGATCTAAAACCGCGATGTCACGTGCATAACAATGCCACACCCAGATGCACCCTGCACAACGATTTTCCAGCTAATTGGACCATAATCAATGTACTGGCAGCCTGAGCGATTGTTACTGGGTCAGGTTAATTATGCAATTAACCCTTCACACTGCCACCACCTCATTTTTGTACAGAGAAAGAGGAAACTCGACAATATCATTTATAACACTATAATGGTTGAGGTAATCGTCTGTATAACATGGTTATACAGAGGGTTAAACAAACACAGTAGAGTTCTCTTTAGAGGCAGGAATTCATAAATTGCAATAAAGCGCTATAGAAACAGTCCAACACTTTCAGAAGGAAAGATTTATTACTAAAAGGTCAAACGGGTGCAATAAAAATATTTACAGAAAAGATGTAACTAAGATATATATATAAATATACAGAGACCAACAGCACAGCAAAGAGATATCAGAGAGAGGTGAAAGGGTTAAGGTACTTGCCAAAGTCCTGGGTTAGCAGATCCAGGTTTCAGAGCGAAAGGGCATGGGTCTCCCCAGGTGGTACTGATGTTAAAATGGGAGAGGTCTTCAACTTTCTTTTCTTAGGCCTGACAGCCTAATTTGTAGTTCCCCAGCAGGGGGTGTCTCTGAAGTCAAGGACCAATACCCCGTTTAGGGCGTGGAGGTCTGGGCGTGGACCTAAACTAGAGCCAAAATCTCGTGTAGTTCATATTTTGGCTCATAACTTTTCCTATGCACAAGTGACATTCCACCAGCGGGTAGATTATTATGCAGACACGTCTGAGGATTGATTAGATATGAATTATGAAATTATACACTGAGCGGTTCACAGGATCTATTTTTCGGCTTTCCTATGTATTCGAGACAAGGTGAGTGACCTATCAAATTGTTCGTCTTCTCTTAGCCAATCTGATGATATGTCTGGTTTTTATGTAATTCTCTCATATTCCAAGATATGAGACATAGGGAAAAAATGTATTTTTAAAAGTGTTAGCTGGTCCCGCATTCCTTGGAAAGTCTTGAACTCCTGGGAAAGCTTGCCCTATCTTATACGAGGTGTTACATTTTACAAATTCTTTGGACAGCTAGGCCCCAGCTCCCTTGGGGACTTTATAGCTCCTAGCCCCCTGCTGGGCCCCGGCCTCCTGTGACACTCCTAACACACATACACACTGGCCAAATGTCACTGCGACTCTCAGAAAGGGAGGGGGAAATATGTTTGCCAGGATGGTTAACCCCTTTGCCAAGATGGAGGTTCTGAACAAAATGGAGGACTGCGTCAGTCTCTGGGTATACGCTGTTACATACATTACAATACAATACAATACATTACATCATCGTGGGAGTTGTATTCTGTCTTGAATTTTCATAACTTTAACAAAATGTTTGTTTTTGACACGATATTCACATGCAAAAAAATAAAATAAAATCGTTTGTTCGAAATGTGTACCAGGCTTCAAGGTCTTAAAGTGTTTATAAAGGCTGAAGGTTTTTAATACCCTATAATACCCTATAAGCCCCCTCTTAATCCAGCACTGTGCACAGGAGAAGCGGCTCTTCTGGGTCTCTCTGACTCTCTGGTTCAATTGCAGTCAATCACAGTCAGTGAGGAGGGAGCAGGGGCAGGGCTGAGCCATGCTTTGTGTGTCTTATAGACACATAGAGATGGCTCGGGAGCAAGCAGGCACACGGGCCTCCAGAGCAAGCAGTTTTCTCCGGGGGAACTCAGCAGGAGGGAGATGCCAGGGGACCCAAGAAGAGGCGGATTGGGGCTGCTCTGTGCAAAACCATTGCACAGTAGTAGGTAAGTATAACATGTTTGGGGTTTTTTTTAAGAAAAAAAAGAAAACTGAGCCTTTAGTGTTATTTTTAAAGTACTTATAATGACCTTTTAGAAAAGGACACAAACTTAAACTCAAATTGTATCATGTTAAAGAGTTAGCAATAACCTTCAGAAATATCTGTCAATGAATTTATTGTACAACCTATTAATCTGCATTATCATTTTATTCCAAAATTGGCCATCAATGTTAACTAAACCATGGGAATCTGCAGTGGCAGGTTAGAAGCGTTGATATAATTTCATTTAATTTCAAGTTCATTTTAAAACAAATTTCACATTCTTTAAATTTGTCTTGATAACTTCATTCAATGCAATGAACTACCCAAAACACCATACAATAAAATCTCTTCAAATTGGAGACAGGTAGTTCTTCTTGCTATAATGGTTAATCACCATCTAAGATGGTCTAACAAAGGAAAGTCTATTCTATGGCATAAGGATAATTGAAAAACTGTAACATAATATATATGTTATTAACGTGCGGCCATTGAATTAAATAAACCAACAAGATTTTGTAAATGATCTCTTTTCCTGTAAGTTCACTGCCTTGTGTTACATTCCTAGCAATAAAAGGTGTGTCATGTCACAAATAATGTCTTGCATCATAAAAAACACTGTCCCTGTGTGATATTCAACTGACAGTATAAACATCATCGGGTCATAAAATTTCTATATTACACAAGCTTCCTAGGAATAAAATATATAGAATCATGATTTTAAAATGTTGCCAGTGTTTTGTAAAGTCACAAAACTCTAACATAACCATGCCACACATCCTTATTTCGGACACACAACACTTCTTCAGTTACTGAAAAAACTATATTTGCACAAAATCTACAGCCGCATTATTTCCATCAATTCTCTGCATGCTTTTGGAACAAAGGGGAATGATATTTATACAGCACATAATTCCAAAAAATATTGTTTCAGACAATGACTGGAACTCACAATGGCTTGTGTGTTCAGAATTTATTTCAAGGACAGCAAGATCTTGACATTCTACAGAGTATCCATCTGTGTATGGCCTGCCATAGAAATTCTGCTTACAGCTGAACTCCATGTAAACCGTTAAATACACAGATAAAACACTTACATGCAAGCTATTTTACCTGCCAAAAGGATTTCTATTTTTTGTCCATTCATTCCTGATAATTACACAGTTCTGCCACACAGCACAGTCCTGTCTGGCAGAAGCGAAAACCTGATTTTATGCTGTTGTAATTCAGTAGCACTCTTGCCCCTCCCCTAGCCTGTGATTGGACACTGCAAATAGACGCAGCAAACTGAAGAGCTCATCTCTCTGCTCTCTCCTCCTCTTGTTATGGGGAACACTTGTGTGGGCTGAATCCCGAGCCGGGCTGTGCATCTGTGTGGCTCGGCCTCAATCCCTCCTTGCAGGATTTGATTGACAGCAGAAGTGGTTCCCACTGCTTTCTCCATGTCCAGTGAGGAGAGAGAGAAAGTTCAGTGCCACTGCTCTCAGGCACAGCTCTGGATCGAGATCATGCTCAGGTAAGTGTTTAGGGGGGCTGGGGGGGAAGCTGAACACAAAAGGTTTTCTAACTTAATGCAGAGAACACACTAAGACAAAAAACCTTCTGTCTTTACAATCACTTTAAAGTGTTACTAAACCCAGGACCCTGCATTCGCTATATCTGGTCTCCCACAGTACACAGAACATGGAAATGCAATTACAGTATTTTCTGGCATATAAGACTACTTTTTATACTAAAAATATACCCCAAAAATTGGGGGTCGTCTTATACACGGGGTATAAAATGTGAACCTTGAGTTTGTTTGGGTCAAGCTGGCTGGATGTGTGGTAATACTGTACATACAGTATACCGCACTGAGCCAAGCTGCCTCAAAACAAATGTCCCTATGACAGATTAATCTGTCAGCCCGCTGGATGTGCGGTGACCCAAGCGGTTTCAAAACGTACCGGTACGTCCCTACTGTAATCAGCCCGCTGGATGTGTGTATGTACGGTAGCTGCAGCTACATACAGTATACACTGGGCCAATCACGAATTTTGAAGGATTTTAAGTACCGGTAAGTCACAACCATTTAAATTAAAAAATCTGATGTTTTTAAATGGTGTTGCCTCGGAAGGGGGGTAGTCTTTTATGGCGAGTATAGCCCAAAACCTACGTTTTAACTGGAAAATTAGGGGGTCGTCTTATACACCCAGTCGCCTTATACGCTGGAAATTACGGTATTTTAGTAAATGTAAACAGCTAAATACCTTTGTTCATCAGCAGTACATAGCAGTCTTGAGACATTCTATCAGTGTCTGGCCAAGCACTGGTTAATCTTATAGGAGGAGAATTCATTCTTCTCTGACTGTCCTATGAGGCTGCATGACTCCTGACCCTCTGTCCGGAGAGCACTGATTGGCCCTGTGCCAATCACATGCACTCTCCCAAAGAAAACAGATCTCTAGCACTAGACAGCAAACAGAGCATGTGCAGACTTGCCACTGCTGCTCTGTACTATGGCAGATGGATTGTGGACAGTAAAAGAATGGGAAGATCAGAGAAGACAGAATTAAACAGCCTTTTTTACACAATGTGGAGGATTAACTCCTTAGAGTCCACAGTGAGTATAACAAGCATGTTTTACTGCATATACAGACTGATTTTACTGTTGTGGCTTTAGCACCACTTTAAGGGTTATGTACACTGGTGGGTGAGAAATAAAGTAGAGCTCCATGCAAAACTTTTTTTCTTCACTATTATTGGAAAGAACTGAAAAGGATCAGAAAATGTTAATGCTGTCTAAATTTCCAATGGGGAGACTGCCCCCACTTAATGTCCCAGCAACACATTTCACTGGGACAAAAAGGAAGAAAAAATACATGACATCTCTTCATTCTGGTAGGGTTTACACCTATTTATTTCAGGTACTTATATAGCGCCATCAATTTGCGCAGCGCTTTTTACATATATATTGTACATTCACATCAGTCCCTAACCCTCAAGGAGCGTACAATCTAAGGTGCCTAACTCACATTCATACATAGACACACTAGGGGCAATTTAGACAAGAGCCAATTAACGTACCAGCATGTCTTTGGAGTGTGGGAGGAAACTGAAGCACCTGGAGGAAACCCACGCAGGCAAAGGGAGAACATGCAAACTCCAGGCAGGTGGTGCCGTGGTTGGGCTTTGAACCAATGACCCTAGTACTGCCAGGCGGAAGTGCTAACCATTTAGCCACTGTGCTGCCTGTAAAGTACACCCACTTTAAAGGTTAGGGGTGATACTGGTATTAGCATTAAACTTTCAGTATTACACAATCATTTTTGATGTAATACCCTCCCTCCCTCTTAGATTGTAAGCTCCAAGGAGCAGGGCCCTCCTAACCCTCTTGTATTGAACTGTATCATTGCTATATTGTCTCCTTTTATACTGTTGGAGCTATATAAATCCTGTATAATAATAATAAGTGGGGTATTTGGGTGTTTATCATCTGTAAATTTAAATCAGAACCAAATGTTCTTATGCCCCAAAATGCTGCCCAGTATAACAATCTAGAACCATCATTTTTGAAAGCCATATAACAGAAATCAGTTAACGTTATGGATGAAGAATATATTCATTCTTTTACCTGCCTACTATTCTGTGACCCTCTGTCTGTGTACTGCAGGCACTGCGTATTGATGTCTCTCCACAGAGATCTGTTATCTCTATGTTGGATGCTGCTTCTGCCCAAACACAAACCTACCGCTGGAGATAAAGATTTACATAATAATCATATGTACTGGCCCTTACTCCCTTCAGCTGGGATAACACATGCACAAGCAGCTGTCAAAATAAAATGAGATAAAGTGAATATTACAAAGCAATAACAATATTTTGTGAAACAGATAAATACACTATTCCAAACTGCACATAAATAATAGTGCAGAAATGATAATATCTTACCTAGTAACCTGACAATACTGCTAAATCTCTAAAGGTAAATTATTGCTGCTTTCAATGTTTCATCTTCTCAAAGTTCAGGGTTAAACAAGTGTAATACAGATAAGAGAAACTCCACAATCTGGAAGGACTGAAAGTCTGATATCTGCAAGTGGAACATGCATATGATTCGAGTTACATGTACATCAAAGGGGAGCTACAGCCGATTTCATTTATTTTAGCTATTCGAGAGACATAAATGAGTATACTGCATCTTATTACTGCATGTTAATAGTCTATTAACCTTATGTACGAAGCAAAGTTTTTAAAACAATTAACACACAGTAATTAGATGTATAGTTTGTATTTAGAACTTTACAATATTTAGACTATTTTTTACTACAATTGGAAGATAAGGCTAATGTAACTATTTTTAAAAAGCCCCCCCACCACCACCACCTATACCTGCATACCCTGTATAAACAACAATTTTATATGAACCTTTTTGAACCTAATCCGATCTGGTCACATAATCCAACAGCTCCGGCTACCCTGTGTCAGTGAATGGGGGAGAGGAGGGAGCATGGTCTACGGCTGGGCTTTGGGAGCCTATGGGTGACAGAACAGCTTGGAGAATTCACAGCCGTTGTCAAGTGCTCACTAAAGCAGGTCATAGATGGAGCAGAATTCAGCCAGTTCAGCAGGGACCAGACTAACTTTGGTCCATGTGTGGCTGTCCCTGCTCAACAGAAGTTAATCATTACAACGACGTTTATCAAACAAGAATGTTGGAAAATTTTTGTTGACCAATGGCTACAGCCAAATGGCTACAGCTGCTGATCAGTGTATTCTACCAGCAGAGAGTCAGAATACAATGTCCTGGCGGAGAGGGGGAGAGGAGAATTTCTCCATCCACCTCATTTGTGGCCAGCTTTACACTGGGGAACCAGAGCCAGAACATGTGACCAAACCAGGCCAGATGAAAAACGGTAGGTCTGCCTATGCAGAATTAGCAGGAGGGGCGAGGAAACATTTTTTTTAAATAGTCATATTTAACCATGACTAACACATTAATATGTATACAAGTGCTGCTTCCTGGTTGTGTCCTGCTGCAAAAGGTTTATCCTCTTTTTGACCATAATATGGTCCAAATGTAAAATGTCCATTGCAATTAAACGATTAATTAACCTTGCAGTAGAGAATTAAAAAAGAACAACTGTTTGTGTTCCCAGCATTTAGGTCCGAAGTCAAGCTGAAAAAGTAGTTATAGAGTAGCTGCTTAGGTTAATTGAGAAATGCTGATGCTGCTAAACGTGTTCTGTACATCTAAGCTTCAAAACATAGTTGCCAGAGACCATGGGATTTTTTTGCCAAGGCTTTAAATCACAGCTTGGGAAAGGTGTTTTGTCGTGTCAGGATGATCTGTGGAATTTAAGAAAATAAAAATCCACTTTGTCGTGTCAGTGATCTGTGGAATTTAAGAAAATAAAAATCCACTTTAACTTTGTAGAACATATGTCCTGTACTGAACCGCCGCTCTGAATTTAAAACCCTGAGGAAGTAGCTGGGACATGCAAACATGGTCTAAATATGTGAGGTATGTGTTGTCTTACTTGAATCTTGGTGTGCTTTGTGTACTTCTATTAGATTTGTGCACTAATCCAGTGTGAAGCTTTGTCTCTGTGCAGGAGCTTCCTGTAATAAAGACTGATCACTGCTGCTGTCTCTCCATGTACTGGGAAACTGGTCTGGTCTCCACCCCCTCCTATATTTTTCTGTATGCAGTTTGTAGTGGGTGGGCCTGCTGGGTCTCAACCACAGCTCTGCACATTGCACAAACTATGTTCAGCCCAGTGATGATGTCATCACTACATTTCCAAGGTAATTTATGGTTTTGCAAAGGCATTGGTAGCACACAAATTGAATTCATATCTTTGTGATTATCGAAAAATACATTTAAATGAAAGCTCTTGTGTCTGAAGTTTAGATTTAAGTTGCACTGGCAAGTCTGGATAACTAACTGTGACTGTTGGAGGCAATTTAAGGGCTCATTCACACCTTTGCATGCTAACCTGTGTTTACTTAAAGTGGTTGTAAAGGCTGAAGGTTTACCACCATGCATTCTATGCATGGAGGTAAAAAACCTTAAGTGTGCAGCTCCCCCCACAGTGCCTCCCCCCTAACACTTACCTGAGCCACATTTTGATCCAGTGATATGCACGGCAGCAGCGTCTCTCCCGTCTCTCTTTCTCCTCATTAGCTAGGACACAGTAGTGGGAGCCACTGGCTCCCGCTGCTGTCAATCACAGCCAATGAGGAGAGAGCAGAGAGAAGGGCTGAGCTGCGCTCTGTGTGTCTTTTATGTCCATCTCACAGAGCAGGTAAGTATAACATGTATGCTATTTTAAAAAATGAGCCTTTAATGTTACCTTAAATGTTGCTGTATGTTGCATTTAGACAGACCATTAACGCTGAATAGGTATTTTGGGGCTCAACACACAAAAACAAACATGTACTATTTTTGGTCAACACAGCAATGCACAGTGCATTCACACCTGTGTATCGTGGTGTGCTGAAGTGCATGTGCATTTGTTTATGTTGTATATGTGGGTTGGCAACACACTGCAATGCAAGTTTTCAGCAAGTATAGAAAATACCTTTTTATTTTACCTGAAATGAAAGTATAAAAAAACCTTATTTTTCTTCCCTTGGACTACCAGTCACATAAATTCACCATATAAAGGAGATGACAAAAGGTAGAAATGTATAAAGTCCGTCCCATGGCTCCTCAATAGATTAAGTGGGTAAGTGAGTGTAGCCATGCAGGGACAGTAAGTAAGTTATTGAAAGGATCATCAAGTGAAAATACAGGGGAGAAAACAAAAGAAAATTGAATGTACCAATATAATAGAAAATCTGTCTCGTAATCTGTGTTACTACTTCTGTTTGTTTCTACTTGCTGTGTGGTAAAAAAATTCTGTTGACCCCTACAGTAGGAAAAGGTTAATGATGTTCATATGCAATGGCATCTTAGGGGCCATCACAAGACAAAACTAAACCTAGAGGTCCATTTCCACAGTTTAGCCTCTAGCGTGCTTGTCTTTTCGAGACAATGCTTTAGGTTTACGTGCATTTTGTTTCCAGTGTGCTTTAGGTTGTATACTGGGGTTTATGTACTAAAGGCACATTGGCTGATCACTTTGTAGGAATTTTCACTTTGCAAGAGAATTTTCCATGAACTTCAATAAATTAAGTAAAGCCTATCTGCCTATCATGTGTAAGTGAAAATACAGTTTTTTTTCTATTTCCCTTGGGATTTCTTTTTGGTTGAATGGCTACAGGGGTCTTAAAGGTACATGTATTTTGCCTCCAGGGTACATAGGTTTTGCTTCCAACTTGCATGCTGTGCTAATAAAAACAATAAGCATGCATCTTCTATAAACTGTACAGAAAAACTTGCAAGATGCCTTTTTCTAAACAACAACCCACACATAATTACAGATGGCAACTGTGCCGTTAAGTACAAAGGCACAGATTTTTAACTGCTGATCAAGCAAACCACTGCAGAGAAAATGGGTCCCGATGTAAAGCAACAGCTGGGCTAGGTCCAGCAAAGTGAAGGGACTCTCTTCTATGACTGTATTGAATGAAGTATAGTGTGCTCTCTTTTTGCATTAAATCCAAGTGTTCTACAGTACACAGCATAAAATCTCCCACTCCTGGATTTTTTTCATTGAAGTAATTGTGACTAATGCAATATTAACAAAATAACAACATAAACAAGCACCAACAATGTCTGCCAGGCAGTGGATGCCGACCTTGACTATTTGAAGTTCTCCTTTTGAAATACTTATAGACATACTGTTAATCACTCTCAAGTGTCTGCTACCCAGAAGGCTGGGCAGGGCCTGAATATTAATTTCACACTTAAAAAAGTAATGAATAATTCTAGCTATGCCTATAAAGCATGTGACCGCGTCCATTTAGGAGCACGATGAAAGAAACACACTGCTTCTTTAATACCGGGGCAGTTATTTATCACCTTCTCCCTTTGATAAAGGAGAAAAAAGCTGGCACGAGAACTGGCACATGCGGCAGCAGTGTATGTTGATCAAAGGATCTAATAGAAGACAACCCTTAGATCTTTGGAAAATACATAGTAATCCCAGTAAATGAATTCATGCTTAGCTGTGCCCTTTGGTGCTTTCTCTCTGGGCCAGCTGTAACCTGAGTCGAGGCATTGCCACCTGCTTGACAGACTGGAACTGCTTGGCCCTCTTGACTCACCCAGAAAAGTAAATTGAGGGCGTAGAGCAGACAGCGTAGGCACTTCACAGAGTCCTCTCTGGCCATTGTACAATCTCGCAGGAGAAAGCCCCATCCTTTCACCACTTCATCCTCTCCAGGGACTACTGTAGATTTGCAGCACTTCAAAAGGGAAAGAGGAGGAAAGAGATCAACTTGCAAATAGTTTTAGTAAAAGCAAATCCTAGTAAAGGCTACAACTATGTCTTGTAATACATGAAAGACAAGTGCATTTGTTCAAATGAAGACATACCTATATCAGCATCTCAATGTCTTTGTTGGCAAACTACCTTGCTTGCTATTAAAAAACATTTATTTAAATGTAATCCTTGTATTCAAGCGTTTTATCCGAAACAAAGATCATCTGAATAGTTCACTACATAACCTTCAACTACAAACATAACAAATGCGCCACAAAACGTACAAAATGCATTGTATTCTTGTTTTGGAATGAAAACAAAAGCATTAAAGTGCTATGGGCAAAATGAAAAAAAAAACACATATGAAGTATGTCACCAGCAATAGCACATATGTTTTTGTACATGCCCCCTAAAACATATAGGGGGAGATTTACTAAAACTGGTGCACACAGAATCTGGTGCAGTTGTGCATGGTAGCCAATCAGCTTCCAGGTTTTATTGTCAAATCGTAATTGGTAACAGTTGTGCACCAGTTTCAGTAAATCGCCCCCATAGTTTTATAGCACATGATTCTGCCAGTAGATCTATTAATTGTCTGCTGATTTTAGGTGTGGAAATGATGTTTGTTCTGCAGTGAAAGAGAATAGCACAGTTGTCACCCTCTAGACAGGGTAGTCTTAGATCAAACCCAAGTAAAACCGGGTCCTGGATGCAGATTTTCAATGAATCACAGAAATCATCACTGTGTACTCCACAAAACAGCGACAGCACTTTAGGAACAGAGAAGGAACCCAGAGTTGAGAATCCATGCACATACACACATCCTAGTGTCCAAAATGATTACAAATAATAATGAAATTGGTCCATAGCATCACAGATGCAATTCAGGGGTCAAACAGAATTCCGTCCTCAGGGCTTAGGCCCTATTGACTCAGGGCTTAGGAATTTCGACTATGCTTAAAGGACAAGTTCACCTTTGAAAAAAAAATTATAAATGCAAATTTATTTGCAGGTAAAGAAATGTGCACTTACAATCCTTTTACTAGGAGCCTAGAAAGCATTGCACCCATGATCAGCAGATTGTGGGTGCCATGCAAGGCTCCTGCAGACCTGTCTGTATAGCTGTGTGTTTGTACCTCGTACAAGCAGGCAGGCATACACAGACAGGGAATGATTATTCATATACCAGTGCTGTGGTAGTTCATTAAGAACTACAAGCCAACAGCTTCAAAGGCTGTGGGGACTTGTAGTTTTTCATTCACAGAATTCCGGGTGGGTGGAGCCTTGCACATCACCGTCTTTTTGTGAACTGTGACAGCAGGTATTTGGGGGTGGGGTGGGGTGGGGTGTTAAGGGGCAGTTGCAACGCAACATGTTACATTACATATCACACCCTGAATACGGGTGTAACATGTTAGAAAAGGTGAACTTATCCTTTAAGGTAGATTAATCCAGTGCTAATGACAACAGAGGGGGGGAGTTTCCTTTGCTGTACTCACTAACACTGGCTTAACCACTTCAGGTCCAGACACTTTTAAGCCCTTCCTGCCCAGGCCAATTTTCAGCTTTCAGTGCTATCACACTTTGAAAGACAATTGCACGGCCATGCAACACTGTACCCATATGAATTTTTTAGCATTTGTTTGAGACAGATAAAATTTTATTTTGGTGGTATTTATTCACCACTGGGATTTTTTTTTTTTTTTGCTACATAAATTAAAAAGTCCAAAACTTTTGAAAAAAAGTATTTTTCTTATAAAATTATGCAAATAAGTAATCTTTCTTCATAAATCTTGGCAAAAATGTATTCCGTTATCTTTTTAGTAAAACAAAATAATCCAAAATTAGTTTATAACCAAAAATTATAATTTTTCAAAAAAAAGGTTTACATTTTTATTTTATTTACATACTGTCACCCTAGCAGTACAGTGTCACCATAGTGACACTGTACTACTTGTGGGGGGTGATGAAGATTTTTTTACACTGAATGCTTTTACAACCATAAAGGCTGTAAAAGCAATAATTACTCATTCTCTCTGGCTGCATTCTTGCAGCCATTGAGAAATACTGTGAGAGCTGTGATTGGTCACAGCTTGTCACATGGTACAAGGCTGTTGTGAATAGCCATGTCAATGTACCATGTGATCTCTGTGATTATTCACAGATTTAACACGTAGTAAGCAATGATGTCAAAAGTGACATCTTACTTGCTACTATTCATGTGATCACTGATTGGCCAATCAGTGATCACATGATCGGGACCTCACACAGAGGTCCTGTACAGCGTTCGGTGCTCCGCTTTGTCAGGGAGCGCGCACAGGCAAAAATGGCGGGTGCCGTTTCTGAACGGCAACCCGCTCCTGCACTGCTCGCGTCTGGCCGTTTATATACATGGGCCGGACGGGAAGTGGTTAAGCTGCCAGGACTTAGGATGTGCCTGTACACCTTTGCATTGAAATGGATATACTAGGATAATAGCTACAGCTTTCATCCCAGTATCAAGATTTGCAGCCAGCGACGGGGTTTCCTGCAGAAGTGATGTGAAAGGCTCTAAAGACACCCAATTACTTCTACAGGTCACGGAAGGCCCCCCCCCCTTCCCGCAACCATTCCCAGGTTCTCTGGTACAATCAGGGATGCCAAGACCACTGCAACCACTCTGTCTGGCTTCTAGAAGAGGAAAGGCAAGTACATGCGTACTTGTCCCTCCTCTATGATGTCAGAAACCAGAAGCAATGAGGATTTTGTCACTTCCGGTTTCGGTTTGTTGTTTACAAGCCATTACCAGCTTGTAAAGCACCTGATCACATCGATCTTGATTTGATCAGATGCTTTTGAGGGCAGAGGAGAGATCTGGGCTCTAATAGACCTGTCACTGCCATTCTATCACAAGGGATGCTGTTTATTCCATGTATTAGCAATAAAGTTTAAAAAAAAAATTAAAGGACAGAAGAAAAAAATACATTAAAATCAAACTAAAAATTTTTACAAATGTTTAATTTTCCCCCATCCCCCTGTGCTCCCATGCATATGCAATCACATATGTAGGTCCTACACGCATATAAACAGTGATCGCACCACACATGTGAGGTATCATCGTGAACGACAGAGTGAAAGCAATAATTCTAGCAGCAGACTTCCTGTGTAACTCTAAACTGGTAACCTGTAAAGGCTTTTAAAGGGTCGCTTACGGATAATTTATTGTTCTGTAGTTTGTCACCATTCCAGAAGCATGCACAATTTTAAAGCACAACATGTTAGGTATCTATTTACTTGGTGTAACATCTTCTTATATATTTTACCAAGAATGTGGGTATTATATTGTGTTTTGTGTGTTCTAAAATTCATTAAACTATATGTTACCTGAAAATGTTATTGCATTCTAAAAATGGATGATTAAATATTGTGTGACATAAAAAATTACAACAACTAGAAAATTGCTAGACAATAAAATAGTGGGTGTCAATGTGATCTTTGTGCAAGTGTGGGGGGTGGGAGGAGATCCAATCCTGCTGATTGTAAAAGAAATACAGTAGCTAATTAGCCACTAGGCTTACAAGGATTTTTTTTAAAAAGATGCCCACCAGCTGAAAAAAAAAAAACAATACTGGGATGATGCCAGCCATCATCCTGGTATAACCACTTGAAGTCCAGTGAATTACAGGTATGTAGCAGGTCGTCAAGTGGGTATAGGAACACTAATTTCATTAGAAATTGTTACAACCTGTTTACTTGCTACACAAGCCATTTTATATTTTAACATTACTAAAGTTACTAAATTACTATCTCCCAAAACATTATTTCCTCTTCCATGCAATCATGGCAAAGTAATTCAGTTTGTAGACAAAAGTATTCAGAACCCTTATCCCCCTGCTCATGTAACTGGAACCTGGCCTCTCCTGTAAAGTCGGTCATAGATGGATCGCAATTCAATCAATCTATGGGCAGTCTGGTTGTAAGGAAGTCTATCCATCGAGCAACTTCAGCACAACCAGCTTGTCGGGTTTTTTTCATGTGATCACTGCCGGCGGCTATGGCCACAAGCAGAAATCATTGTGTTCTCCCAGTAGGTAAGCACCCCACCAGCAGAACACAATAGTGCTGTAGGAGAGATTCCCCCATCAACACTGACTGGAGGGCCACACACTGCTCGTATTTTTGGCCGAATGAGCAGGAATCAGACAAGACAAGCCCTAACCTTAGAAGGGGGAGATGTACAGTAAGGCAAACCTCAGCCCTGCATAAGGGGTCAAAGTTCCTGCAGTTTAACCCCATGGATGTGTCTCTTCATTTGAGATCATTCAGTGCACATATCCATGTATATTGCCTTTACTAGGAAAGCAATGATAGTGTGAAAGGGTCAAATTTATTAAATTGCTTTTACTGAGTACAAGCTTTCATCTATACTCAAGCTACAGCGAAATGCACAAAATGTAGCTGCTGTTAGCTAACCCTTAGTGAATAACAAGCATTACAAGTGTACTAAGCCACTAAATCCACTTTACAATGAAACACACATCCTCTTGTTCAGACCTTTTGTAAATGGATCAACGGAATTTGAAGTTTAGAATTTTATTAAATGACTTTAATACAAAATATGCTATTCACAAGTTTTCCATAATAAAAGACATAAAGAATTTCCACGAGCTATCATTGTATATTATGGAAAAGGCAGCTGCTGCTTTGTTATGGTATTACGGAAATAGATTCAAAAATCAAACCCATTTAAATATTTATTAAGAGAGAAAAATAACTCACAGCAGCCAATCAAAGATCACCTGCTGCAATAACCTGAAATTTGGTTGGTAGCTAAAGGGTTAGTATACTTTTCATATCTTTAATAAATAAGCCTGAATATGTACTACATATTAATTATGTTATTAAAGCCAAACTCTGGGCACAAAAAAAAAATAATTTAAATACTGTATATTACCTATTAGACACAAAGAATATTACTTCACTTTGTGTACACCAATTGCCTTTGAAAATCCAGTTATTATATTGTAAAAGTAGCAGTGACATCACCACTTTGCTGTACATGCTGCAGAGACCAGAGCTGTGGGGGGAGGGGAGGGACTTAGCAGGCTGCCTACAGAAAACTACAGGGGCACACACAAGCACTGAGAACAGCAATGGCTGGCCTTTATTACAGGAAGCTCCTGCACAGAGGTAACGTTTCACACTAAATTATTGCACAGATTTGGAGGAAATATACAATGCCCACCAAAGGATATATTTGTAAAAAAAAACTTTCTTTGTTAAAGTTTCAGGCACTTTCTCAGCAGTCATGAATAATCCTGTATTTTGCCTAATAAATGTTTCTCTATAATTGTCCATTCCACCTAGTGGCCATAATGTGGTATTTTCCTCACTGAGGTAGTTCAGGAAAGTACTGCATTTTGGCCACTAGCTGACAATCATAGAAAAAAAAGCATATTAGGCAATATGTGACCGCTGAGTGAATATTTGAGACACAGCAAATAGTTTACAAATAAACCCCTTAAAAAAGAGAAGTTTGGGAATTTTTTAAATTACACTTACCTAGGTGGATGCAGCATTGATCCAACACCATCCCCCACCAGCTCTAAGGCCGTCACTGCTGTTTGCTCTGCCCCCCCGTGCTCACTAGAGCACTAGGCTGTCGAGGGAGTGGGAGCGGCTGGCTCAGGATCTCAGCGGATTGTACAGAGGCTGAGCCAGGGTGCAGGTCCAGGTTCCTGGGTGGATCCCAATCATATATTCACAATCTTTCCCCAGTCTGGACTGGCTGAGTAACGTCAGCCAAGAGCAGACCTTAGCCCTCTGTCAGCTGAAACCGGGTCACAGGAATGCAGAAACAACTACACTCCAGTGATCCACAGGAGACGTACAGTCAAAAGAGTTTTGGCTGTACTTCTCCTTTAACCCCTTTCCAAATATATCCCTGGCCCTTTAACAGGATCTAAATGCTGGGAGGTGGGCATTCTGATCATGTGGCTGCTGTGCCTGTCAGTCACATGATCAGAAAGCTCCTGATCCCTAGTATGCATCAGTATTCCGATATCCGCTCATTACTGTGTTGGGAATGTGCAGAAAGTGCACATTAAAGTGCTTATGCAAGGACGCATATATGCAGTCACTCGGCATTAAAGCCCACCCACCAAGAAAACGCATATAAAAAGGTGTAGGTGCTTCTTTTTACTCTGGAAACTTCAATGAGAGCGCATGAAAAATGCATATAAATGCTGCTTTGGCACGTTCTTGGTGCTTTTATTGGCAGGGTTTTGTGCTTAACCTCCCTAGCGGTCTGATTATGTCCATATTTCTGTGCACAAAGCGGTACATTTTTTTGCATGGAAATATGTATTTTTTTTATTGTAGGCCTGTAATTCTTAGAAATAACTCACTGAAATCTGTCCGAAGAAGAGTCTAGTAAACATCCCGGGTATGATAAAATTTGAAACACGAAATCATAAATTATATTTTAATAAATAATCATAAAAAATAATAATATAATAATAATAAATGTAATTCAATAATATAATCAAACCAAAAACACTGAAATTAGAAATAGAGCGCCAAGTTCGCACATCACTGAGCAAAGTCGCAAAATCGTTTTCAGTGTCTGATGACGAATTTCCCCACAAATCATTATCACTCAATTCTGCAAGTGGTTCTAATTTACTATCCCTGTTCTCTAGCTGGTCTAAAACCACTTTTGACCTAAAGGGACGCTTTTTGGACGCCATAGATGTTTCTCAGTTTCCAGGCAGAAAGAACAGTAAAAATGCAGGCAGGGCACAGGACAAAGCACTAGGGACAAAATGTATGTGAAATGGTTTGATACAGTAATGTTTTACTATGTGATTTTAGTGAATGTCACTTTTTGTCATTTTCAAATTTACCACCGTTACGTACCCCGTACGTCCCGACACTCGCAGGGGACGGAACCCAGATGACAGATGCCGGCATCCGCCGGATTACATTGCCAGGGACACTGCTGGAGGGACATAGCGGGAGCGCAGGACAAGGTAAGAAATTGAGGGATCGCAGAGCAGCGCCGTATGGTAAGCCCGAGTGTAGCTCGGGGTTACCGCTTGTGGTACTGAAACTTTACCCCGAGCTACACTCGGGAATACCGCCAGGGAGGTTAACAACCACTCCCCTACATGCTTTGCTGGGCTTTTTTGCCTTCCTCTGGATTAACTGTTGGTATAGGATTATAACTTTTTTTTTTTTAATGGTTGAACTGGATGGACTTTTGTCTTTTTTTCAGCCATACTATGTAACTATGTAACAAAAAAAAAGCATGAAGTATGAAAACAATAAAAAAAATGCACATAAAAACGTGCACAAATGTGCTGCAAAAATGCACTGAAAAACAAAGATTATGCAGCAGAAGTTATGTGAACCTGGGCTTAGATTCACATAAGAATACATATACCTCGTATTTAGACAACATTTGCTTATCCAAGAGTTCAGCTTTAACACAAGCCTAATTTAGTATGACGCAGAGAATGTTAATTTTGGAATTTGTTGGCTCTGTTAGAAACTAATACATGCAAGAGGCTACGGCAGGTGGTTCAGCCAATGCACTTAAAGTGAATCAGAAATGAGGCAGAACTTGCTTTTACTGTTATTATTCATGCCGCTATTGCCAAGTAATCAGCAATGGAATATCAGCAGTTTTGACTTTTTTTTTTTTTTTTTTCAAACATTGAACATTTTTGTAGTGTGCAGCCAAGCAAGTGCATAGAGCCCACCTGATATCAGACCACTCTTCTCTATGCCAGCATCCTGCAGACAATTATTTAATACGTCTGCACCCGGAGTGACACTATTATTATATTATAGCATTAATCCTGGCAAGCACCGACTCAGCAGAAAAATAGGATTTTATTTATTTAGTGATTCATTGCATGCAACAGGTGATAGCTTCTCTTTAGCAAAAAAAATACCAGATAATTACTTAAAACTTAACACATTCACCATATGCTCCTAATGTAGGTCTAGCCTAGAAAAACATTACCTAGTAATAGATGCTTGAAGAATATGAAATAATGAGCGTACATGCATAATAGGCTCATTTCCAAAGTAATCAGTATAATGATTGCACACTTAGCAGCCTTTGATTATCACATTGTCTACAATTATGCTGTGCATGTTCTGACCTTATGAGCTATTATTTTTAAAAGGGAACTTTGCCCCCGATTTCATTTTCTTTTTCATTACATTTCACCTTTTATATTGGGTTGTCCATAGTAAATATACCCATGTGCTCAGCGAATCCACTGTTGGTGTAATGAGATCCGCCATTCCATGCTGCATACCAGGTGCAGTGCCGCTTCCTCTGACGTCAAAGGGAGCTGACTGCTTCTGAAGGGTTCTTGCAGCCAGTCCTCTAATGACATTCTGCCGGGTCTTTTATCCTCTACTTCTGTATGCCTCAGCTGATGCCACCTGGGATATCTTATGTAGAATCCTTGCAGGCACCCAAAGCAGGATGACTTAGGTGAGAATGGAAGCAGGGGGAGGGCAGGGCCATATATAGAAAAAAAGTAATTAAAAACAAAAAAACTAAAATAAATATTGCATTTTAAGATTAAAAATAAATGTCTATCCTCTCATGCGGATCTTAACCTCCTCTTTACCTTGCCCACTGGGTTGACCTGCAATAGCATACTCACCTGCCCCGCAAATCTAGCACTATCTCACTGTGATCCACCAAAAGCTGTTGCACTCCTGGTTCTGCAATGCCATCTTCCTTTTTGACATCAGAGAAGCAAGTATCTCATATGGGTCACCAGATAATGCTGCAGTGCATGTGTTTAGGGTGTTCTGCATAGCCCAAAGCCTCCTGGGATGAGTGATGTGAGCATCCCAAGAGGTGTTGGGCAGGGGAAATATCATTGTAGCCTAGACAAGAGTGCTGCAGGAAAAGATACTCCAACATTTTTTTCTTTTTTTGCAATTTGTTGGAAAGGGGAAGGAAGAGTAAGTAGAAATAAAGTAGTAAAAGTGAGTGAAAGTCTGTGTTAAAGTGGTAGTAAACTTAAGTGAAAAAAAAACATTATCCCTGCAAGGTAAAGGCATAATGTGCTAGTATGTATTGTATACTAGCACATTATGAAAAACTTACCATATTTTTCACTCCATAAGACGCATCTGACCATAAGACACACCTAGATTTTAGAGGAGGAAAACAAGAAAAAAAATATTCTGAACCAATGGACTGCAGACATTATACAGGAAATGACCAGAGACTGCAGACATAGCACAGGAGATGAGCAGAGACTGCAGACATAACACAGGAGATGACCAGAGACTGCACACATAACACAGGAGATGACCAGAGACGGTGGACACAGTACAGGAGAGGATCAGAGACTGCGGACATAGTACAGGAGATGAACAGAGACTGCGGACACAGTACAGGAGATGACCAGAGACTGCGGACACAGTACAGGAGATGACCAGAGACTGCAGACATAGTACAGGAGATGACCAGAGACTGCAGACATAGTACAGGAGATGACCAGAGACTGCGGACATAGTACAGGGGATGACCAGAGACTGCGGACATAGTACAGGGGATGACCAGAGACTGCGGACACAGTACAGGAGATGACCAGAGACTGCGGACACAGTACAGGAGATGACCAGAGACTGCGGACATAGTACAGGAGATGACCAGAGACTGCGGACATAGTACAGGGGATGACCAGAGACTGCGGACATAGTACAGGGGATGACCAGAGACTGCGGACATACAGTAAGGTCCATAAATATTGGGACATGGACACAATTCTAATATTTTTGGCTCTATACACCACCACAATGGATTTGAAATGAAACAAACAAGATGTGCTTTAACTGCAGACTGTCAGCTTTAAATTGAGGGTATTTACATCCAAATCAGGTGAACGGTGTAGGAATTACAACAGTTTGCATATGTGCCTCCCACTTGTTAAGGGACCAAAAGGAATGGGACAGAATAATAATCCTAAATCAAACTTTCACTTTTTAATACTTGGTTGCAAATCCTTTGCAGTCAATTACAGCCTGCAGTCTGGAACGCATAGACATCACCAGACGCTGGGTTTCATCCCTGGTGATGCTCTGCCAGGCCTCTACTGCAACTGTCTTCAGTTCCTGCTTGTTCTTGGGGCATTTTCCCTTCAGTTTTGTCTTCAGCAAGTGAAATGCATGCTCAATCGGATTCAGGTCAGGTGATTGACTTGGCCATTGCATAACATTCCACTTCTTTCCCTTAAAAAACTCTTTGGTTGCTTTTGCAGTATGCTTTGGGTCATTGTCCATCTGCACTGTGAAGCGGCGTCCAATGAGTTGTGAAGCATTTGGCTGAATATGAGCAGATAATATTCCCGAAACACTTCACAATTCATCCTGCTGCTTTTGTCAGCAGTCACATCATCAATAAACAAGAGAAGCAGTTCCATTGGCAGCCATACATGCCCACGCCATGACACTACCACCACCATGCTTCACTGATGAGGTGGTATGCTTAGGATCATGAGCAGTTCCTTTCCTTCTCCATACTCTTCTCTTCCCATCACTCTGGTACAAGTTGATCTCGGTCTCATCTGTCCATAGGATGTTGTTCCAGAACTGTGAAGGCTTTTTTAGATGTCGTTTGGCAAACTCTAATCTGGCCTTCCTGTTTTTGAGGCTCACCAATGGTTTACATCTTGTGGTGAACCCTCTGTATTCACTCTGGTGAAGTCTTCTCTTGATTGGTGACTTTGACACACATACACCTACCTCCTGGAGAGTGTTCTTGATCTGGCCAACTGTTGTGAAGGGTGTTTTCTTCACCAGGGAAAGAATTCTTCGGTCATCCACCACAGTTGTTTTCCGTGGTCTTCCGGGTCTTTTGGTGTTGCTGAGCTCACCAGTGTGTTCCTTCTCTTTAAGAATGTTCCAAACAGTTGTTTTGGCCACGCCTAATGTTTTTGCTATCTCTCTGATGGGTTTGTTTTGTTTTTTCAGCCTAATGATGGCTTGCTTCACTGATAGTGACAGCTCTTTGGATCTCATCTTGAGAGTTGACAGCAACAGATTCCAAATGCAAATAACACACTTGAAATGAACTCTGGACCTTTTATCTGCTCATTGGAATTGGGATAATGAGGGAATAACACACACTTGACCATGGAACAGCTGAGAAGCCAATTGTCCCATTACTTTTGGTCCCTTAAAAAGGGAGGAAGCACATATGCAAACTGTTGTAATTCCTACACCGTTCACCTGATTTGGATGTAAATACCATCAAATTAAAGCTGACAGTCTGCAGTTAAAGCACATCTTGTTCGTTTCATTTCAAATCCATTGTGGTGGTGTATAGAGCCAAAAATGTTAGAATTGTGTCCATGTCCCAATATTTATGGACCTGACTGTAGTACAGGGGATGACCAGAGACTGCGGACATACTACAGGAGATGACCAGAGCCTGCGGACATAGTACAGGAGATGATCAGAGACTGCGGACATAGTACAGGGGATGACCAGAGACTGCGGATACAGTACAGGAGATGACCAGAGATTGCAGACATAGTACAAGAGATGACCAGAGACTGCGGACATAGTTCAGGAGATGACCAGAGACTGCAGACATAGTACAGGAGATGACCAGAGACTGTGGACATACTACAGGAGATGACCAGAAAAAGTGGATCTTATGGAGAGAAAAATACAGTACTTAAAAAACAAAAGCCTCCAGCAGTGCCATGTCACCACTGAAGAGGCTTCCATCTTCATCTGGTCTTCCTTCTGGGTTAGTGGTCTGCGCCTACTTGGATGGGCAAGCCGCGATGGCGTCACTTCTGCCCATGCGCTTGCGAGACGTGACAGTGGCACAGAACTCTGAAGGAATGGCACGGGTACGTCATTCATTCAGAGCGCATATCCCAGTGACGTCACTGGCTGCCAAGCAAGCGAATATCTCCTAAACAGTGCAGTTTTAGGAGATATTCAATTTACCTACAGGCAAGCTTTATTATACCTTATCTGCAGGTGGAGGAGGAGGAAAGAATACAATAGGGCAAATAGGTATTCTGGAGTAAAGGTCCACTTTATAGCCAACTCCTAATCACCAGTATGAAAAAAATAAATCAATAACCTGTCCCCAAATGTAACTGTCTGCATTCGGGAACATGCACACACATACCTGCTCATGTCCACATCTATACGGCTCACGCTCATTCACAACTATGCAGGCATGTGTTTCTTGCACCTTTTTTAAAATGCAGCCGCACAGAGATTTGGGGTGTCATAAGAGTTAATGGCATCCCTGCTCGTTTTCTCTGCATTTGTGTGCGGGAATGCCTGTGATTTACACAAACTCCTACACCCACATATATTTAAATATAGCCTAAAGAGCATGTAGGAAACTTACATGTAAGGGCTCATGTACACTGCAGCTGCTAAACTGACGTTTAGGAGCAGTTGTGTGTTTTTTTCAGGAGCCCCTGAACTCTCCTTTATGTTTTTCTATGTGTCCATGTACACATAGTCATTTACAGTGGTTTACAGGCATTTTCTTGAAAGCAAAAAAATCACGCTCAGTAGAGTTTAGCAGCGTTTCAAACGCCAAATGCTTGTAAATACGTGTAAAAGCATTTATGTACATTTGCGTTTAGACGCGTTTTGTGGCTGGTCCATATTCAGATGCTGTCCCGTGACATTTTTCTTCATCAAAAATGCATGCACAGCATTTTCCATGTATTCAAATGGACCTAGTACACCAGCGCAGTCAGTTTCAGGTTTCGCATGAAGGAAAAAATGGTAGAACGTGCACCATGATGGGATCCATAGTGAATACAACCAGAAAAGACAGGTATTCTCAACACATACTGCTCTCTCTGCTATATCTCTCACAAATTGTCTGAAATAGTTAATTATTTACTATTTCTCAGTGCATTCTGGGCATTTGGGAGGGTTTCCTGAGGTTATCTTTTAAAAACGCTTCTAAAACGCAAACGCGCATAAACGTGGTAGGTAAACGCGGCTAAGCTGACATTTTTAACCTACGTTTTCTAGCAGTCAGTTTCCAGCGGTTAGAAGAGTATTTCAAACGCCCCGTGTACACGAGCCCTTATATTTTAAGCACTAAGTATTTATAAACAAGCACTAAGCATAACAAAATAAACATCCATGTAAATCTCCTTGTCGGCAAACATTGTGGATTACAGTGCACATAAAGAAACACACGTGACAGCTACTACAGAGGGCTCCAAACATAAAATGGCCATGAACATTTGTATGAAAATTCTCAGTACATTCAATGACCATTTTAATGAATGTCTTCGAAAGTACTTTACAATTTTTTTCCAAGAGGACAGAAGAAAAAATGGAGGGAGAGGGAGGATTAAAAAGAAAAATCCAAGAGGATATCTCCA